>NW_017306329.1:2689807-2710366 GCF_000935625.1 Nanorana parkeri | reverse complement strand
CATGGTGCACCGTAAAAAACAAGTGTATGGGCCGAAGAGAGCCACCTGTAAGAGGCAGGGAGGAGGGCAGACAACCCCTCCCCCCCTCCTTTGCTGCCACATGTCAACCCCCTGGAGACTGACACGGGTGAAAGGTCAATAAGAGCTAATAAAAATGCCTGTCCAAAACAGCAGGGGACACATACAGGTGGAAAGCACGCCTTCCTAATCTGCCATCAGAGTATCTGGCTCAAGCATAATGTGATTATAACCGCAAGTTCTAATGTGACATTTATATAAAAAAAACCTCAGCAGCTTAAAAGAGAACTAGAAGGCTGAGGTTAGAACGAAGACAAGCTGCCTTACCCCTGCCTGATTTTTTGGGGGTTTTTTTTAGAACCTGAAGAACTTAGGGTCCGTGTCTTCAAAATAAAAGCCAGCTTTGTGCATTTCCTGGACTGCAGACTATGTGGTCCGAGCAGAAAATTAAACACGTTGGGGGGAATTTATCAAAACTGAAGCAGAAAATTCTGGAGCAGCTGGCAATCTCAGTCCTATGCTGACTTTACATAGGACCAGTTTCAGACCTGTTCTTTGGGGATCTTACCACTTGTCGCAGTAACACACAAGACATGGTGTGGTGTGGTACTATTAGGTTCAACACACCTAGCCAATATACCACAAAGCACCTGTGTTGTAGCGCAGAGTTGTGGTGGTCTGCGGTGGGAAAAAAATGTGATGTAAGATGTATTGTGGTGGTTCTGTGGTGGGCTGCCTTACCACATTGGCATATGTCACAGGCTCACCTCTCCCTGCTGAGTGACCCAGATCTCCAGGCAGGTGTCAGGATGGGGAACACATCCTTCCACCGATCTCCCCTGGATAAAACAATTTTTTTTTAAAAAGTGCCCCACCCCCCAGAGGAGTTTGCTCTTTGGTATGGGGAGCTTGTTGTGATGTATACTTGATTTTGTATCAATAAACACAGGATTCATCGCTTGTATCTTGCGGAGTGCAGTTATTCTCTGGCTCCCCCCCAGGAATGCAAATGTACAGATTGAGTGCACATGCATAAAAAAAGAACTATTGCGGCACACATATTGTGTATCACCTCACACACCGAAAAAGGCAACTTCTCGTTTAAACTTATCATAACACCTAAAGCTGAACTTAATGAAGGTTCGGCAAATTCAGTAATTTTCAAGTGCAAAAAAACGTGTGATCAGATAAGGGCAACATACCAACATCCCCTCCACATAAGTAAAAAAAATAAACTGTCAATGTTAAGCTTCAATCAACCATTGGATTTTTTTTTAATGGTTGAAGCTCATTGAAATAACTAAAAAAAAGAGTTACATGTATGGCCAGCATTATTCCTAACTTTAAAGTATAAGTTAAGCTAAGACTGTACTTTTTTGTTCTGGATAGACTCGGTTTAAAAAAAATAGAGAAATAATGAAAAAAATTAAAAATAAAATAAAAAATAATATAATTTCCTATCCTAGAAACACTACACAAATCTCTCTGCAGTTCAAAGTGAGGGAAATTCACTCTTATGATAGCTGTCATCAGAGCATGTGTCCCCACTGGGTGATTTTCCCTCTCTTCCTGTTCCAACGACAGGTGTTAATTTTGGATTTCCCATCACTTTCTCTCCCAGTGACAATGATCACCAGGATTTATGCAGAGGGTAAATTTCACCAACCAAACCAAGACTGCAATAAAAAAAAATAAACAAAAACTGACAAAGTTTCTAACTTTTCCGTATGTTATGCATAACCTTAAAAAAAAAAAGAAAAAGTTTTGGCTTTAAATGCACTTAAAGCAGAACGCCGAAAAAAAAAAAAAATCTTAACCGGTTTAGTGTGGCTAGCCCCGCACTGCAAGGGTTAAGTGCTCATTTTTGTCTAGGGATGAAAATAAAAAAGTTATACTCACCTGATTCTTGGAGCCGACTTGCTCTGGAGCCTCTCTCCCCCTCGGCTGCAGCAGTCTAAGGATCCCTGAGTCATTACGTCCAATACGCTGTAATGGACATGAGGACGCCAAGCAGAGGAGGAGGCAGAGCTGTGACAGCCGGCTGGCTCAGAGGTTCAGGTGAGTATAACTTTTTTTTTTTTTACTGACAAATGAGCACCCGACCCTTGCAGTGAGAGGGTAGCCCTACTGCAAGGGTGAATTATTTTTTCCCCTGAGTTCTGCTTTAAAACCTGCACCCAACCTCTAACCATAAATCTCGGAATAAATCAATATAACACAATATAAAAAATGTATAAACTTTTGTATAGCATTGTGCAAACTGTTGGTTATAAATCCTATATAATAATAATAATAATAGTTACAGCAATATTACTATCACATCAGACAATGCAACGCACTGAAAGCTTTGCGTCTTATATACTGTGTCGTAATCTAACCACCGACATCAAACATCCTGAAACTTAGCGGACTTTAAGCTGCAATGTCTCCTGGTGAGTACCGGAAGCCCACCGACTGATATCACAGTGCAAAAATAAGCACTGGGCGCATTTTCAACAAATATATAGACGCTGACTCAGTGGCTTTTTTTCTTTCACCACTTATTTTACGCAGCGATTCACCAGACTTAGATTTTACGCAGCGATGGCCTCTCCGGCCACCCCCCGCCGAGCTACAGAGTACGAAATGGAAATATTTTACGGATGAAAAAGCAGAATCGTACACTCAGTGTTAACAGAGCCAATTCCTTTCAAGAACAGACACATCACTTCAACCCTGTGATGTCATCTGAAGGCTGAAAAAAATAAATAAATAAATTGTCCAAGTTTATTTTTATATATTCTGGTTTCTGTCTCGCATAATCAAACACGGCCTGATCAATACCATGTTTGTTTGGCGTACATTAAACAACTATAAAGCCATCCACAGAACAGGCCCTCTCTTGTAAGCACTTTGCATCATGGGACAAAACGGCTTTTGTAAGGAGGTAAAAGGGCTCAGCGGAACGGAGAGGGGCTCGTGTGAAAGCCGTGTCTTTAATTCTGTAACAGTTGCAGCTTTGGGGGAATAAAAAAAAAGAAAAAAAAAGGATTTGTGAGTCTTCTTTCGGATGCAGAAGAAAAATTCCCTGACCATTTTACAGCGTACGTAAATAGCTACAAACACAGCTGAAATACAGATAAAGTGATTTACCTGCCAAGAGACTTCTAAAGTAAGGCATATACTCTAGTTGAGCCTTTCTCAACCTTGTGGTTCCTCCTGAGATTGCAAGGGGTTCCTTGAGCAGCTAACAGATCGATCTGCCACCTACATACACTAGGTTATTAAAGTGACACTACACTCAGGAGTGAAATCTTAAAAATACATTCAAGTCCCTTATTAACAAAAATGTATCTTATTTGTGTATCACTCGGCTGTAGATCCTCAAATCATCTCTGAATTGGTGCTGACACTGTCCTTCCTTCTGGAGGGGGGCTACTTTTGTTCCCCATGGTCCCTGTGCGTGTTGTAAAGTAGTCACCGCTCCAAGTTCGCTCCCGTGATGGACTACAATCTCAATACAAATTAGCAAAATAAACATGAAAATGTAGTCCACGTTAGACATGCGCGATTCGTTTCATTCCTAAAACAAAATTTGTATGAATTTTCAGAAATGTGGACATTCAGACACATCAAAATTTCCAAATCCTAATGCAGGGGTGCCCATTGGGTAGATCGTGATCTACCAGTAGCTCTCAAAGCTGATGCTGGTAGATCATGAAGGGTGTGAATGGTGGCCACTTTATTCCATTTTGGTATATTTATTTAGCTGTGCACACATGATTACCTATTAGCCTGAGTCTGCTGAGCCAAGCTCCATGACACCTTTCTGGTGGATTCTGGTGGTTGAAGTGCTGCTATGTATTCCATCAAAGAATATTAGTTTACACAGCCTGTTGCACTGCACTGTTTGCAAAATAAAGCAAGGTGAGCCAGGAGAGAGAGCTGGGAGAGACAGCCAGGGGAGAGAGCAAGGAGAGACAGCCAAGAGAGTGAAGAGAGACAGCCAGGAGAGAGAGCGAGGAAAGACAGCCAGAAGATAGAGAGAGCGAGGAAAGACAGTCAGGAGAGAGAGGAGAGACAGCCAGGAGGATGAGCAAGGAGAGACAGCCAGGAGAGCGAGGAGAGACAGCCAGGAGAGAGAGAGCGAGGGAGGGTTTTTTTCATTGGTAGATCTCCTGTAGCTCGTCATTTAAAAGTAGATCTTAACACAAAAAAATTGTGGGCACCCCTGTCTTAATGCATCCGAATGTGTCCGAATCCGAATTTCCGTTTCCGAATTTCGTATCCCCTCCGAATTTCGTTTAAAAAATAAAACAGAATCGGACGTGAGACGTTCTAGCCATTCAGCTTTTTCCAGTGTTTTTCAGTTTAATGCATCCGAATGGGTCTGAACACAAATTTTCATTACAGCAACATGGGAGCCATATACAGTATATACATATAATACTAAAGCTGAGGTTCCCAGACCCGAATGGCATTTGGGATCCGAATTGCATTCAGGAGCTCCCGAATGCCATTCGGGTCTGGGGGCCTCAGCTTTAGTATTGATATGTGTTTATGGTAGTCGCAACTAATATGCGTAATCTGGAACTAACGAAAATTTGGATTTCATCCGAATCTGAAACCCGAACTGAATTGAATTTCAGATCTGAATCCCGAAATAACGAAATTTCCGAACCAAATTTTTCAACAGCTTACACGTCTAGTTCACGTTCCTCATGCAGTCTTAATATTTTTTTGGCTTTCTGTTCAGAGAATTCCCCAAACTTTCCCAGGAGGCCATATGAACAGGAAGCGATGAGAGTTCTTTATAAGGGACAGTGACACAAAACACTTTTATTTTTAGTAGATTAAGTTAGAACCTCTGCGAAGTTAGAATTGTTACTTCCGCCCTCTTCTCCTAGAGATCCCCATTCCCCTGATTTTTTTTGGTCCTGATGTCCTAGTTTTCCAAGTGCGGAAAAAGTCTCCCCAGTGGAAACCACATAACACAATATGAATCAAAAGGATCCAAGTGCTCTGCAATCAGCTGATAAAACCTCATCTTCATAATGACATTTAAAGCTTATAATTTTTAACCCATTCAAGTATAAGAAATTAAGATTCTTATCAGCTATTTTAAACCCTGAAGAAGGGAGCCCCCCTAGAGCACCTGAAACGCATTGACTTGCCCTTTTGATGTTTGATGATAGAATTAAATCTTCATGGCCTCCCAATATTTGATCTGGCGCACCTATTTTTTTCTTATACCTCTTGAATTTCACCCAGTGCGTCCCCTAGAGAACACTTCATGTCTGCAAGCTGCCACCCAGAGCCCATGGTTATATTTTGACCGTAAGATTGATCTATATTTGGATTCAGAGCCTCCATTTTTGGCAATAAAAACCTGGTAGAGGTTCCAATCCTAAAGCATGGTATGCAAAACATGAAAAAATGTTTTGGCCATTGATACTCTGATTTTGCACCTCCCCTCTAATCATAAAGTGTAAAATTTACATAATGACGGCAATACCACTCACATTGGGCAATGTCACACATTAAAAGCCACGAACATACAAAAAGAGACTTCTTCTTACTCATCTGCACAGAGTAGCCAGACCTCATTTCCCCATTCAAGTGTTGTCTTGTAGGTCAATATAAACATGGCTTTAAGGCCTTTGGCTAAACAGAAAAATGATTTTGTGAATTTTAAAGGAACACATAAGTGAACTAATAATGTATTTGCTTGGCGTTCATCTTGACAGCATTTCCCCCATCCCTAGAGAGCTGCTCCACAGGCTGAGGATCCTGGCGATGATATATGATATAAACCTAACAGAAATTAGGACACAAACACCGAACATAGGACCCAGTGAGGCAGAAAGAACACCTTCACCTGGATGTACGTGTATTTGTTCTCTGGAAAAAAAAAAGAAGAGATTTAGATTCCTTTGTTAGCCAGCGGGATCTATTACCTGTCTCTGGTTTCATTCTGTAAAAAAAAATACTGCAATATACTCTATGTCCTTTTCTAGAATATTAGAAGGTCGATTTATTTCTAAACAGGATTGAAGACAGAAAATGTCAAGGAATTTACTCAGACCACCAAGGAAGTAGGCTGAAACTGCTAGTTTTCTGGGTGTCCTGTGTTTTGAGGTTGAGTCTGGTCCAGGTCCGATCAATAAACAAGGATGTCCCCTGCACACCATACAGCAACTCAGACCAGTGTTTGAAATATCGGTGGTGCTTGTAGTGATGTCCACGGATGGCGTCGTGCACATCCAAAAGTAACAACAATAAAGATCGCCAGCACTCGCAGGATGAGAATAAATCCAGAAGTTCTATTTATTCTAGAACAATGTCACATGTGTAACATAACCAACGTTTCAGAACCACGCAAAGTCCGTTCATCAGGGCAAACATAGTGACCTAATAGAACTTCTGGATTTATTCTCATCCTGCGAGTGCTGGTGATTTTCATTGTTTACCTCTAGCCCAGGTCAGTGGTGTGTAGTGCAAGGTATCTCAGTACTAGCTAAGTCAAGGTAGCAATCGTGTTGCTGTTGACACCAGCAACGCGTCTACTAAGGACCACTTACCATTTCCTCCCACTGAGCGGACTAGTGAACTGTTGCTCCCTCACTTTTGAGCTTCTGCAGTGCTCCGGGCCAATGAGGGAGCAACACATATACATAGTTACATAGTATTTGAGGTTGAATAAAGACACAGGTCCATCAAGTTCAAACTTTGTGTGTCTGTTTGTGCATGTGTATGTGTGTACATGAGTCCCTGTGTGACCTTGTTTTTAAGAGTACCTGTACTCCTGTATGTTACGGTCCCTGAGGAAGGTATCTAAATGCTTTTTGAAAGATTCAATACTCTCAGCTGATACCACTTCTTGTGGCAGAGAGTTCCAGATTTTAACCGCTCTAACTGGAAAAAAAAGCCCCTACGCCCCTTGTGGTTCAATCTTTTCTCCACCAGTTTTAGGTGGTGGCCTCTAGTCTTTGTTCTGCAGTTTACTGTAAGAAGTTTATTGCTGATGTTGCCATCACCACTAAATATTTTGTACATCAAAATCATGTCCTCTCTAAGGCTCCATTCACACATAAGCATTTTTCCCACGTGTATTCAAACATAAAAACCAATACATTACAACGTATCTGGTTCACACCTCCGCGCAGTAGAAAAATGCGTGTCGCGCAAAAAAGTCAAATTTTGCGATTTTCTGGGCAGATTCCGTGCAATCCGGCTATAGTAGTAGCCACAAACGTGCAAAATCTGCGCGTATGTTAAAATTTGCCCGCTTTTACGTGGAAAGTGCAAAGGTTATGTGTGAATGCAGCCTAAATCTCTACCCTACTGAGCACCCTTGGGATGAACTGGAACGCAATTGTTGGGCATACCATTCCAAACCATTGACCATGGTTTGGAATGGTATGCCCAACAAGCTAATGTAGGCATACTGAAGTTGTCAACAAACCTTTAGCCATACAATGTATAAGGAAACCGCATTCTGCTTCAAATCACCTTTGTTTAGACTTCCTACTCTAACCTATGGAAGCAGATGTTGTGGCACCTTTAGGGGGGAGTGTGTTACCTTCATGGTAAATTCATTGCTGTGATGTGTCCAAATATGGGTGCTCCTGGAGATTAGGACCAAACCTGATATGGCATGTGGAATCTTAATGTGGCTTCCACACAGTGGTGTATTTTGGTTTTGTGCTGCCCTAGGCAAGACTAAACTTGGGCACCCCCTCAATCTCAGGGGAGCTGTGCATGGTGGACTGTGCAGGGTCTCCTTGCATACATGTGCTTCTCCTCTTACCTGCAGCTCAAAATGCCATCAGTACCAACAAGATACATTGCAGTCCCCAGCCTGCTTCTGGGACATACTGCCATCAGATCACATGCTATGGCCAGCCCTGAGCCACCCGCAGCTTTTCCAGGTGGTCCTCCTGTACAAAGCCAGCCAGACCTCATCTCACTGGGCCCTCCCCTCCGCCGGGTAGCTCTCTAATTAGGCAGCCGCTCTTAGGGCCTTGCGGCCGTATAGTTTGCCTCATTAGTCAGCCGGCGCTGTCTGATTCTGTGCCGCCCAGCCTCGGCCCACTGGGCCAAAGGCAAGTTCGGCCCTGTCCGCCTCATTGGTTTGGGGTGGCGTTTTCTGCTGCCCCCCTGGAAAGCAAATGCTTAGTTTGCCTTCTGGTAGATACCCCCCTGCTTCCACATATATTTGAACATAACATGCACCTCTGTTTTTAGCATAACTTAGAAACAGGTTAACAAATTCTGTTTGCTGGCTAGCAGGGCTGAAGTGCTGGTATTGTTTTATTTTTTTTATTTAGTATTTAGTGAACTGTCCTTCCCTAGTTACTCATATATCATAGGGCTGAAGACACATACAATGCATACTTGATCATGTAAACTTGTCTTACTGGAAAAATTTTTTATTTCAGCAGACAGTATCAGCATAATGGGGAAAGATAAGTAACCTTTCCTCAAAGATAGACAAAGTGAAGTCCATATATCTACATTCACAAACGCTATTTAGAAAGCTGACCAATTCATCTTCCTATTGTGCCATACCAAATAGGCTCAATTCAACACACAAACCTTCAATACAAGGATAAGGATATGTATGTTCAGCCACGTGACTGTAATGTTCAACTCTCATTGGTTCTCCATGAGTATAATGGTCACATTTTTGAAAATAAGAACCCTTATCCTGGTAATTTAAACTAACGTGTCATAGAGATGGAGGTATCCTGTTACAACTCACCTGTCAGATGCACAGACTGCAGACTGCGATGTTGTGTTTTAAGTCAATCATTTTACAGCCATTATTTAAAACAGATTAAAAGTATCTTTGATTACACAGATGCTGCCACTAAAAGGTGTATCACTTATTGTCACAGAGGAAAACCATCGCTGGGGAAGCATGATGCAGCGCAAAGTGGGGCAAAGGCTTTGCTAACAGACCATTCACACAATGATGCGTGATACATATTTTACAGAGCAATACCTCAATTCACAAGATTGATGTAGAATGATATCCCAACACACCTGCACCACAACACACATAGTGTACATTGTGAAAAATGTGTTCATGCTTTAAGGAGCACTGCATTCAAAAGCATGTGAGAAAATGCAATGCATAGAGCTCAGTCAAAGTAAGTACTCAGCCCTATAGTCTTTTAGGCTAGTATACATTAGCAATTGCCTGGTGGCAACTCTCCAGCAACAGGATTGCTAAACAGGGCAAAGAAAACTGATTTGTTTCCAAGATGTCATTATCTCACTGGCAGAACCAGTAGGGCATCACTCCCTTACTGGCAGGATCAGCAAGGCATCACTCCCTCTCTGGCAGGACCAGCAAGGCATCACCCCCTTATTGGCAGGACCAGTAGGGCATCACTGGCAGCCCCAGTAAGGCATCACTCACTCACTGGCAGGCCCAATAAGGCATCACTCCCTTATTGGCAGGACCGGTAGGGAATCACTCCCTCACTGGCAGTCCCAGTAAGGCATCATTCCCTTATTGGCAAGATCAGTAAGGCATCACTCCCTTATCAAACGGCCCATTAAGGCATCACTTCCTTATTACCAGGACAAGTAAGGCAACACTCACACACTGGTAGGCCCAGTAAGACAACACTCCCCCAGAGGCAGGCCCAGTAAGACATCAATTCCTTGCTGGCAGGACCAGTAAGGTATCACTCCCTTGCTGGCAGGCCCAGTAAGGCATCATTTTCTCACTGGCAGGACCATTAAACTCGATTCATCACTGGCAGGACCAGTAAGGCATTGCTGCTTTATAAAACTATACAGGGGAAGTTGTTTTAAGGTGTTATAAATACACGATGAATGCCCCACCCTCCCTTAAATGGCTGTCTGCAGGAACCATTTGAGCTCAAGGTGTGAATGTACATTTTCCTGTAGGGAATCTACACTTTTGAGTCACAAAGGTCATTACAGGTCATTAGGGCTCAGAAGGAAATGGAGACGTACACTCTGTCCCATCTTTACATATTATGTGTCTGGTTTGACAGTGATTGCAGGAGTTAGACAAGGATCATGCTGTGTAGGGCATCCCTAGAGTGTGGCAACAAGGGAATCCAACTTCAAGGGCTTGTCATCATGCAGAGATTTTCGCTGTGCAGGGACTGTGAGAAGCTTGTGCATTTGTGGGAGCTGGCATTGAGTGTTTCCTTTTTTTTATTTCTATGAAAACAAACAGCAGCACAATACTAACCTTGAAAAAAAAAAAAAACCTTTGTCAGTCTAGTTCTATATACATCAAAAATAAATATACTATATACACCTGTTCCTTTCACAGCAAAAGTCTTTCTTTATTCAACCTCAAATACTATGTAACTATGTAACTATGTAAAAGTCAGATTAAAGATGGCCATACAATTTCGATTCGCCCCATCCACGCCAAACCATGGAGAAATCGCCAGACCAAAATGGAGGAATCTTCCCTGCTGGTTACTCTATGCTGACAGCCAGGGACCACGGCTCTCAGAATACCTGACCAGTGACTGCAGCTGTTTGGCTGTTCAGCTGACAATTTCCCACCCAGATACTTTAATAGATGTTAAAAAAAAATCAGTCGGGTGGTTTTCTGGTAGGGCCACCCATGGTTGGAATTGTGGTTTACTCAACAGGAAACAGACAAACTTTATTCCACGTATAGCCAGCTTTAGGGTGAGAGTGCCAGTACTGTGAACCGATCAGATTGTAATGAATTCCACAATACTATCAATATCACATTTCAGGTACTGGGAAGTGGAAAGGGGGCTGTTCAGAGGAAAGAGGGGACTTCACAGTACAGTGATGGTCATTCAAAGTCCAAGAAGCAGGTTGAAGGCTGAGAGATGACAAAGGAAGCCCCACAACTTCAAAGCCTGAATAGCAGGGTCACGGTCTAACTATAGATTATGGTAAAAGGCATGTGAATCCCAAGTTCACATATCTTTATTTAAAACTGCGTATTTCACCATCTGAGTCCTAAAATATCCCGACATCAAACAGCCTAAATGGTAAATTACTGCATACAGTAAAATACTAATAAGCGGAGTAATCCATATTCACTTAAAACAAACCAAATGAATAAAACCATGTAAATGAGAAGAGGTAGAAAACGGGCGGGCAGCGTGGAAAGCTGACACAGCGGCATTGGTAGGTCAAATCGCTTAATACGAAAAAATAAAACTGATGAAAGGCAATGTTTGCCTATTTGCCAGCTTGGATGTCAGTGGCCATTAATAAATCTAACAGCTAAATATACTCTTACCCACTGGGGACTCCACCAGTTAGAGTCAAATAAATTTTCTTTAATTAAATAGAATTGTCGTCTTCCTCCAGCACCATCATCCCCAATGATTACATCCTAATCAGCCCTTTTGGGAAAAGTAGCAAATGTAACGTGGCTGAGAGGCAAATTTCCCCTCAAACAGATTCGTTTTAATGTTGGAACGTCCGTCATTCTTCCCCTTTCTAGAGCCACAGCGGAGAGGAACAGGTTTGTCGCCGGGCATTTAAATATAAATGAGTGCGCCTCTATCATTAAAAGCGGCACCCCACTGACTCCGACATCTCTAGCTGGAAGCACGGATTCTGCAATTTATGGATGAAAAGAATATCTCATTGACCCCCCTCCCTCCCTCCCCTTTCCCCGATATTACACCGTATAAAGACTTGTAATAAAATAAAGATTTTCTTTTTAAAACTTGGCAAACTGGGGCTTGGAAGAAACTCAAGGAATTTCTCCGAGTCACAAATCCAAGGTTTTCGTTAGCAATATTTCCTGGCTGTTATATAACTAAAACCAAGAGACTATAACATAATAATTTGCAATGCCATAAAATTAAAATGGTATTGGCTTTTTCAACCGAGAGAAGAATAACTAGGGAAATTACTGAACAGTAAGGCGGTAGGACGCCCCACGAAAAGTTATCTCTCTGGTTATAGATGCTAGTATCGGTATCGGTGCCGAGTACTCGTACTCGTCCAAATGCTCTGATGTCTAGCCCGATATTTCCGGTATCAGGAAGCCTGGCAGCGAGTCATAACACGCTGCCCGGCTTCCTGTTTGGCCAGGTTTCGGCTCCATGCTCCCTCGTCACTTGTGATGAGGGAGCATGGAGCCGGCTTCCAGCCTTCCAGCCCAATCAGGAAGCCAGGCAGCGTGTAATGACGCGGTGCCCGGCTTTCTGATTGGTCGGGGAGCTGGCTTCATGACGAGGGAGCATGGAGCTGGCTTCCTGGCCAATCAGGAAGCAGGCTTCGTGCTTTCTCGTCACCTAATGGCGAGAAGCATGGGGACGGCTTCCCTGCTGATCAGGAAGGTGGGTGGCGAGTCTTTACACGCTGCCCGGCAAATCAGGGAGCCAGGTGGCGAGTCATTACACGCCGCCTGGCTTCCTGAGTGGGACTTCCGGTACTCGGTATTCGGTATCGGCAAGTACCGAAAAAATATCGGTACTCGATACCAAAATACCGGGATTGGTGAATCCCTAGTTGGTAGGTTCCCCTTGTTTTGACAGCTATCTAGAGCTCCATTAGAGAGATTTCGCTCCATTTAATGTACTGGGACAACGGTTTTACTAGACGGAAAGTAAGAGACAACCTGCAACTTCTGCAACAAGAGCGGACTCTCACTTTATAATGATCTTTACAATATCTGGCAAACGAGTATGTACTGCTTTGCTCTCTGGATTTTGCATCTGACTGCACTGTAACACTTCAAAGGATACTTCATTGTCTTTTACTGCCAGTACAATACACAGTTGTGTGTGCAACTCTTTCTGTGCGGCCACAATGTGTGAACTGTAAGGTAAAACATACAACTAAAATGCAGGACTGTGTGTGTGGGCTCCATCTGACAAATACATTGTGGGGTTGTGAAGAATTTATTTGCATGACAGAAAGCAAAGTGTTTTCTATTATTTTAAACCATGTAAAAGAGACATAGAAAATGCATTCAACTGCATGGGAGGAACTGATCTAGTTTAATGGTTTTAAATGCTGTATAGAACCCTACAAGTGCACACTGCTTGATAGATAACGATTGGGATCCCTAATAAGAGAGATGAGACAAGAATGCCCCCAAAAAAGTAGGTGCAAGACAGCAGAGGCACCCAGGTGGAAGAGAGGAAATTATCGTGTTTCTTCAATTAAGACTTTTATTCCATGAAATACACACATAACTATCACAGTCTCAATGTGTTTCGTGTCTCTAAGATGGCCACTTCTTCAGGAGGGTGTGATGAGACACTTTAAGCAGAGTGGTGGCGTCTCCCGGCGTGTGACAATGTGATCCTTAATAAGCCTGTTCCAGTACACCCATATTTGACAGCAGTTGACTGGACCTTAAGTAAGGTACACACGGATAGATTTTTGCATGAACATTCGTACAAAAAAATCCAGTTGGAACATTCGATAATACCATTAGAGGCTTGGCAATTGTCGTTCAAAATTTTGTCTAATTGTTGTTTTTATTTAACATTCGATTTTGGAATGAATGGAGTTTCCCAAATGAAAAACACATTCACTGTTAGAATTTTGTTCGATTGAGAAAAAATTTCAACATGCTCCTTTGAATTTTTTCGACACTACGGGTATAATCGATCATCAATTTCCCCGGCAACAATGATTAGAAAGTCGCACGAATGTTACAAAATCGATTTAGTTCCTTCAAAATTCTAACCGTGTATAACCTACTTTAAGCTCATAAATAACCTCCAGCCCATGTGTACTGTGTGTACTGGATGGTATGTATTATGCTCTGCACTGCACCACCAATATTATCCCTTCACAATGGATATTCAACAACAAATTCTTCTGTACTGTTATTCCTCCTACATTTAAGGAGTTATTTTAGACAAACAGCATAGCTGCCAAACTGCCAGTCCAGGCCTGGAATTTTAGCTTACCTCGGCTGACAACATTTCTACATAAAATGCGATGCAATAAAAAAAAAAGGAACAGACTTTTTGAAATATGCAAACTCTGCAAAAAAAAAAAAAAGATAAAAAAAAAAGAAAAGAAAGACAAGAGAGACTGCAAAGGTTCCTGCACACCGAACACAGAATCTGAAATACCAAAACGTTTTATAAATAGCATACCTCTGATTTGCAATTTAAATTTACTTCAACAATCATGTTCCCTATTTTCAGATTTAAGAAAAAGTCAAGTTAAAAATAAAAACGATGCAATTGCCGGTGTAAATGGGGCCTAAATCAAGGCCAAACTTTTTTTAATAGGGGAGGAAGGATTAAAAACTATGTCAAGTATTTACTGCTATCTAAGGCTCCAATAAAAAGATTTCCCCTTAGCGTAATGGCACACGTCCTCGTTCATATTTTACATGTGTGTGGGATTAGCAGAGATCAAAAAGTAGGGACAGGTTATGTGATCTATCCAATCTCTTTGACCCAAAACAGAGTCTGGATCTCAACCATAGAGATGAGAACATCAAGTCACAGTCATCTCACTTGGAAACCTTCTGTTGCTGAACTATTAAAAACAAAAACATTGGCAGCCTGTAGAAGAGGAGGCTTCATACTTACCTCTCCAGCCGTTAATGGTTAAAACATTTTTTTTAAAGATCTCTGAACAGCGGTCCAAGTCACCACTTTCAAATGTGTAGGATAGTATCCCGCACTGGGAGCTCTTTCCTCTGGCCGCCATGTAACTACTGTGTTGAAGTGCCCGCTGCACACCACACAGCGTTGTGAACTGTGTACATAAGATAGGTGCTCGTACTGACTCCATGCAGAATCACAGAGATGTGTTTGTTAGGCGATATAACCCCCGGTTATTACAGGAGTCTCCAGCATCAAGTTTTTTTGCCTGAGACCCCATCTTTGCCTCCCTGTACCATGAAGCCCATTGTATCCCCCATAATGTCAAATAAATTAAAAGTCCAGCACAGACAGCAAGACTTTCTGTGTGATGTGTCTAGCAAGCTGGCAAAGCTGGGAACCAAGGTGCATGGTTCTTGTTGAGTCCCCCCTGACAGGTATAAAAATTCAAGGGGATGGTTTAACCCAATCGATGGCTTCCTTTCAAGCCAGAATTATTAGTTGATCCTTCTGGGCATTTCCTCAACTGACAGGTCCACTTTAATTCCTACAAGCTACAGTGTTTTCTCCTGAAATAAACAATAGAAATTAAAAGTCCAGCATGGACATCTAGACCTCCTACATACTGTGTCTAGCAAGCTGGCAAAATTGGGAACCAAGGTGCATGGTTCTCGTTAAGTCCCTGACAGATATAAAAATTCAAGGGGATGGTTTAAGTCAATCAATGGCTTCCATCCAAGCCAGAATTATTAGTTGATCCTTCTGGCCATTTCCTCAACTGAAAGGTCCACTTTAGTTCCTACAAGCTACCGTGTTTTCTGCTGGAATAAACAAAATAAATTAAAAGTCCAGCACAGACAGCGAGAACTCCTTCATAATATGTATAGCAAGCTGGCAAATCTGGGAACCACAGTGCATGGTTCTCCTCACTGAGTCCCTGACAGATATTAAAATTTAAGGGGTTGGTTTAAGCTAATCAATGGCTTCCTTCCAAGCCAGAATTATCATTTGACCCTTTGGGGCATTTTCTCAACTGACAGGTCCACTTTAATTCCTACAAGCTACAGTGTTTTCTGCTGGAATAAACAATATAAATTGCCCGTAGGCCGCAACTATTTTGTCAACGTGACTTCTTTTTTTTTGTTTTCAATCTGCCTTGATTTTTATTTTTTTTGCTCTCTTTTCTTGATGATCTAAATCGTGTTTTAGAAAAGCAGCTTCCTGCAGAGGTGGTATAAAGGATGGAAATCCAAAAATGCTTTTTATCTGCGGCCAAGTTTCTGAAGGGAAGAAAAAAAAGAAAAAAAGAAAACAAGTGAGGATTTTAAATGGCTCTAATAAAAAGCATGTGCAGATTAGCTGGGAGGTGAAGCAAACTGCAGGGTAGGGGAGCCATCTTGTGCTTCTTCCGTCAGGTTCCTCGTTTTCCAGGCCAAGCAGCAATCGTATCATGGCATTGCATCATGCTAGAAGCAATTTCTAAACCACTCGAGATCTTATTGATTGAGAGATTGCGCTCTTATCTCCGGACGGTATAAAATCTCAGGGGGATAACTCAGAATAACCGCTTCCCCCAAAAGACCTCTTATTATTTCCTCACCTCAGCGTTTATGACACGGATCAGTGACAGCCCTCCAGATAAAACTGCAGCATCATCAGGACACAAACCACAAACAACAGGCAGGATTGACACATGTGTACAAAATAAGAGAGACGTTATAGAGATACACATGGGGAGGGGGAGAATTGGAAACCGCACACAGTCGCAGGCTGTTGTGAATCACAGATGGTTCCAGTACGAGTTGCTATGGTCTACGGTGTACCATTGTCTTTAATCGCGAACTATATCTAGAGGAATTGTTATGGAGGTTAAGTCAAAACTCAGCTCCAGGCAACTATTTAATGCAGCAGTGCATTAGAAATAGTTAAATACATTTTTACAAACTAATCTAAGCACTTCAACCTGTATTGATAGGAACCCCCTACAGAGCAACACTCCGACTGGGGCCTAAACATATGGGGCAACCAGGCTTTGCAAGATGTACATGTGTCTACGAGAAACAGGAAAAGAGAGCAGTGAGAAGAGCCAATAACTTAAGCTGGCCATACATGCGTTGAATTTGGGTGATTTCCTGATGAATGGGACGAAATTCAACCAGTGGGTTGACCTGCTGGCACCACCCAACTCAACAATTTTCCAATGTCCTTTTGTTGAAGGAGCCAAGTGGAAAATTTTGGCCAAACAGTGTCCGTAGCCAGTTAGATGCAAACACTTACTACAATAGCGGGCAAGGAAGGTTCCTCCATCTATGCTGTTCCTCCACCGATTCTTCCATCCACACTGGGGAAATAAAGATTTTCTTTAAGAGTAATCTTGAGGTGTATGGCCAGCTTTAGTGTGTTGGTGGTCCAGGGTGCCCTTATAGTAATATGCTTGTGCCAACTTCAGCATCTCTTTTTCTATATGAGCGCATATCGGCATGCCCGCCAAAGTTGACTCATATATGTGAGCGGGGAAATCTGTCATTAGCTGTATGAAATATATGTGTGGCCCCCCACTTTCTACCTTTGCAGACCTCCTTCTGAAAAGGCTAGTTGCATGGCCACTATTCTGACCTACTGACTTTTTTTCTCTTAATGTTGTAAGGAAAGGTAAAATATTCTCAACTCTTTAATTCCATCTCTATCCTCTCCTGAGAAACTCTTCCCACTTCCTGTATATAAGACAGAACAGGAAGTTCTGAGATTCAAGGAAGGTTTGTATGAGTGCTGAAGGTTTATTATCATGTATTCCCTTTTTCCTCTCACTTCCTGTTTAGGTCATGGGTGTCAGGCAGACTAAAACTAAAACTAGACCCCATCGCACTCCTGACCAGATATAACCCAAGTAGAAGAGGCTGCGTTACCGAACTACCAGCAAGCCAGGTCTGGGATTTGGGTGAGTATATCTCTTTTTTATTTTACATCCTAGACCAAAACGAGCCCCACTTTATTCTGCCCGGAGTTGTTCTTTAAGCTAAATGCAAGAGATGAAGAATGCACAAACATTAGGCTACAGTTGGAAAAATTTGAAAAATGTGAGCATGTGCTTTAAGTAGCAACCCATCATTTAAATCGCAGGGGCCTGTAACATATGGATATAAGATGTGCCAGTTTATCTGTAGCTAACAAGTACTCCGACATCATGAATCAATTAGTAAAATTAACCTTTTGGGAATTATTTTTGATCTGTAACGAGTACTCAAACAAGTTATTAATTGGCACTCTACTTCAAAGGCTTCCCGATGTATGGTGCCATGCTTTACCGACTCTCCACGTTGCTAGGACTTGCCTTGTGTGGAGTGATTGTGCACTTCCCGACTCTGATATGAAGATCTGGCACTGATATTGTCAGGTTAGAGGAACAACTGCTGTGTGCAGCATTCTGAACGCTGCTGCGAAATGCATTGCCTAGAATATGCTTGCTTGCTACAGGTGGAAACATGATTTATTTTACGTACACCCTTACAGAGTGTAGAGATTATTCATATTAATTTACACACACAAACCTTGACATCAGATATCAATTAAAGATCGGCCATGACTGGGTTCAATCAAAATATTCAAACTTAAACAATCGAAACTGTGTAGGCTTGCCTATAAAAGCTTTATAACTGCTTTAGGTAAAAGTTGAACTCTGGCATCAGTACATATTGCCTATATACAAGAGTCATGTGGATTCTTCCTTGAATCTTGCTGAGCTTTGTGTATTTCTTCTAGATCTGCGCAGTACTCCAGTGTGAAACTTGGAGCTTCCTATAATAAAGACCAGTCACTGCTGCTCTCTCTCCTTGTGCAGGGTGACTGGTCTTGTCTCCTCCCCCTCCTGTAGTTTTCTGTAGGCGGCCTATAGTGGGTGGGGCCTAACTTGACAGAGGTTATGTACAGCAAAAGCATTCGGTACAGAAGTGGGTATATATCCTTTGCAGTTCTTTAGGAATATATTTAAAGCCTCTGTTTTAGTGGAGCAAAAACCAACACATAGCGGAAGTGTCAGAATGTAATGTTGTAATGAATAGGAGGGTCTTTTCTTCACCCCCCATCTCCACCCTATGTCACCCCCTTACTCTTGCTGATCTCAAGAGTGAGGGGTTGACATAGGGTGAGGAGTGAGGGGTTGACATAGGGTGAGGAGGGAGGACATAAAAAAGGAGAACCTCCCATTCCATATGTAGCGCTCACCCCCGAAGGAGGCGCTGAATATGAAATGGGTTCTCCTACCTGTTGGTTCCAGCTACCGGTCCCCTTTGATCAGCAACAGCACACCGACACTCATGGACAGAATGGCTCGAGTCTTAGGGTCTTTTTGGGGTATTTATTTGTAAGCTCAACAGGAGAGAGAGGGTTTAGGGTCTGTAGGATGCCCTTGGAATTTGCTTCAGAGGACAGCTTTCTCCCCTAGCAACCGCTAATGCTGATATCGCTGTGATCTGGTTACTGGGACCAATAGTAGTAGCAATACTGCGAACAGCCAGGATGATCCAGTAGCTCATATGGAGGAGGTTAGCTATCTCTGGACTTAGGTAAGGACCCCTGGCTTCTTCTCGAACAGATACCTGGAAAAGGGTGAGGGATCTCCCTTGTGGGTCCCAGACAGACGCTCTCACCAGCTCCTCTGCGGTACCCCTCAACAAGCAGACTCTCCCACGACCCAGCTTCCATCAGGTATTTTCCTCTTCAGGATCTGGAATCTCTATGCCCTCAGCATCTGCAACTGCCAAGGAGCACTCCAGGTTAGTGGTAGTATCCTCTTAGAACAAGGCACCCAACGCCTGCCACGTGTGTGGGCCCAGCAAAGTATCAGTGTATCCTAGGCCTCTAGGCCCCTCAGCACCTGCCATGTGCTGAGGCCCAGGCCAGTTTCCTGCATCACACAAACCTCCTAGGGCGAGGCCCCTAGGGGGAAGAGACCTCTGCACAGTGTCCCCAGACCTTTTATTACCTGCCCTCAACCATGCCTCTGAGTCATCCTACTCAGGGATTGGCTAGGGTCAGGTGCATAGTCATAACCTGAGAATGGATCCTCCCTCACTGTATGCCAAGGCTCCCTTTTCCTCAGCAACAGGAGGAGCAATCAATCTAGCAGATTCAGGGACACCTATAGAATGCAGAGCTCTGTATAATCAGTATCTAGACTGGTTACAGTCCAGGTATCTCTAAATTGAATAGCGACATTTTAGAGGGCGCTACACATACATCAGACTTGGTTTGAGTGGAGTGGGGCTCACTTTGTGCCGCCACATATATGCGTTGCTGTTTGGCACTCAATTGCGTGTCCCCAGCACTGTGGCTGCACTGTCACCAACAGTTCCCAGTCACAAAGAGACAATTGGGAAATGGTAGTATGAGCTCCCGATCATGTGATCTCTGTGACAGCCAATCACGCTGATCATATGATCGGGAAGCCATGAAACACCTCCCCTGGGTTCAGGCATTAAGATGTTTCTTTAATGGCTCTTGGGAAAGGGTTAAGGGATCCTTTAATGCAAGTGAGATTTATCTGAAAAACAGAAATAAACCCAGTACAAGCTCTGGATTTGCGTACAGAGTTCTGATGAGGTTTACTGGTGGAATTGGAAGGCCACATTTACCATCCGAGGCCCAAGGATAAAAAGCATCTGTCAGTTTGTGACACTATCCGTTCCTCATCAAAACACTTTAATGTGACAATAAACATGCAAATTAGCTTTCATATTAAGACATTTCAGGAATCAAGGATTTTAGCAAGCTATAACCTGTTTTACACATAACCTGCTACAAACCTGGGAAATGGAAATCAAGCATATAATGGGGAAAAAAATCCTTAAGTAGAGGTCACGTTCACTGAAATCTGTAGGTCAAAACCATCAGTAGATCCAGACAGCAGATAAAATTATTTGCAAACCTTTAAGCTGCTCTCCAGGTCAGGTGGGGGTGGGTGGGGGGGAGGGGGAGTTAAAAACATCTTACC
>NW_017306329.1:2674713-2689631 GCF_000935625.1 Nanorana parkeri | reverse complement strand
AACATCAAACCCTTTAACAAATCTAAAAGTTAAAAAAAATACTTGAAAGTCCCATTTACTTATCTAAATCTGCAGTCACATCCCAGTTGTTTCCTGGTGATGTGGATGCTTCTCAATAGCTTATGAGGATGTCCAAAAGCAGGTCCCTCACAAGGTCCCGAAGACTTCAAAGGGTGCAGTCACGTCATAATGCCAAAAGAGGCAATGTGGAGGATCACCAATGATAGACTCCAGTACTTAAATGAGCGGTTTAGGCACAAATGGGTATGGCCGGTGGGACTACTTTTTTCCTATAAAATCTGAGCTTGACTGCCACCTCCTGAGCCTTCTTATTGATCCAGTAAATGTACAATGACCAACTGGGTGCTGCAAGAAGGTAACAAGCTGCGATTTACAGTAAAATGTGAGATTTGCATATATAACTTTAGGAAGATCTGAACTCTGGAATATGTGCTTAAAAAAGGAAAGCAGGGGAAAGGACTAGTCATTATTGCCTGCAGCCTCCATGCAGCTGATTTTGTTTCCCATTACTGACTGGACATGCCTTGTTCTACACTGTGTTTTTATGTGGAGATGGCAATCTTGGTAAAGGGAGAACTTTGCTTCCTCATGTCAGAGCTTTCTCCTGGTGATTGGTGAGGAAATGTGCAAAAAGCTGCAAGAGAGGTTGAGGAAGTACAGATTCAAAGAAAGAAGCAAGGACATCCTTGCACTGCTGCTTCCTCTCCAGCATGCAGCACTATAGTGACCTCACCAAATCTCAATCCAAATCAGGTCAGGTAGCAGTCGGAGGTAGGTGAAATGTTCTTATGAAGCAGATATCAGCTATGAGGCTGTAGGTTCAGGAGAACCTAGGCAACCTCACATACCAGGATGTACACTGCTGTTTTTCAGATAGATTTTTCAGTATACTGCTTAAGCATAATAACCATATCTACATGTGCTCTATAACATAGCAAATGCTAACTTTTAGAAGTCAAGTCCACTTTCAGCTATATCTCTGAATTAATTTTGTCAAAATTATTAGATCATAGTTTTAAATTGAGCTTTCATTGTAACCTCTACTTATTTTTTTTTAACCACATGCTTGGGTCTGACCTGTTCGAGTTGGTAACAGGGTTTACTTTAAAATAAGCTACAGCTTGCTGGACTCCTTGATTCCTGAAATGTTGTGCTTAATCTTGATATGAAAGCTCATTTGCATGTTTATTATCACATTAAAGTGTTTTGATGAGGAACGAATAGTCCCACAAACTGACAGATGCTTTTATCCTTGGGCCTCGGATGGTAAATGTGGCCTTCCAATTCCACCAGTAAACATCGTCAGAACTCCGTACGCACCTATAGAGCTTGTACTGTTTAATTTTGTCATACAGATTACCCTCACTTGCAATAATTGGTTTATTAAAGCCTAAAATGTCTAATGAGACCAAAAAAGTTTCGGACGAGAGTATTGTGAAAAGGTAAACTCGGCACCCCCTTTTTTTTATTCTAGTACAGTTGCAATACTGCCTTGATAGCCATGGCTGCTAGGTTATATTGCTCACAGACAGTTGTCTGGAGGTTCTCTTAATTTGACTTCAAGGTGTTCATGAAAGGAAGGGGGGGGGGGCATTTGTAAAAGACTATCAGGGTTATTCACAAAAGGGTGAAGAGTTTGGAGAAGGCAGGAGACGTGAACAATCTAGGACAACATAACTGAACTGGAAAGTGAGCTGAATTGGAGAAGTTTTCCAAATCAGCGATGTTGTCCTAGATTGTTCACTTCTCCTGACAGCTCCAAACTCTTCACCCTTTTGTGAATAACCCTGCATATCTATCTGGCCCCTTGAAGATGGTAATTCCTTTTTTAAATCACCCAATACCATCTTTCTATCAAAACGTTAGGAAAAAACTAGAGCTCTTTCTGTAAAACGCACACAAGTTTCCCTTACCCTTAACCAGTAATGCGCATCTGATTTTTTTTTTTGCTTGCTCCTATCGTCTGTGTGTTCCAATTTCTGCACTCCACCCTTTCAGAGCTAAGCAGAACTGAACCAAAATAAATCTCTGTTCCCATCATGCGATGGGAACTTGCTGTTGTTGCTCTATGTAAGCTGCATGGTCGGTCAGACTGATATACTGAAGTTGATGGGCACAGAGACAAGATTCCTTGGTTGCATTTAATACTTTTAGAACTCCTCATACAATCCTGATGTTCCATTACAATACTTCAAAGGGGTCTACATTCACTGAAAGCAAAAAAAAATAAATGCAGCATGTGTTTTTTATTTGAGTGCACATTCACTAGTGTGAATGATTGCCTTCTTCCTAGTATTGCACATTACATAAGACTGCCTAAATGGTCCCAAATAGGGTGCATTATGTCAAAAATGGCTCTAAGCTGTCTATATATAGTCAGCTTAATGATGGACATTGGCATGCTTCCATTTTGAAAGGTTGGAAGCTATGTCATTGGAATACAATATAGGTTGAATACCCGGTTCTACAGAAAAGTGCTACTAATTTAAACAGAGCCCATTCACTGTTCACGTGAGTCATTACCATCCTCTGTGGAGATCACATTACATTAACACTCCTATTAGACCCCATGAGTCATATGACAACACGGTCATTCAGCCAACCTTGGTAACATATCAATGACACATTTCCCGAGGTTAAGTGACACTCCTGCAAGGAATGAAAACAACAGACTGAAAATATTTCTTACAGCAAAGGTAAAAAATATGCCCCAGTTATAAGTTTCACAACTTGGTACAGCATCACAACTTCTTAATTTACTGGTTCAGCCCTGGCTCTTTGGCAATCATTTTCTCAGGTATATATGATGCAGCAATTTACAGTCCAGCTATATTTTAAAAACATGTTGATAGGGCTTTTGAAAAGTTTATCATGGATTAAAAAAAGAAGATCCGCACAAGTCAAAATGTAGAACAAAAATGATAAAGAGTTAGAAGAAAGTTATGGTAATTAAAGTGTTTTCAATCCGATTGTTTGAAAATCATATCTATGCAAAAGTTAAGCATGTATAGGCATTCTTAAAGTCAAATTCAATTCATTTTTGGGGAAATAATTAAAAATGGAAACAACTGGAAAGATTAGAAATGTGATTGTAGCATGTGTGATATAATCAAACTTATTTCATAATTAAACCTTTCTAGAGCATGCAAAAATACAGTGAATGGTCATCTCAAATAGGAATATCTTACTGTTATTTTTTTTACCCTGATTGCATGGGACACAGCAGACATGGTTGACACCCTCAAGAGAAAATATGCCTAAACATGACTAAAAAATCTTGTATCCCAATTACTCAGATTCCAAAGCAGGTGCCTCTTACTTTAGAGGTAAGTGAGACTCTCAATGGTTCTCCTTTAAGTAAACCTCTGCTTGCCCATACAGGACAAAGCAACAGGTTCACTTAATAGCCTCTCTGCTCAAGCTGCACATACTCACCTTCCTTTTGTTCTCTGCTCTGTTCTGTCACCAGGATTGAAGCCTCTTTGCCATTCCAGTGGTGACTTAGTGGCCAACTGCAAAGCACCAATACTGTCACGGGGGGTGGGGGTGGGGGGTGGAAGTGATCCACACCCAGAAGCACCAGGCTTTCTCTTCACTTCCCCAGGGCGAGCAGGTGCAGGGACTGACAATAAAGTGAACATGTTGCTTTGGCCTGAAAGAGAAACTAAGTCCACATTGTGGTGGAAGGGCTTCAGCAATAATGTGCGAGTATGCACAATGAGGGGAATTTATCAAAACTGGAGCAGACAAAAACTGGAGCAGCTGTGCATGGCAACCAATCAACATCTCTGTTTCATTTTCAAATCTTTACTGATCAAACTGAGGAGAGAAGCTGATTGGTTGTCATGCACAGCTGCTCCAGTATTTGTCTGCTCCAGTTTTGATAAATGTCCCCTAATGTATTTGCACATTAGGGCAGAATTACCTGCCAAAGGAACCCCTTCAGCGCTACGACTGCCATGATTTCTTTCATTGTCTTCAGCAAATCTGAATGGCCAGTACATGCAAATCCTGCCATCAAGACTTGCTGAGAACGCACACCAACCTGTGTATGGGTGGCTCAGTTTACAAGCAGAAGAAACATTGTTGGCAGAAGTAGAAAAACTTTACTGCATAAGAGACATACAAAGCTTTTTCTGCAGTGAAAGTCTACATGCCAGCAATGATTTCCTAATAGTGTTTGGTTCTACTACAATGCAGCTCTGTCACTACAGAAAAAAGGGTGCCCACAAACTTCCTGCAAAGGAATAAGATTAATACTCACCTATTCCACTGCCGGTTCCTCAGATCTCCAGGAGTATCTTCATGACCCAATACTTTTTAAACTGTTGGATAGATTTGTTTCCCGCTATGCTCTGGGGTTCCATCTGCCGCCCCTATGTCATTATGGTGACCTGTAGTGATGGAGGGCCTGACAGGGTGCAGTAAGGCACAAGGCACCATACAGAATTCTTGGAAGGTGAGATTCCACCTTAGGTGGTCATCTGGATCGTGTTGTCTCAGGTAGGATATATTAATTTACAGAATGTTTTTGGGCATACTTTTTTGCAACAACAATGTTACTTTAACATTCCCGATCAGGATAGGTCGACGTGCGGTCACTAACACACCACAAGTCTGAGCAGGAACTAGCAAAGGGCCTTAAAATGAATGGCTGCTGAGCATTTAGTACTCCGAAAGATTCCCAGCAATGAAAGAGTGGGTACGTTTTTGCAATTACTACAATAAAATATTTCATGACACCCACATGTGACAGCATGAATATATACACCTATTTTAAACTCCATTTACAAACAGAATGCCGCGCGTTCGAGCTGAATCCGAGCGGCAAAGATAGTTACTCACTCGCAATTTGCTAATTTGAAACCATAAGGAAAGATATAAGCATGTTACATTTCTCATAAGAGTTAATGACTAACATTAGAAACCTCTTAAAATGTGCCCGCAAAACATATCCTTTAGGAAAAAAAAAAAGGCATAATGAGCCGGCATCAAAATGGAGGTGCTAATATGATAGCAATTTAGTAATACCCAAAAACAGCTTCCGCACAGAGGTAATTTATGGCACGGAGAGGGGAGCTCCGATAATATTAATAAAGATAACTACGCTGCAAACAACTGCAGAGTCAAATTTACACCGTTTGCTGAATGTATGACCGGTGGGAGAGAGGAGACGGTTAATAGACTATTGTTCCACTTTGCTGCTGTGTCTGAGCGTGGTCTGTACACAATGGAAGTGCAATTGTTCTCTTTACACAGAAGCTGCCATTTTGTTTGCAGATATTCTTCACTTTAATATACATATAAAAGATATGACGTGCTGGGACCAGTTGTTGGCAAAGTGTCCATGGAACATGCCAACAGGTATAAGACAACAGTTGCTTCCTGCAAAACAGCAGCATCATCTCTGATGAACAGTAGGAAATCATGTCAAAATTAGAGATAGTGACTGGACTTGGTGGGAACCCAGTTTGCCTTAGTTCCCCCAAGCTCGCTCAAAACTCTGACCACCACCTCCTACTCCCAATTCAATCAGTGTCAGAAGTTGTGGCGGAGGGCAATTGCTCGCTATATACTGAGCTTTGACATATACTAACCTCCTCCAGTGACTCTAAAGAGAACTATGGGGAAACACACTTACCCCATAGTTCTCTTTTAACTCCTGAGTGTACTGTCACTTTAAGTCAAAGATGATGAATAGAAAGTATTGATGAAAGTGTGGATGGGGGGGGTTGATTTTTCTCAATCAGCCCAACGGGATACCTACTAGTTACAAGAACCACTGTCTATGTTGACCCTGACCTCCAATCTATAATGTCTGGGACCTTTTTCAAAATCAAGGATGGTTTCTTGCAAATTACACTTGCTCGGTGCTCCTTAATGAATGAAAACCTTTAATACACGTACTGTGTATTAAATTATAAAGCATCTAGACCTTCACCTAACAAAGCAGACAGAGTGTAGATATCCCAAATCTCATAACGTTGGCCTACTGAGTCTTCACACATATCAAACTTTCCAGCATCAATGCCATCATATTGCATCATCTATTAGATTCTGAGAGCTCTCTGTCACACTGCTCGTGAGATCTCTCAACCTGAGTTCCTGTTCCTACCCGCCCACGCACCAGATCCATTATAAAGGAGTCTCACGTTCTTGGCTCGATTCTCGATTTTACATTCAAGAGAATCTGGAGCCAGTGTGAGGGGGTCACATTTAGTAATACAGATGCATATTTATACCAATTGTTTCCTAATTCTTTAAAAATTTTGTAATTTTTTTTACATCTTGAGTATTCTTATAATGAAATATTCTTATCAACATGTGTTAATGGTTTCACCATGTTTAGAATCACGTCTTACTGATGACTCATCACCAGAATCACCAAAACCGCTGGTTTCCATAATGGCAGTAGCTCCCTCACTGGCTAAAGCTCAATCTCTAATGAGGAGGCGAGGAAATTTGCAGCAGGGGATGAGTGTTTCTGTCACTGCCCAGTTGTCACCAGTGTCAGAACTCTTAGTGAGACCTTTTTACAAAGTGTAATTTGTAAAAATAGTGGGGCCATGTTTGCTCATATGTGTGCTCTGTTTCCTGCACACAGTCACAAGAGAAAGAATCGTCTACTGAAATATGTTCACAAAATTAAGGAACAGCAAGGATGGTAATATATGAGGCCTTGAAGGTTATCTATGTATTGGGTATGCAGGGCAAAGCAATGAGTTCACTTTATAGGAGACCCACAGCTGCAGATGCTGACCTTCTTATTGCTCCCCTGATGCTCAATTCTGCCACCAGGAATAAAGATAAGAATTCCGGAGTAACCTTCAAGGTGCAAAGTGGAACTCACACAGGACTGATCCCTTTCTCTCCAACCCCAGGTAACAGCACTGGATGACTAAGTGACCAATTACCAAGCAACAATGCTGTCATGTAGGATGAAGGAGAGGTAGTCACATGATCCTTATGCATGAAAGTATGAGGCATTTCCCTTCACTCTAGCAGGATAAATGCAGTGGAGGTGGAGTTAAAGGAAGAAAGATAGAAGCTTCTGGAGAGGCTGCCATTAAAATGAAACTGTTGCTTTGCTCTTACCAAAAATAAAACCTATATTGAAGGTGATGCCCATAATTTAGCCTGTAGCTCAGTGAAGTCTGTGAACATCATCAGCCAATAACACAAGTAGGAAATAAGAGTTGTTTATAAATGCAGTAAACATTATCTTAAAAATACTATCCTGATCTAGGTCTGACATCCAATGCCTTAAATGTATATATTGCAGCTTACCAATCCATAAATATGGTGGCTGCATTAGTTTTTTTTTTTCTCCTCATCTGGTGATCTGGCCAGTAACACACTTCCTGTCTTGTGGTGGCTCCACTCTATGAAGGGGCAACAGAACCACCCATGGACAGCAACGTTGTCACCCTGTGGGCTGGGACGTGTTAGATGCACTGTTTAATGTGAGCAATTATTTTGCACATACACATTGTTGCAGCTGGTGATTTCACACTTTTCCTAGCGCAACTAAATTGGTTTAAAGTGTTAGATGCACTAGCAGATTTTCATGGACTTGACCAACAAATTAAATCCGATCTCCAGATAACACTTTTTAAGCAATAGGTTTTTTTTTTCCTTTTTGGATAAAGGTTTTACATACATGAATAAAAGCCAACCATTGTAATCACTACTGATGCACCGATACCGATACTAGTATCAGTATCGGTGCTGCTACCAAGTATTTGGGTAAGTACTCGTACTTCCCCAAATACTCCCGCTACTTATCCCAATATTGGAACTTCCGGTATCAGGAAGCCGGGGCAGCGAGTCATTACACGCCACTTGGCTTCCTGACTGGCCCGGGAAGCCGGCTCCATGCTCCCTCATCCCAAGGGAGCATGGAGCTGGCTTCTCGTTCAATGAGGAAGCCTGATGCTTCCTGAGTGGCCAGAAAGCTGGCTCTATGCTTCCTCCTCACCTGGTGATGAGGGAGTATGGAGTCGGTTTCCCGGCTAAACAGAAAGCCAGGTAGCGAGTCATTACACGCCGCCCGGTATCCCGGCTAATCAGGAAGCCGGGCGGCGTGGCTTCCTTAATGGGAGTTCCGGTATTGGTATTCGGTATAAAAAAAAATACTCGATAGTGAAAAAAGGCTAATGGTGCATCCCTGGTAATCACCCCTGTCAGTGATAAATGGTTTGTCTCAACCCTCTATCTGCCAATTTTGCTGGACAGCTTGGTCTGTCAAAGGAAGTTGAAAAATAACAGACTTACTGGCTGGATCCCCAGGTGAAAACAAAGGATAAAAAACTTCAAAAAAGAAAACTAATGCAGCCATCACATCAAAGGATTCCTAAAGCTACAATATATTACATGTTTAATTTTGGGTTTAGATGAGCTCTAATTCTTATTCCAGATCAGTGACCTAAATTATTGAAACCAGAGACAGAGAAGATAGCCAGAATTATTTTAGAATGAGGTCAGCAATGGCCGCGCACGTGCTTCCCTGAGTACTGGTAAACTTTAACTATGCCCAGATTTACACACTCCCATATTAGAAACCACTCACCTACTGTCTCCTGAAAAACAGCATCGCCCCAGGAAACCCAGATCTCGTGGCAGCAACACCATCACACTAATAGGCAGACTCAGCACATGAAGGGTAGTGGTGACACACCAGGCTAATTAATACAACTACCTTATGTTTGGTGTACAGTGAGAAACAACTAATTACTGTACCTTTAAGGCAGCAAATAAAAATAGGACAACACCTTTAGCTCAGAAACACATTATTGAGTCCGTGAAAATTTAAATGGCTTTTATTAAGACTTATCTGATATTCAGAATTTCTGGGCTCTAATAAAAATAAGCTATTCATCAACAATGTGAGCGATTATGATTGATACAATTGGGTAAATCGCCAACTCTTGTCTTGCAGCAACGGCGCCCTTGTTAAATGCCCACCAGCTTCTCTACCTGTTCACCAATGGGTTATTTCTAAGTGCTCACATCCAAAAACAATCTGACAGACCAATAAAGAATGCATAAAGCTAATCCCTAAAAGTAAATGTAATTTCATTTTAAATATTTTTTAAATCTGCAGTTTTCATTCAAAATAATTCCTGGTCACCCTGCCATGAAGGTTCTTGTTTAGACACTTCCTGATATAGAGTGACAAACGCTTCCGACCCGTGTCTCAATCGTTCTCCTGTGTTGTTGTCCTGTCGCTCAGGCAACCAATGGGTGCTCCGAGTGGATACTTTAAGCAACCACTAACTATATACTTCTATACATAAACTACAGGACTCAACCACTACACTTCGTGGTTAACTTATTCTTCATTCATACTTGCTGCATGTGTGAACAGGTGCAAAATCCCCCAAACGTGCAAAAAGTGTGCCTCATGCTTGCGGTGATATTATTTTTAATGGCACCCCAAATGCAGTAAACGAGAGGCTTTGTTAAAAAAAAAAAAAGTTGCATGAGCTTCTTTACTGCACGTAGGGCAGCTCATTAAAATGAATGTGGCAAGCAAGGTGAGCGGTCAAGAAAGCTGCATGAGCATTGGTCACGTGTAGGGCAGCCCATTCATTTCAATGGCCTGCCCTATGAATGACAAACATGGCAAAGATAGTTACATAGGAAGTCCCATCACACTCCTGACCAATATAGACCTGAGATCCACAGGTGGGTGCTGCAGTGACTGCATGTAATCGATGATGAAGAAGTCACTGGCACACCAATCTCCAGTTTCATTTCGTCTTTATTGACGTTGGACAATTGTGGCCTCACATGGAAAAGCAACGTTTTGGAACCAAACGGGTTCCTTCGTCAGGTAAATAAAGTGATTCCATGACTACCCAATGTCAATAAAGATGGAATAGTAGAGCACAGATTGGTAGTTGCGTCACAAGTGGGGTGAGGCCCGCACCCGGGTGACACCATTGGAGGGGTGACACCAAAATGACTGACAATAATTTTGCTGTCACCCCCCTCTAAAAAGCCAGGCACTCGGTCATGGACCGAGAGCACGACAGTGTCAGCAGAGAGGAGGGGACCAGGCGGCATACCTCATTCCGCCGGGTGAACATCCCCTCCTCTCTCTGCCGGCGTCCATCACCAAGATGTCCGGCGGAAGGCGTCAATTAGATGGTCTCGCACATCATTGCACACGTGCACGGTGACGTCACGCCCATGCACGATGACGTCACAGCGGGTTGTCACTCGGTTTCTGCTGCGGGTGACACCCGGCCCGCGGGACGCCCCTGGAGATTAGTGTGCCGGTGACTTTTTTCTTCATCACTGATTAAACAAGGCAAATGCAGCTTTATTGACCACGCATCTTGCTGGCCATGTTAATTTTTAACGAGGATGTATTAATGTTGTGCGCATCCCCACCCCCCCAGGCAAGTGAGAAAGTAGATGACTTCTACTTTTTTAAGTGAATATTCACTTAGCTCAGTGAATCAGGTGAAACCACGTTCCTTTTAAATGCCTAATAATGTGCGAGATTAAAGAAAAAAAGATTTAGTGCTCGGCTTGAGTGAACAGTCTCAGCTCCTTTAGTAAATCCACCCCATTGTCTTCTATAACCCCCTACAACAGACATGAGTGCTAGAATTCCTAGCATAGTATTGTCCTGGCACAGATATGAAATAGATAGCATTACCAGAATACCTCTTTGTCATGCTACTCAATAGCTATGTAGCGCAATGCATTCCTCCCCCTGAAGTACATCTGTGCTAGTTTGTGTACTGAGGTAAAAGTATTACCTCTGTGTAACCAGATAGGAGTAACCGAATAACTGGTACAAGCTTAACAACCTACACACAAATAAAAAGGTACATACGGATGAAGATTCTAAGCCTATTTTCATCTCACAGGGAATTCCAAATATGTGATATTATCTACAGAGCTTATTGGTCTAAGAAATGCATTCATACCCTAATGAGAACCTGTCACACAAGAACCAATGTGTAGAGCACACAGGCCCTCGTGTGTTGTTTCTCCTAGCCTTCTCCAGTCTTAAAGTGGATGTCAAGGAAAAAGAAAACCCAAAACATATGCAGTACATCTGTGCAACACATGCACACTTACCCATGTTTCATTCCTTTACAGACCCTACAAGTACAGGAAAATACCTGTTGATGTGCCAGAATTGCACTCAGCTCCTAAGTCCTGTTGTGGGCTGACAACACAGCACTTTGTGGACTGAGTGGTGTCAGCCCTGGCCAATTCCATCTTGCCAAACTACTCAGACCCACCTGCTCTCCCATCTCCACAATATAAAGGCTAATTATTTTGTAGTCCTAAAATAAAAAGTGGGAGAGGGAAATTCCTCTCCTTGAGATAACACAGGAAGTAAGAATAACACAATAGGGAACAATAGTTTTTTTTTTGTGTTTTTTACATTTTCACTATCTACAAATTAATCAATGGTCACCCTAGTGATGGTAACAAACTGTTTAATCTAAGGTCCCTGATGAGGACATGCAGCTGCAATTTGAGGTTGTAGGTAAGGAGGTTTAATCGGAAAATGCACAGGGGGTTCTTTATGGGTGGTGCAGCAACAATATGGACCTCCCTTCCCCATGTAGTGGTATCAACAGGGAGTGTTGAAGCGTTCAAAAAACTTGGAGATGCCTTGCAGATGGGCTCAATATACAGGGAATGTACATTCTTAAAAGACTTGAACTGACATAGGTTTGACCTGTGTCTTTTTTCCAACCATTTATACTATGTAACTAACTAGAGCACAGGAGGAACCGTAATACTTTCCAAAAGGAGGCACACTCAGGGGTGTATCTACTGCAAGGCAAACTAGGCATTTGCCTAGGGCGGCACTTTCCAGGGGGGCACCAAAAAAGGCTGCCCCCAAACCAGTTAGATAAGAGAAAAAAAATAAATTATATGATACATTATTCATAAATTACTGCCAGTACCCCTGGACCTGGTGCTTCTTTGACTGGGGGACCAACGTGTTCACCTATGCCGCCTACTCCTACATATATGCCGGCTGCAGCTCCTTCCTCTTCCTGGTCAACATGCTGTGCAATGTATTGGTGTGTGTGACTTTCGTCCGGATGCACTGGCAGTTTGTGCGCCGGACCTCCCTGGGAAACCAGCACCCAAATCTCTGGCTTCAGGCAGCGGAGGAGCTTCTGCAGGACCACAGGGCTGAGATCCTGATGGTCATTGTGCTAATCGGCACCTCTGTGGTAGTGAGTCCGGGGAAGTGCAGCCTCCGTGCTGGGTTATATCTCTACAGCGGGGCAAGCTACAGAGCCCAGCGGCCAAGGCAGAAGATGGGTAACTGCAGAATTAGACAGCCCAGCATATTAAGGCAGATGATCAGTGTTGCCGCTGCAGAACTAGAGACTAGCACAGCATGGCAGGAGAGAATGGTTATTGTAGCTGCAGAACTAGGGAGCCCATCAAGCCAGAAATGGAGAAGGCGGCTATTGCAAAGGTAGAACTAGAGCATCCCGCTACGTTGATAGCACAACCTGTCAGAATCTAGAAACACCGTGCACACTGTATCCCGCGACTGACAGATTATGCGAAATGTCAGGAAGGGGTGGGATACTACCCAGAACTTCTTTCAGGAAAAGTTTAAATATATCTAAAGCCAAAACTTTTAACTTTTTTGTACTTTTGGATAAAGTTAGAAAAGTTTATTTTTTGCTGTTGGTGTCCCTTTTGGGGGGTTTTCCCTCACTTCCTGTCTAAGTGAAAGTTTTTACCCCTATTACTGTTCCAGTTATAGCTCTTTTTTTTGTTTGTTTTCAGTCTCCACTGCTTGTGTAACCTAACATAGTAAGGCAAGAGCTGCAACAGCCTTTACTTTGTGTTAGAGGCTTGTGCTCTGTGGATGGTTTGGACCAATGACAAAGCGCCATTGGTCCAAGCTGTCCAATCAAAAAAAAAGATCTTGGTGCCTCACCAGTGATGAGCAAGTGAGGGACAGGGAGGCTCCTCCTTGTCTCCTCCTTTCTTCCTTCCTTCTCCACACATAGCTCGGTGACCGGGTTGGGGGTGGGGCATCGGCAGGCAGGGGGCGGGAGGGTGAGCATGGGGAATGCCTTACCCAGCACAAAGCTTACTGCACGTCACTGGTTAATACTAGTAGGTTATCTGGCTTGTCACCAAACTGGTTCTATTATGTGTCAAGTTCACGGTGGTAGGGACATTATGGTGAGTCTAGTGAGAGACAAAGGCAGGAGGCACTGGATCCAAATGTAAAATCAATCTCACGGTTGGGATATAAACCAAATTAAGGGTTCTGGTTGGAAGCTCATAGACATGAAGAGGACTCAAAGGGACAGTTAAAAAACTACAGGAAAAAACAGGAGTACCTGACCAAATGATGAGAGACAATGGAGAGTTTATTTCAGCATAAAACATCAAAATTATACTCCAATGCAGATTTAGGGTTCTGACGTTTTCCTTTTATCAGTGTTTAAACTTGCTGGTAAGAGTCTGGATGCTCTACCTAATATTCTTTTTTACCCACCTAAGCCTGAAACCATTCAGATTGTTACCAGAAATTTTAAGCCGTGTTGAAGGTGGCCAGCTATAATCCTGAAACAGGCTAATTAGTCCTTTTGTATGATGATCTCTCAACATTGGACTGGTACTTCTCTTTGTTTGTTCTTCAAGGGCAGGGTTCCTCTGCCCGTAGTACTCTGACTTTCTCCTACAACCCAAAAAAGTTCAGACAGGTTGGCTGGCTTCAGCGTGTGACTCTACAAATATTAGCCCTTAAGCTGCTCTGAGTCAAAAACTGATGTAAGTGACTCTGTAAGGAGTTGTGTAATATGTTCTTGTTATACAAAATAGGAAATAATTCATAAATAATAGTCAAGCTATGACATATGAGACATGATTCCAGCACAGTCAGGTAACCAACTGTGCACACAACCACAGTTAACTTCAATGTGTCAAATAATTTTTAACCGGTGGGTTGGAAATTTTTGGACACGTCAACATTTTTTTTAGAGGAGCTGGTTCGGAGAGAAGGTTGCCCTAGTTGACACTACCAAGGGGGGAAGCCCAGAAAACATAGGTAGTTTATAGATAAAGATTATTGGAAAACTGATTTTCAAGGGCCTGATCACTTCTGGAACGGACCATATACCTTATCTGTGTACAGTAAAAGCTATGTTGCAATCCAAAAGTCTACACATCTACTATTTATTGCATCTTCTCTATGCACATGTGCTCAACATGTTTAAAATTACCAACAAAAAAACCCCCATCTTTATTGTACAGGGAACATGTTTGATGTTTTTTTGTAGCAACACCTTGATGGTTTCCCAACATATCCGCCAAAATGTTCAGTCACGGAACAGTCACATGATTCCTAGACTTCAAAGAGACCAGGTCCGAATCTGGTGCAGGCCTTATAGAATGGAGGGTTTCTTCATACACTACTCCAACATAGCGACTGAGACAAATTTCACTACTAGAAGAGTCCAAGGCCAGACCAGTGAAGCAGAAAACAGTACAGTATCATTTACATAAAATAAAATAAAGATATATAAAATTTCTGCAGACATAATTTTCTTTTTTAACCAGGTATGAATGTGCAGGTAAACCATTGGTCCTACAGCTATTGAGACCATAGAGTCTGACAGAGCTTGCTATGACTTTCAGTTCCTCGACAGCTGGGAATCAGCAGGTTGTTCATGCTAAGAGTACACAGAGCTCTAACAATTCTGAGTATGATAAACTCTTCTTGCCCAATGTTAACATGCATAGTCTGTGTTGATCTTCAAACCTTTTCCCAACAGCTGCAACTCTACTTCCCTCCAGCAATTACCTAAACAATGAGGGGTCTTAGGATGAGTGTAATTTGGCCTTAACAGTCCTGATCTCTAGAGAGAAATAGCCAACTT
>NW_017306329.1:2669240-2674613 GCF_000935625.1 Nanorana parkeri | reverse complement strand
CATAGCAATCTGGCATGAAAACGCTGGCATTTTTTTACGTTTCCACTCTCTGGACAAAAACACATTACAAAAATGTCATGGGAAAGAGAACAATTAACTAAAAAAAAATGTCAGAATCCTCCATGGATTATTAGTGCAAACAAAAAGCCACTCCATATTCCCAAAGCCTGCATGCTCAAAGAACCACATAACATATGTATATACAGTGCATTAGGAAATGCATCATCCTCTGACTTCTCGAGAAACCAGTGTAGAATCGCTTAATTATGATGAGAAGAAGAAAAAAAAAAAACACTGAGACAAGGCAGATTACAGATGAAATATTCCTCTTATACCGGGATACCGTAAAATATAGATTTTATTACAGGAAAGCCATTTAACAAGGATATATGTGCGCGTTTATATATATGTAGGATATACATTCTGTGCAAAATATTATGATTTTAACGACAACAGAGAAGAACAGTCCAAAGGAGTTAAGAATGATCTTATACAAGCAAGCACATCTATAAATTATTACCAGCAGATTTTTTATTTTTTATTTTTAGCCTTGAATACTTTCCAAATCTTGCAAAAAAACAAAACAAAGCACAATAGAATTGGAAGCATACCGATGAAAAATAAGTTGTAATAAACAAAAAAAAAAGAGGGTCTGCATGGCACTGGCTATATCCTAATGTTTTAAAATACAAAAATACAGGAAATTGTGGACAAATCTCACAGATCTGGTTTGGGGTGCAAGCAGTTGGAAGACTTGCAAAAATATGATGAGTAAATCAAAATTTAAAAAATATCCATGAAAATATTTTATGAAATATACATTTTAATTTTATTTTAATTTTATGAAATATAATTTTTCCCCTTGAAAACTCATGAAAAGATTGCCTATATTTAAGCCTCTTCTCTTGACAGGGCAAGCAACTAAAGTTTACCCTACGTCAAGGCAAAAGACCAAACCATGGCTTTGTGAATGCCACATTGCCTAGGTACCCTTAGTCTAAGACAGAATGGGTCTCTCAGTGGGTAAACTTAATCCCCCCTTTCAAATGCCACTTATTTTCCCAAAAAAACACAATAAATATTAAATAAAGCAATGCACACAAACAAAAGACAAATTGCCAAAGTAAAAAAGAAAATACCAAGTGAGCCTAAAAGCGGGTATTAATATTTAATACTGGGGAAATAAAATAGCAAAACATTAGATCTAAATTAATAAGCAGTAAACTTGCAACCAATGCACAGTACTGAAGCATGCCTTAAACTTTTAGCAATACACCAAGCATGCATTATGTTTAATTTTGTGCATGTTTCCACTTTTTTAAAGGCTTAAAAAATAAAAAAGCAAAATAAAAGAATTAAAAAAATAATAATAAAAAAGAATTACTTATTTGTCATCGTAGCATAACAGACAGCATTATGGTATTAGCAAGTGACTATCTCAGCCATGTTAGAAATATTCAAAAAGAAAACTAAAATACTTGGAAATAGAAGGGTAATTAGTCTAATTGCAGGTTTCCTTAAATGATATAACTCATGCGGATATTTGTGATAGCTGATGTTAACCGTTCCCGTGCTGGAAAGGCCTAGATGTCATGGAAAGGGGGCCAGATCACTTGTGAATAACAATGGTCAGGTGTTATCTGAGTGCTTTCTACTGGCCGATCCGCATAAATCTCACTTTCATTCATAGTGAATATGGTGGAATTTTTTTTTCCTGTTGTAACTAACACATGACAGTTGCAGCTGATAATAACGATGCCACAGACATTCTGCGAGGCTGCAGCAGCACAAAAGACCCATGCAGAGCAAAAATTCTAAATCGATGTCATGTACATGCTTTCTCAATAATGTCCGTTTATCTGGGCTGAGCTGAACCATTCAATCAGGACCCCCGATACAATAGCTGCTTATCTTTTTTTTTTTTCTGAGGAATGTGCTGACATTTTTTTGCCTTTCATCTCAGCATTCATGAAGGATGTTGTGAAATTCCTCAACTGACAGAGAAATGGTGTGAAGATTAAAATAAGAGAAAAAAAAATAAAAATCCACAAAATTTAAAAATAACAAGGACGCAAAAAAGAGCGCACCGTTCCTTGTGCACCCGCTTTGTAGAACACCTGTCAACGGCAATTTTTTTTTAATTGTGAAAAGCAGGAATTTTGCCAACAAATTCCATTGGCTGCCCTGAATTTTATTGTGGCTTGGAAGCGCAATGCTGTTGGTTGACCAATATACATACAGGTAAGGTATGATATAAAAATCAGTATCTTTTAAATATCCTAAACATTTATGATGGCATGCAAAAAAAAAAGAGAGGCTTCAAAATATATTTCGGACGGGAAAATGGATGGCATACACATTCCCTGCAAGATGCCTGGCACCACATCAAAAACCGTACAATGCGGAATCCCTGCCAGAACAATATACATAAATACACACATACACAGAGCAGACATCATTGCATAAAAATCCTGAATATGTATAACATAATGAATGATGTATTCATCACAACATTACTGGTCCACGTTACCCCAAGCACAGCAGGCCTAGTTGGAGAACATGACCAGACTACCTTCTTCCTGGCCTATTGCCCCTGACCTGGGCAGCGAATGCCCTGAGGAAGTGAGAAGTTGAAAAATGTAGAAGCAGCATGTAAAAACTAAACTTGTGGGTTGCCTGTTTTGATCATTATGCCTATATTTATATTTCTCTATTTTGCTATCTTTTTTTTCTGGTTGTTTTTTTGTTTTTGTTTTTCTGTTGGGGACGAACCACAATGCCTTTTTCTTTCCCATGGCACATACCAAAGGGAAAATCAACTTCCAGATGGTAAAGTTAAAGCTGCAGTTGGATTACAACAGCAAATGCCACACATACTTCAATCTCACTTCGCACAGACAGCCCAAAAAATAATTCACAGGACTGACAAACTGTAAAAGTGTATACAATGTATACACAGAGAGAGTTATAGTTACCTAGTCTTCAAGGTTTTATAAAGACATAAAGACAAAGGTCCATTGAGTTCAACCATTTTTGTATACTGTACACGAGTCTACAGTGAAAAGCACAGGGAAGATGCATGCAGAAATGACAGCGATCACATCCATACAGACACCACAGCAAGAGAGTCTCAGGCACAGGCATACACAGCAGAACACCGAGGCACAGAAACTAGCACTGATACATGATGTGCTGCTTTCTGCAACTCTGTGTGTGCTTCTTTTTTTTTTCTCCTTCTCCCTCTCTCAAGCGACACCGAGAGTCCTGACTCGTTCATGTGATGCAAATTTGTACAACAATAAAACTTGTCAGAATTACACCTTTAATTGCAGACTTCGCTTACCGCTTTCCCATTATAGTAGTACATCAAAGAGTTTCCGCCCAGTCCTGGGATTGGGTACGCGCAATACATAGTATCGGGATTCTTTTTTTTTTCTCTCCGGTAAACCACTCTTAACAACTTTTTATTTCAAACTCGCTGTCCCTTTTTTCACAACAATTCCTTCAGTCGCATTTTCCCATATGGCCAGGCCAAGCATGGTGAATATGCAAAGCAGGGAGAGACCATTCCTGACGTTCGGGGAGGGGGGAGGTGGCTAGTACTCTTCTGTCAGACAGCTAACTTTCCACAGCGAATCTGGAAAGCATCCCAGCACTGACTTAGCTGTAATTCCTGGTGCATACAAGAGAGAGATTCAACTTTTCCATGTTTTTTTTTTTTTTCTTTGCACAGGTTTCTTTAAGTCGTGAAAAAAAAAGATGCTTGCGTGGTTAACCCTTTGCAAACGGCGTGAAAAAAAAATATCCTGGAAATCACTAGTCCACAGTCACAGATTTTTCATACTCTTCAATTTTTTAATCTTTTTTTAAAATGTTGGGGAAAAATGCTAGATTTCAGCTCACCCCCCCTCCTCCCCTATCTCTCCCCTTAAAATTTCCACTTAACTGCCTTGGGGTAAAAGTAGGAGAGGGTCCATTATTGTGCGGAATACAAATGCAGTTAATTGACTCCCCCTCTCTCTCTCTCCCTCTCTTTCTTTTTTTGTTTTAATTTGATTAAAAAGCGAGTGGCAGGAAGGGATTCGTATGATGCACATCTAATAACTTCAGACTATTTTTTTAAAAACTAAAATCAGAGAATATTTAATCCATACTGGCAAAAAAAAAAGATGCAAGACACATCCAGAAAAAATAAAACTAGAAGCGACTGCCTTGACACGCACCTGATGAAGCACCACCAAATGGAGTTCTTTCACCAGCATTGCAAGGGTTAAGTGATGACAAGCACTACAGAGGCAGCCCTTAAAAATGTTATATCATCATAAGAGTGTGCCGAGGAAATACATCTTTCTGCGTGTTTACTTTTATGAATGTTGCAAAGGATCGGAAGAGCAAAGGTTAAAAAATATAAGAGATAGCAAAAAGTGTTAAGGGGATCAAGCAGTTCCAAAATAATACACTACTACCTATTATGATTATTATTATTTAGGATTTATATAGCGCCAACAGTTTGAGCAGTGCTTTACAATACAAGGAAGACATTAGAGTTCTAATACAAATCCAGACAAGATGGTAGGGAGGGCCCTGCCCGTGGGAGCTTACAATCTAAAAGGGAGGGGCCAGTGATACATGAGGAGGTGATGTAGATTTATTCCTCTCTTTAAATATTATTTTAAAAAGTATTATTGACATACCAAGTTAATCAGCAATAATATATATATCATGCCCATGGATTCTTGACAGAGCACCAACTAACCCAAAAATAAATAAATAAATAAAAATAAAGGCTGGGTCTTGGCTAGAGCCTGCCAAATTCAGAGCATCACAGCAAAGAAGGGCTCCTGGGAACTCATCCCAAATGAAACTAAATAATTTGCATATGCCGAAATAAATGCCATTCGAGCGTATAGCTATTCTCCTCGAATCAACTTTAATAATTCAAGGTAGCGATTTCCTTACACCGAGCGGCAGCATAATACAGCCAAGGATGACAACTGTTTTCAGCAACAAAAAAAAGAAAAAGTTGTAACTTAAAGGGATCAAAACTTTTGTGCTTCCTGTTTTTTTTTTCCCCTAGAAAATAAATGTTATCTAGCTGACATGCTCTGTATTTATTGGGAAAGTCCCCGGGGCTTCGGGTAAACAGTACTTGAATTATAATCACACATTTAATTCCAATTTCATGCTTTGCAGATTTTTTTGTCATTAGAACAGTTAGATGTCAGAGTGACTGGATCTCGGTGGTGACCTTTACACCGCCCTGCGTTGTCCTTTACAGCCAGGCTGGTCCTCCAGCAGGTCAGCCTGTGCGAAAAAAAACCTTCTAATATAAACAGGAGCTGGGTGTAAACACATAGCAAACAGGCGCAGACC
>NW_017306329.1:2660057-2669223 GCF_000935625.1 Nanorana parkeri | reverse complement strand
CTGACTGCTGCCTGTGATCAGATCATCCCAGGAACTTCTAGGACCCGGAATGTAAGAGATAGAACATCAGAAGGTCCAAAGTCCCATGTATTGCACTGCTGGACCATGACAAGTAGAAACAAAAAGCCATATGATGTAAATGACCCAAAGTGAAGGCCAAACACCAAGCCCTCTGCCCAATATATCTATCTATCTATCTATCTATCTATCTATCTATCTATCTATCTATCTATCTATCTATCTACAGTATCTATCCATCTATATATCATTCTTTCTATCTATAATATATCTATCTATCTATCTATCTATCTATCTATCTATCTATCTATCTATCTATCTATCTATCTATCTATCTATCATTCTATCTATCTATCTATCTATCTATCTATCTATCTATCTATCTATCTATCTATCTATCTGTCTGTCTATCAATCTATCTATCTATAGCACACAATGCAATCACATCATGCAACCTGCTTAGCTGGGGCTGATTTATACATAAATATCACTGGCCGGCAAAGTAAAAATGGGAAACAATGCAACAACTGGATTCCTTTGCTGTGTTTTAGACACACTCACAATTTATCTCTACGAAATGTAAATATTTTCTTGAAACTGACACAAATATGCGCCAGTGGCTGGAAAGATGCGGCCATGGCTGGAAAGATGCGCTCCTGGCTGGTAAGATGCGGCCATGGCTGGAAAGATGCGCTCCTGGTTGGTAAGATGCGGCCATGGCTGGAAAGATGCGCCCGTGGGTGGAAATATGTGGCCATAGCTGGAAAGATGCCCCCGTGGGTGGAAAGATGCGGTCATGGCTGGAAAGATGAGCCCATGGCTGAAAAGATGAGTCCGTGGCTGGAAAGATGAGCCCGTGGCTGGAAAGATGCGGCCATGGCTAGAAAGATGAGCCCGTGGCTGGAAAGATGCACCCATGGTTGGAAAGATGCGTCCGTGGCTGGAAAGATGCGCCGTGGGTGGAAAGATGCGGCCGTGGCTGGAAAGATGCGGCTGTGGCTGTAAAGATGCGCTCCTGGCTGGTAAAATGCGGCCATGGCTGTAAAGATGCGGCCATGGCTGGAAAGATGCATCCGTGGGTGGAAAGATGCAACCATGTCTGGAAACTTTGGCAAAGCTGGGCCGGATTTTTAAAAGAGTTGCACGGAATTGTATTGATGCTATTTGAGCTTTAGAAGACTGTGGGGCGTTGGGTGAGACTGAAGAATTGATCAAATATTATCTGTGGACGCCGGTGTGATTCCGCAACCTGTATGTGCTGGTGTTTCTCTTACAATTGCTTTCTAACAATGGCTGCCAGATTTATACAATTTTGTTCATCCTGCATGTTGTGTAAAATCAGGGGCCTTAGATTGTAACCTCCACGAGGGCAGTGACTGATGTGAATGTAAATTGGTGCTGTATAAATACCTGTAATAATGAAATAAATTAAATAAAAACAGAACTTAGACTACACTTTAGGTCAAGAATCCTGTTACTTGGTTCCTAACACACATTACGACGCGTTCTCATGAATCTTATCAATTGTCCTCTTATGTAAACCTGGCCATAATTAGTTCTGAACAGTCCTTCCCAAAACAATTTCCTTGGAAAACCAATTGCAGCACTAGGGATCACCGATTAAAATCCTGCTCAGGACACTACTTGTGTGGAACTTGCATGTTCTCCCTGGGATCAGGTGGGTTTTCTCCCTCACTCCAAAGGCATGCTGGAAGGTTAATTGGCTCCTCTCTAAATTGGTCCTAGTATGTATATACCGGTATGTATGCACCTTAGATTGTAAGCTCCTTTAGGGCAGGGACTAGGACCGGATTTCCACCAAGGCCCGGCCTTCGGCAGCAGTACAAGTGATCTCAGCAACATTGTATGCAGTTTGCAGATCTGCCATTCTCCATGGGGTTGGGGGGGCATTTGGTGGCAGGTAGGGGGGCGCATTGAGGAGCCTGGCCTTGGGGCAGCAGAGAAAATCCGGCCCTGGCAGGGACTCATGTGGACGTGCAGTATCTAAAGTGCTGGGTAAATTGTGGGCATTATATAAATACCTGTAATAAATAAATAAAATAAAAACAGAACTTAGACTACACTTCAGGTTACCAATTCTGTTATTTGGCTCCTAACACACATTACCACACTTTCTCATGAATCTTATCAATTGTCCTATTATGTAAACCTCTCCATAATTAGTTCTGAATGGCCCTTTCCAAAAAAATGTCACTCTAATTAGCATATGACCCATAAAAAAGCAGCCAAAATAGGTTGGTAAAAAAAAAATTTGTCTGGCACAAGTGATTAAAGAGCATATAGGAAAAAAGCGCTCTACGCACGCCGGTATTTTACAGCAACGCGCAGCACATGACCAAAATATGACACGACTAATTTGCAGCTCTCGTCTGGATCCAGGACTGCAAATACAAAGAACCTTGCTTATTTATTTACCGTGGGCTCTGGCGGGAGGGAGAAAAGAAGAGTGACATTATTTCAGGACTGTGGCTATGTAATGTGGATGTTAATTAAATTAAAACAAGATTATATGCTTGGTCTGTTCGTAAAGTTGCCTTAAGAAACAGATTTCATTGCACGCTTTAGAAGTTGTGTATGGTGCACTGATTTTTTTTTTGCAGAATATTGCTTCTATAAATCCCTAAACACCATGAATGAATCCCAGTATAGTGGCCTCATTAATAATGTCTCGTACACTTACTCAGAGTTAGTGTGCGGGTGTACATACACCCTCCTGCCTTTTTCTTTTTTGGTTACAGCTATGACGACTGGGCCTTTTTCTTTTTTTAATGAATAGGGACGTGTGGAATAACGTTTACCTTAGAACGTAGACATGTGCACAGTAAAGTGCCAGGGCTGCTGGTGTTATGTGTTTTTGATAGGTGAATGCAGCCCCCTGTTCAGCAGGGCCATAAATACCACCTGCAGAAGTTTGGTTTTTTTCCCCTTAGATATCTCCAACTCCTTTTTAACTCCTGCAGGGTTGGTGGACAAGGAGACCTCATCTACAAAAAGATTTTGATTAGATAGGGCAAGTCCGGAGACGGGCAACAAAAATGTTGCAAAGTTTGAGGGCTAAAACAAATCAGGAGAGACTGCATGAACCTGAAGAGGGGACATGCATAAATACGTCAAGGTTGGCAATGGGGTTCAGGGGGGCAGAATTTTGTACTAGGAAGCAAAGATCAATGAACACCGGGCAATATTATTTTAAGGAAAGAGTAATGGATCCTTAAAGCAGAGCAGATAGTAGATTGTTGTTAGGACCCGTTCACACCGAAATTGTAAGGTAATCATAGCTCAATTGAGGGCCCTTTGACTTGAGATTGTACCATCTGATCCGTTGCATTGCAATCTGTTTTCAAATGGATGCCAAGGCAAGGGCACCAATAAATGAATGTGGGCAGCAATAAATTAATGTGGCTAGTTTACACTGTTGCATTGCATTACATTGCTGTGAAAAAAAGAAGTCCATGTTCTACTCTTTTTCAGCGTAACGCAATGGAACAGATCAGTGTGAATTGGTCCCATTCACACTCATTTATTTTTTGGGTCACCTTTTGTTGACATCGGTTGAAAAATGAATCGCAACAGATCTGGTGTGAATGAGGCCTTGAAGTAACATTAAAGGCTATTTTTTTCCCCTATCCAATGTTAGTGTCAAGACTTACCTTAAATGATGCCTCTTTATTCGATCATCTTCTTCCTTACTGTCCTTTTCAGCTGTCCCTCCAGTGCTGGTGCGGGTCTCCAATCCCGCGCCAACTCCTCTGTCCTCCTCTTCTCTGATGTCCTACGGGGGCTGTGCGGTAGAACGCTGCTCCATAGACTTACCTTGTGTCTCTCCTCGTCTTTTTTCGGACGGGAGCGCGCGGCGAAGACACGGGTAAGTTTAAACCTGTTTCAAAAGGGTTTTTTTTTTTTTTTTTAAAGTTGTTGCATATATCTACTGCTTGCTAGCCATAGCTATATGCAAAAAACCGTGAGGGCTTAATAACCCTTTAAAGATGCTTGGGATAACCATAGGCCTAAAAAAAAAAAGGCAGACCGAATTGATCACTTTTATTGCCGTTTCTATATATTTTTGCTATATAGAATGATTGCTGAGCCATCAATAAGGCTATCAACAGATGGAGACTGCTAGACCTCGTCCGATTCCTCAGTCATAGAAAGTCGTGTATGTATGAGCCTTCAACAAGCCCTAATGAATATCAGCATTGGGGTTTTCAAAATACACAATACGTTGCCACATAATATTGAATGCTTCCAGGTACAGGAAATGTAGAATCATTTTATTATTGTGGTTGCATAAGAGATGACAAGATCGGTCATATGATGTAAAAAAAAAAACCGATGAAAAATCTTGGCAATGTTGGGATGGCTTGCACAATTTATCTAATAATTGGACAATCAACTCAAAAAGGCACAATTTTCATTACTATGTTGTACTTATTAGGGATGCACCAATACCAAGTACAGTACTCGGTACAAGTACAGATACTTTTCGAGCTCCAAGACTAGACTAGAGAAACATTCTAAAGTTAGGAGGCAGCTGTCATTTGTAAGGAGCACACGGAGCTCCTGGGATTTGTACATCTCTGTTTTAATTAATGATTTTGTTTTTATAAATATATATTAGGGATGCACCGATACCAGTTTTGCAAGTACAAGTGCTAATACTTGTCCAAGTACTCACAGATACAAGTACTGATACATTTTTGTTGTCATGTGACAGTATTTCTAAAACAATACAGACTACTGATTTCAGGACAGCAGTGGAGCACCAGAGCCAGATCCCAGCTGCAACCGCTGCAACCCTGGTAGTTCTCATGAAAATGCCAAGTATCGGCACTGGTATCGGACAGTATCAGTGCATTCCTAGTACTATGTTCTGCTGAGTAGAAAAATGTATTGTGCATTTTTATATTGATGGTGTTGTATGTGATTTATATTTCCTATACTTTAATAAAAACCTAAAGTTTAAAAAAAAAAAAAAACTCTTGCAAAGTGAATAGCAAACTCTAAGAATAAACATAATGTAATATGCAACCCATGTATAGCTTGCACACAATAAAATGCTCAAGCAATTCTGAAAACTCTATGTGCATATTCTATTACAACTATGTATTTATGCTTTACCCAGATGGAATGCATAAATATGTTTACTGCTAATAAGCACATTTTATAGAATGTAGCGTGTACCTTTCTGCACAAAATCAGATCAATTAACTACATAAATTGCATATTTTATTGTCTTGAAAGACATGTATTTTCTAAAGCATTATAGTCACACATTACAGCAAAGGTACGATCATAATTGTCTGATCCACCCTTAGAAATTAAGTGATTTATAAAATATATATGTATATATTTTTCAGCTTCAGGTGTCGCTGGTTATGCATCCAGGAGTGGGGAAAGTTAGCCATTAATCAAACGCTTTGTATGGACTGCAAGCACAACGGTGACACCTATAGGTTGAAGAGGGTACTGAGCTACGTTTAAGTAAAATCATAGTGACAAGGAGAGTCAGCTTCCTTCAGGAATCATTTCATTTCACAAAACGTATGAAATCCACTTTAAACAAAAATGTCTCTTTAATTGGCATGTTACATGTTTCCAGCTGAACAACCCCTAAACAGTCACCTTTCATAGATCTGAAATGCATCATAGTGTAAAATTCAATGTAAACACATTTTGAATTTAATCCGTCATGCCTTTTTGGTTTGTTGATAAGTCTTGATGAGTAGCAACCACAAACAACTTTGTGCAATACTGCAAGCACATAAAAAAGTTCCATCAACTGAACACACCCAATTTTAGTATGCTAAGTTGGGCAGCACAGCGGCTCGATGGTTAGCACTTCTTCCTTGCAGCACTGGGGGTCCCCGGTTTGTATCCTGGTCAGGACACTATCTGCAAGGAGTTTGCATGTTCTCCCTGTGCTTGTGTAGGTTTCCTACCACACTCCAAAGACATGCTGGAAGCGTAATTCTTGTCTAAATTGACCCTGTATGGGACCAATTTAGGGCAGGAATTGTTATAAAGCACTGTGTAAATTTAGGGCAGGGACTGATATAAAGCGCTGCGTAAATTTAGGGCAGGGACTGATGTAAAGCGCTGTGTAAATTTAGGGCAGGGACTGATGTAAAGCGCTGTGTAAATTTAGGGAAGGGACTGATGTAAAGCACGGCATAAATTTAGAGCAGGGACTGATGTAAAGCGCTGCGTAAATTTAGGGCAGGGATTGATGTAAAGTGCTGCGTAAATTTAGGGCAGGGACTGATATAATGCGCTGTGTAAATTGCAAGCCCTATATAAATACCTGAAATAAATAATGTAAATAAAATGCCGTCTGGCGACGGCAACCCGCCAATGCAGCAGTGCCGTCCATCCGTTTTTCTACTACGGGCGGACGGCAAGAGGTTAAAGAAGACTTTCACTCAAAAATGAAAGTCTGCAGCATTCTGACCCACCACAATCTAAAAAAGGGGACCTTTAAAAAAAAAATCCTAATGGCCCCATGCCTCCATTTTAACCTTGATAAGAATGATGTGAAGCCTTCTCCTGTAGCCTCCTGGGAAACGGACGTCCCATGTTCCAGGAGGCATCTGCTTCCCCATTCATTGGCATCTTTATTCATCTGGCACTGTGTCATCAAGGGGGAGGTTGCGAGAACCCCCAAAGTGGCAGCCGACTCCTGATCATGAGATGACTTCAGAGAGCATCAAAGGTAAGATGTAATTATGAGGCATGGGTCGAGTTCTTCTTTAAATATACCAGGGCTTATTTACTAAAGGGGGCTATTCACCTAGCAAGAATATTAGTAAAAAAAAGTCAGGAATCAGGAGAAATCAGGAAAAAAAAATAACAGGAATGTTGCTGGCTAAGGATTGGGTAGTCAATGTGAACACAGCTTCACCCTATTTACTTTAATGACTAAGACAAACTTTGCTGGGCTAACAGTTTCTACTCCTTTAGCAACCTAACCCCAATGAACAGTGTATCACCCTCGACTGCCTTAAAACATATCAAAAGTGCCTTAAAACCGAAAGAAGCTGGAAAACAGAAAGTTGTCCATGTCCGGGGGCAGTTAGGAGAAAAAAAAAAAAGTGTGCAAATAATGTTAACATCAATCATTATGAAGCAAAGTTGATGGTTGTAACAACTTCCCTTCTTCCTATTAAATAACGATCCAGTGAGAAAAGCAAGGAGCGGAACACTCGGGTTAACAATTGTGGCTTGTCTATTTTGGAAGAACTGGTGATGACCAACGTGTTGGTCTTATACCACGAGCAGATGTTTCCCTCCAATCCGACAAAGTCACCATGAGAGCTGTGATGTAATGTGCTGAGGAAGTACTTTGTGGACAGAGATAACGAAAAGAGCCGTGAATATAGAGGGGTATTTTTATGAGCGGTTACCTCCATGCTGTGCTAAGTAATTTTGTGGTCACTCCTTAATTTACCAAGTTGATCATATATCTAGTTTGGTATATGTGAAGTCCTAGATGTAGACATGTATAACCTAAGCCTTACCTAAGTTCTCTTAAAGAATCTACAGATCTCCATGTGCTGTGGAACCGCAGTGCCCAGCATGCACGTGGCACATGGCTAGAACAACATGCAGGGAATTAAAGCTACACATCAGTGATAGAGGCAGTGGCGTCACAAGGGGGGTGCGGCCCGCACACGGATGACATCATTGAAGGGGTGATACCAAAATGACTGACAGTCATATTGGTGTCACCCTCTCTAAAGAGTCAGGCACTCAGTCATGGACTGAGAGCCCGACAGGGTCAGGAGAGAGGAGGGGACACGGCGGCATACCTCATCCTGTCAGGTGAACGTCCCCTCCTCTCTCTGCTGACATCCACCATTAAGATGGCCGCCGGCAGACCTCAATTAGATGACCACGCATGCACGATTACATCATTGGGCACACGCGTGGTGACGTCACGTGCGATGACATGTGCGAATAAAAACCTGGAATCTACACCTGAGATATATCCATGCCCAATACAGACTACTTGGCTTTTTAAAGGGGATTTTCAAGCTTATTAGTGTTCAAATGGCAAACGCCAAAGACCTTTCCATATGACCTTTGACACTGACTATATGTAATATTTAGAAGCACTAAAAGAGAAATTAATTTGGTGACTACATTATACAATTTCATATACTATCCACTGTTACCTTCTGTATCACTTGCCCCTCCGTATAGATTGTAAGCTCTCACGAGCAGGAGCCTTCCAATCCTATTGTATGGTATTGTATTGTACTGTCTTCCCATATGTTGTAAAGCACTGAGCAAACTATCGGCGCTATATAAATCCTAAATAATAATAATAATATTAATAATAAAATAGCTGCTACATTATTCCACCCAGACCTGCATCAAGCATCTATCATTTCCTGGACCATGGAGATGACGTTTGATACGACTGTAAGTAACCTATCGATGAATTATCATGCCTCTGTATTACGTAACAAAGTCTGCGGATGATATTTGGTTAATATGTTATGAATAAAAATAAAAATTAAAAGGAAGGATACAGAGTGTATAATGTTCTCTGGCAGTGACCACTTTCTCCTGCACGACATGATTAACACGTAACATGAAAAGCAAAACCTAGAAAACGATCTTCACATTATGCTTTTTTTGTTAATTCTTCTTAAAGAAAATAAAAGCTTTTGTGATAATTAGCCAGGAAAGGGTTAACAAACATATGCTGCATAATTAGGAGATGCATTAATGGTTATGAATAGCAAATCATTTGCAGTAAAACACAGTAAAAAGGCAATTATGTATGCATGATTTAATCTGCAACTAATTAATATGCAAATGTATTCATATGTTAGTTACTAAATTAAAAATGCAAAGAAGCCCTTATGGTGATTCTCAAAATTTTACACAAACAGAACATTTAAAATGTAAGAAAAAATGTAATTTTTTTTTTCTCTTTTCCTCCTTTGCAGACCTAAGACTTACTTTTACTTTTAAAGTATTTTAGAAACCTGTTGCTCCGTCCAGTTCTCAAAATTGTCTACCTTTGTTAGGCGTTTGTGAGATTAAGCTAACAAAAAACAAAGGTTTATTAAGTGGAAAAGATCACTGTTTTATTGATTATAAAGTTGAATTGTAGCCGGAT
>NW_017306329.1:2659541-2660041 GCF_000935625.1 Nanorana parkeri | reverse complement strand
ATAGATAGATAGATAGATAGATAGATAGATAGATATTTCTTCCAACAAGTTAACTATGTTTATCAATACTTCTACACACCTACACATCTGCAGCATGAAGCCGCTAGCACAACATTAACTATATAATAGATTAATTAGAAAGTAAAAAAAAAACACACCATGCACAACCAACTCCAAATGCCACTGGATATGTTGGGGTCATGTCTAAGATGTACCCACATACGTTTCTTAAAAAAGTGAACTACAATCAGTAGCATTGCATGCCAACCATATACATAATATAGAACTTTCCTGGAACTCAGCATTTATAATTGAAATATAACCAATGTGAATATACCGAACACTTTGACTGTCTCTCTTTTTGTATCTTTTATCGGCACCTTCTCTGGACTGTAAGCTTCATTGGTCTCTCATTCCTATTGTTTCATGTTTCAACGTATGTTATAATTTCATTGTTGCAGCCCTGTATGTCCTCACTGTACATCTCTAAGTGAAATGTT
>NW_017306329.1:2651319-2657681 GCF_000935625.1 Nanorana parkeri | reverse complement strand
CTCTAGCGCTTTGTTCCAAGTTCTCTATATCTATCTAGCTGTCTATCTATCTATCTATCTATCTATCTATCTATCTATCTATCTATCTATCTACATATTTTTCTTTCTATCTATCCCATCACAGAGTCACATGATCACACATATTCCTGTTACTTTGCTTATGAAAAACAAAATAGGAAGCCCCCTTGGAGCTCCAGTTGCATCCAGAACTCAATTGCATCTCCTAGATTTTATCCACTTGAGCTGCCAAGCAGACTCCTGCATGCCCATTACATTTTGTCGATTGCAGCCAAAAAACCACCCTTTCCTGCAGCGCACGAAGCCTGCTCTCATTTGGTTTCCTCAGTGGCTGGCTCCTTTCGCCAAATACTTTCAAACTGGGGCAGACCATGTGGCCATAAACCAGGAGTCGGGAGGGGAGGGGAAAAAATACATTTTTTTAAATAAAAAAAAGCAATGTTGTCATCAGCGATCGAATTGAAATGCCAAAAACAATTCCATCTCCCTCAAGTAATTTAGTGCTTTATTTCGTTATTTTGCCCTGCATCTGCTTTGACTTTTTGTTAATTTAATCACCTACGATATATCCTGTTTTGTAAATTGTTTAATAGAAAGCATATTGAACTGTAACAATGTATAGTGGTGCATTGAGCAGTGATGCTTAATTTAAAATATATTAACTCAAGGCTGCTGTACTTACCATGATGCCATCATCAACTTCTATCAATTGAAAGCGGCTCTCTGCAGCACTGTAACTACAGGATATATGTGTATCAAATTTAATATCAATTACTAAAGGATAATAGAGATTATGGGGCCTGTTATGATCCAATATTTTTCTCCTAATTTCCTTTAAAGACTGCTCGTTTTTTTGTTTTTTTTAATGTAGAAAAAAAAGAATCCTATGTTTTTCTATGCTTATTAAATAATGTTTAATTCTGACTTTTACTATCCGAGGAAACACGTGTTCGAAGCAATCTGTTTCCTCGTATGAATGCTTTCCTGTCTGTTTAACAAAAAAGGGAAAAAAGAAAAAAGAAATTGCAACACACTTTAGCCCGTGTAACCAAGAGGTGATCATAAATATCTCTAAATAGCATAAAACAGATACGAAAGACATTAACACTCTTAGAATGCCAAAGCTGCATTAGGAAAAGAAAAAAAAAAATTCTAACAGATGCTCCTGGGTCAAAAAGTGAAATGTGTGTTTCCTGAAGAAAAGAAATTCTCTTCAAATTCATAAATGAACTGTTAGTGAAGGAACGAGATGTCACTCCACAAACTATACAATCGCTTAAGAATGAAACAAGGGTTTTATTATGCTAAAGTGTGTGCTGGGAAGTGTAGGGACACAATAAAGCTTGGTTTACGTTAACCCGTGTGATGCAGAGAGTTCTAGGCTGTTTGCGGACCATCTGCCCTGATGGGGGTAAATTAGTGTGCGTTCAGCGTAAGAGGAAGAGACGTTTTCCAGCTTTTAAAGACATTATTTGCTTAATAATGGATTGTTTTTTCTTTGCAACAAGTTAGAAATGGCTGATTGGGGAACTATCACAAGGGGTTTCAGCGTAGTCATGTACGCGCCTAGACCGCAGAGCTACAAAGTCATCGTCATATATGTGATATACGGGGTGGGGGGGAAGGACTACAGATGGCTGATTACTGTGCAGGAAATAGAGATTTGAGCATCAGCCTTGTTCTATAAAATACTGCAGAGCGGTGAGAAAAATTAATTTATTACCTGCCCCATTTGTGATATGGCGATTCAAACGCTTTCCCTCCATTTTTTAACTACGGTATATACAATTTTTTTCCTGAGAACTAAGTGTCATATGCTTCAAGTGACACTAAACTCAGGAGTTAAATCTTAAAAATGCATTTACGTGCTTTAACTATTAGGAAAAATTTATTTAAATGTACTTATTTGTGTATCACTTGGCTGTAGATGCTCAAATCTTCTCTGAATTGGTGCTGACACTGTCCTTCCTTCTGGAGGGTGGCTACTTTTGTTCCAAATTGTCCCTGTGTGTGTTGTAAAGTAGTCACCGCTCCAAGCTCACTCCTGTGATGGACTACAATCTAAATACAAATGAGTAAACTAAGCATGAGATTGTAGTCCATCACAGGAGCGAGCTTGGAGCGGTGATCACTTTACAACACACACAGGGACCATGGGGAACAAAAGTAGCCCCCCTCCAGAAGGAAGGACAGTGTCAGCACCAATTCAGAGATGATTTGAGGATCTACAGCCGAGTGATACACAAATAAGATACATTTTTGTTACTAGTTAAGGTACTTGAATGTATTTTTAAGATTTAACTCCTAAATTTAGTGTCATTTTAAATACAAATTCTTCACTATGTAAAATTCAGTTGTTTATTGGACAAAAGAAATGTATGTGTTTCCTGGCCAACAATATCTGACAAAGCTCCTTATATCTACCGTAGGCAATAAAAAACCACTTAGGTCCCTTTCACACTGGCGGATAGAAGAGGATCCGTCAACAGATATTCTCCTGATCAGAACGGCACGGATCGAATGTCACCGATGTGACATCCGTGTCCGTATAGTGAAAGTGCCAGACCCCATGCACATCTATGGGGAATCTGATGTAAACGGACATGTGTTTACATCAGATTACCTCCAGCCTGGCACGATCTGGTCCGAGCCGGAGCTTACCGTGTGTAAACAGCTTGTCCATTTAAACCCGGCTGCCCATAGACTTCCATAGAGCATCCAATCACGTCCGGCTGAAAATCTGACAGGTCAACCTGTTTGGACCGCTCATGTGAAAGGGGCCTGAACCTGCAATTTTAGGCTGCTCTGTCCAAGCACCGCCCACCCCCCACCCACCCATTATTTTAATAAGGATACATTGGAACAAAATGAAGTAAATTATAAGAAATTGCTTAAAGGAGAACTATGGGGTTAATGCTTTTCCCCATAGTTCTCCTTAAGGTAACGGAGGACACAAACTAGCGTCCTCCCGTCACCCTAAGCTCAGTACACCGCGAGCTACTGCTCGCGGTATACTGAGACGCTGCAGCTGAAGCGGATCCCGACAATTATGTCTGAATCTGCCCAGCTGCGTGAGTGACAGCTGGCTCTGCCTACCTAGAGGCAGAGCCAGCTGTACCCGCCCCCTCCCCCGTCCGATTTGCCAGTCAGCGCTGGCGGATCGGGGCGGGGAGGGGGGAATCCAGCCCCTTCTCTGTCACGCCAGAGAGCTGTGACAGGATTGAACGCCGGTATGTGTTCGCTCACTTCTCGATTTACTGAGCCGACCTGTGAAAGTCTCATTGCCACAGGTCGGCTAGAACTATGAGGTGAGTGAAAAGCACTCACCTCATAGTTCTTCTTTAATGATTTAATGCTTATCTGTGAACACCACTGGCTAAGAATTGTCCCCGTTTGCCTATTTTTAGCCCTAACAGCAGCATGGATTGCCAAGCTGCATTGGAATATATCTAAATCAATGTTTATATCTAAAGTGGCTACAGTTCTAAGCAGCTAAATCTATAAAACTGTTTATTTTTGAAAGAATTGATTATTCTTATTATTTTAGGATTTGATTTATCTCTTCACAGCTACAATATGAAGTAGACAAGGCATGAAAATTCCAAAACAAGCATGAGATGAGAAGAGAGTGTTCAGTTAACAGCACTGCGTCCAGTGATCACTGTCCAAAATTTGATCAGGGACTGGTGCGACTGGTTAGAACCTGTTTTTTACTACTCAACAACTTAGAAACAAAAAATACCAAATGGGCTTCACTGGAGACTTTGGGGTTGATTTATTAAAGGCAAATAGACAGACCATGTTGCAAGGGAATTTGCACTTGGCAGGGGAAGTTTCCCCTTAGTATAGTGAATGAGGGGAAGCTCTGCTGACCACCATCACCCAATCACGATGAAGAAAAAATGCTGTTTTATTTTCTAATTTTCCTTGCACATAACTGGGTATTCTTTTCAAAGTGAAGTTTAACCTCATTCACTAAACCAAGGTAAATTTCCCCGGCAAAGTCAAATTCTCTTGTAAAATGAACACCCTATTTGCCTTTAGTACGCATTGTAACCATGTGTCAGAGTATCGAAAAGACCATCAAGGTCGTGATCTGCAGTTGACAAACAGAAAACCAAAAGTTCCAAAGCAAGTCTTAATAAAGGGTCGTTATTACAGACTGGTCGATTGTCTGCAGGGTTTCTGCCTAGCATTACATTCATTCAACTGTGGATTGGTGGATTGATTCCTCGTTGCCTTGTGCCATTGGGTTGATATTAGATTCTACCAACCTTTGGCTCCTAAAAAACTTCTCTCTTGCTGTATGAACATTTTAGAGCTTGAAGACCAGAATGCCTGCATGCTTAACACTCTCGGAGAGACTTTGGGACTGATTTGAGTGACAAACTGTAAACTTCCCAGTGGCACCCCTCCTAAAGCGACACCCGGGGCACATGCCACCCCACCCCTCTAGTTTAGGCCTTGACTAACACAACCAAACATGATAGATTTTTAAGTAACTGTACAGAAAGCTACCCACAGACATAAGATAGAGTTTGCTGGACATGTTGCATATTCCTCAGTCATACAGGATGTTATACCAATGGTCATCACATAAACGCTAGCAACTTCCACTACCAATAAACTTGCATGGATGAAAAAGAGAAGAGCAGTGGCAGGCAAGGCTGAAATACCACTAAAATTGAATGCATGAAAGGACAAGTGAGAGGGCCAGGTAAGGCTGAAATGACCTCTCTTGATAGAGGAAAACAGCATGTGTATTGTGTGTAGTTGGTCACTATTTTAGGATGGCAAAACATATATGAGAAGGTTGCTAAACAATACAGGGGGAGCATTCCATCTCACCAGATTTGACTTTTCTAGTGATGCTTTTTTTGTTAGAGGAATGATCATCTGAAAATGGCAAATATTTAAAGACTGCTATGTCTACCGCTATCCTTGGAAAGAATGCTTAGATCACATTAACATGAGTCATTTTAATAAATGTACTTCTCTGCAATGGGTGGCCATAAATGTCTCAAATCTCTACTCGATGGAATGGCCCAGTGGGACACTCAGAGGATGTTTGAGCCATTTAAGACTATCCTAGGGGGCTACAGGGAGCACTTACAGCTGGTGTAGTTGCTAATTCTTGCAGGAAATATATTCTTCAACTCATTGACAAGAAAGAATTGAATGCTCAGGCAACACTTCTATCCGCAGGCTACGACGCACAGTAGCAGGCCCAATCCTATTTGTTTTTTAGACACAACTATTGTACACATTACAGTTCTTTCTTACAAAAGGATTTTACCCTTTGCTTAGTTTTTTTTACCATAAGTCCTTTCTTTTTTTTTCTTTTTAAATCTTTATTGCTGCAAAATCTGCACCTCAGTGAACATAAAATAATGTTATAAAATTGAAATGGTGTTTTTTGATCTACACATCCTTTTTCAAGGATTTTTGCGGGTTTGCCGCTGCCCTGGTAACATGAACACTGGGGAAACAAATGCTGCATTATGTACTGCACATTCACATCAGTCCCTGCCCTCAAGGAGCTCACAATCTACGGTCCCCTATCTCACATGCATACATACAAGGTCCAATGTAGACAGGGGCCAATTAACCTACCAGCATGTCTTTGGAGAGTGGGAGGAAACCAAAAACATTGCAGCTAGTGTCTTGACAAGGATTTGAACCAGGGACTCCTAGCACTGCAAGGCAGAAGTACTAACCACTAAGCCACTAGGACATCCACAATAGGTGAAATGGCAAAAATCTGCCAAAAAGTACCCATAACAATCTATAGAAAGGCTTAGATGAAGTAGGGGCTTTAATGGGCTGACTAACAAACATAGTCAGGTTACAAGAATTCTTAGCTGCCCATAATGAAACACGGTAAAGGGAAATTATATTTTTCTGTAAAAAGTTAAATTCTCCAGGGACCCCTTACATGGCAAATGCTAATGCAAAAGCTCTATGACACCTGCCAGGGACTTTTAGGGGCTGATATACAGGCAGAGTTGGCCAGTCAGCACCTCTATCTAAACATGTTCCCGAAGAAGTCACTCCTACAAGATCTTACGGCGCAGACCATGCAACCACTGCCTTGTGTCTTGCATTGATAATGTGACCAAGCACAGGCCGGAAGGAGTCTTTTTTTTTACAATAAAGGTAAACTTTTGGGCTTTTTCATAAAGATTCCATCACAACATAGAGTCTGATGGTTTGGACAAATGTGGTGCAAGTTTTGACTTTAGGTTCATCTTAAAACTGGTCAACAGTGTCACAGTAATGCCCTGACCTACTGGTTTCTGCTCTACACACAACATTTTAAATTGTGCATAATACTATAATTTAAG
>NW_017306329.1:2647849-2650898 GCF_000935625.1 Nanorana parkeri | reverse complement strand
CAGAAACATGTCTACATGACATGGTGCTGCAGTACCCATCATTGTTCTGCAGAGGGAGAAAGAGTTCAAGTAAAGATGACAAATGTAGCTCTTGATGCTTACAGCTGCAAGTTTCTCCAACCGAGCTGCAGCTTCTCTCAATGGACAGACTGGACAGACAGCAGAGTCTACATTGATTATGTAAGAAAAGAAGAGAGAGCAAGTTCATTTGCAAATGTGATAAACAACGGTAAAATGAATCAGTGTTAAAGAACATAAAGTACATGGCATGGTGAGATGGAAAAACATGGGAGAAGAGAAAGAAAAAGAAGGAGTGAAAAGGAAAGGGTGAAGGAGAAAGAAGAGACACAGAGAGAAACGGAAATAGAGAAAGTAAAAGAGGAGGAAGGGATAAGGAAAGAAAGAGATAAGAAATAGTAAGAGAAAAAGAGAGAGAGAGAGCCAGAGAGAAAAGGAAACAGAGAATGTGAGAGTGGAGGAGGGAGAGAGAAGAAAAGAGAGGAGGAAGAGACAGCGACAAAAGATTTAAAGGAAAGAAAGAGAGAAAGAGAATGAAATAGAGAGGGATAAAGGAAGGGAGTGAGAAGGAAACATAGTACGTGAAAGAGGAGGAGGGAGAAAGAAAAGAAAGGGATAAAGAGAGAAATGGAAATAAAGAGAGAGAAGAAAACAAAGAGAGAGAAAGGAAAAGAGAGAAGGAAAGAGAAAGAAAAGGAGAGAAAGTAGGAGAAGGAGAGAGACAAATAGAAAAGGAAGAGTGAAGAGGTGTAAAGAAATAAACTAAAATAGAGAGAAAGAAAAAGAGGAGAGAGAGTAAGAGAAAAAAGCAGAAAAGAAAGAGAAAATAAAAGGAATAAAGAGGGAGTGAGAGAGAAAGAGAGCGAGAGAGAGAAAACAGTGAAGGAAAGAAAAAATAAAGAGAAATAAGAAAAGAAGGAAAGAAAAGGAGGAAAGAGAGAGAACAGAAAACAGTGAAGGAGGGTAAATAAATAAAAGAGAAAAAAGAAAAGATAGAGAGAATAGAAAGAATAGGAGAGAGAAACAGAAAAGAAAGAGTGAAGGAGAGAAAATAAATAAATAAAATGAGAGAGAGAAGGAAAAAGAGAGAGAAAGAAGATGGGAGAGAGAGAGAGAGAGAAAAGAAAGCGTGAAGGAGAGAAAATAAATAGAATGAAATAAAGAGAGGGGGAGAGAGAAGAAAACAGAGAAAATGAAAGAGAGATAGAATCAAACAGAAAAAAAAGAGTGGAGAGAAAAAAGGTACCAAAACCCTAAAGACACTGAGCACTTCATTTTATATTGTAATTATTTACAGTCCATGTAACTGGGGGCAGGGCTGTGGCACCATTGAGGCCGATTGAGTGTTCCTACTGGAAAGTCCATCCTCAGTACATGCGTAGGTTCAGCTCCTGGGCTGCACAGACTGATTGGTTGTTATGGTGCATATGGTTATGGTGGGGGGGGACACAGCACACTATGAAGGAAGCATACTTAAAGGAAGCATCCAAAGTCTGGCAAATACATGAAGTGGCATAGATATAAATAAATGCACAATGTATCACATAATACAATAAAGTATTATGACATTCTAGGATCCTTTACCTACATACTGCCCCACCATTCCCTTAAGCGTTACTCTGGTAAACATAAAATGTATTTGGTCATACAGTGAAGCTTATTTAAGTACAGAAATAAGAGGGAAAAAATAAGAAAAAATAAAGAGGGTGAAAAGGTAGGGTTGGTAGGTTCACATGGTTCCATTAACTTTGCCTTGCATTTTATTCTTCAGTTAGCCCCTTTTATGGAGGCAAAAATATGTATGTTTCTGGCACAAAGCAGGGGGCAGTTAGATTCATTAATAAAGTCCACTCACAGTGACGAAAGAAAAATGCGTATGTAATATTTTTCTGCATTTGAACCTATAAAGTATTGCATCTGCAACAGTACATCGCAGGTGCAATACACAGGCTCGTGCAGACTATTCCCCCAGCCCCTGGACCTTCAGTTATCGGTTTGAAGGTTGGGGTGGGTGTAACATGAAACATGGTCCAAAAGGTGAAATATTCTTTTAAAATGGACTTCTTTTTTGATGGAAGTAGGATTGTGTGCAGATCAGTTCTTCGACTAATGAAATAATCTTGCTACAATGTATTTATGAATGAAGAGTACATTCACTATCAGAAGGTTTTAATCATACGCCATCAGCACTCCTGGCAAACAAAGCCGGACCCATCTGTCAAACTGGCATCCACGTCTCACAGAATGGGAAAAAAGACATGGCAGGGCTGCGCCACTGGCTGTGTCCCTCCCACTGCAGCGCCCAAATCCAGTGCCTCTTATGCATATTATTTCTTCATTGGCTTAGTCCCGTAGACCAACACTATAGCAACAAATAATCACCACTAAGGTTAAACTACCCTTAGACACAACCAGATCAGGACTATGAGAGGTCCCTGACCATGCCAGCTGGCAACTATTTGGGGGCTCATGTGATTTGGAATGCTGTCCCAATCACTTTCATTCAGCCACCAAGATAAACTGGGCTGGCAGAGCCTTACAGTACCTTTCATCACTTCCATGTTCCCTTTCCATTCACTAAAACAGGAAGGAGTCCAACATTCCAGTCTGTGACAGTGCCATGTGACAAGAATGCTGGAGTATACAAGGCCATGATCTATCTTTATCCAGAATGGTCGAGTAAACCACCTTTATAATCACGAGAAGCATCAATTCAGATGCAAATTTCACATATATGCTTGAATGCTATAATTGGTTGAACATTGTGTCAGTCATTTACGAACAGAAACTAAAAACAAGCTCAGTCATGAAGGGGTTAAAGTACATGCAGGTTTCATGGTAACAATTTGCAGTATTCTGATACGTAGGCTTGGATTAGTAGCAGGATGGTTTGAGCATTATACCTTATGCTAAAAATTTTAAAGTGAAACCTCACTCTCTACACCAACTTTCCCTAAAATTAATTCTTGCCTTCCCTTTCAAAGAATCAGAAGAATACAATGTTTTTGTATACCTTTTTTTAATGCATTCA
>NW_017306329.1:2636284-2647815 GCF_000935625.1 Nanorana parkeri | reverse complement strand
CGTTATCAGGGGGGGGCTGCAAGAACCTAGAAGAAAAGGCTGGCCCCCGATGATGCCACAGAGGAAGATGGCGGCAAGGGAACTGATGTGAAGCAGCAGAGTGCTAGATCACTACAGGATGCCACTGGATTTGCTGGGTATGTTTATTAAGCATACCACAGCAAATGGGATACGAAGAGATTAAAAAACAAAATGGGGGGCTAAAGTTCCGAAGGACAACAACAAAATCAATCCATATTATAGTTTCTGCTGAGCTTGCTTCGGGACTCTGGACTAGGGGAGAGGGAAGTGCAGGGTGAAGTTGGCCTGTCACATGATCTTGACAGGTCATGTGACAGGTCCGTCCTCCTAGCTTGAATTGTTCTCTGCGGACAACCCTCAGAAGGACGTGGCAGGATCCTCACCATGCTCTGCATTTTATATGAAGGTGCAGTGTGGGACAATCACTGTGATGTCCTGTGCTGTGTGGAAAGTGGTAGCCCTTCGTCATTTTGAATGCAACTCTTGTTAGACGTGCAGGCGAGGGGCGCCCACCTCTTCTTCCAGATCACTGTGAAGTTTTTACTGCTGTCTGTATCCTCATTAGAAAGATTTAGGGGTCTATTCACAAAGCTGCCGTAGGCAGCCGAGTGAATAACCGACCTGAAGTGAAGTGAGCCAAACGCTGTTCGGCTATTCACTTCAGGCTTGTACGGCTGATTTCAGCCATACACCGACTAAAATCAGCTGTACATCGGCTTGCTGCGGCTGGCTTCGGGACGGCCAAACATGTTCAGCATGTTCGGCCGACCCGAAGGGCCGAAGGAGTTCGACTTAGCCGATCCAATATCTGGATCGGCTGAGCCGAACCTCCGGCAGGCTACTTGCTGCTGTTCGGCCTATTCTCATAGATGCCGAACAGCAGTGAGTGAATGGCCGAATGCCGCCGAGCGGCACTTGGCTCGGCTATTCTGCTCGGTACCTCTGTGGTACCGAGCAGAATAGAAAAACAGTTTAAAAAGTAGAAAAAATTAAATAGTCATTACACTGAGAACCCGGCGGTTCTGCTGCCGTCAGAATAAAAAAAAAAAATCAGCATAGGAATGCATAGCTAGATCCCTATTGGCTATTTCAATTTGCAATATCCAATAGCAAGCTGGCTATTGCACCCGTCCTCTGCTACTGTCAATCACTAGTAGGGGACCTGATGGAGAACTTCAGGTCCCCTCTGCTGATTGACAGCAGCAGTGGGCGGGTGCAATAGCTAGTTTGGCCAGCTTCGGCTTTCGCTTGGGCTCAGTCGAGCCGAAGCATATGTCTTCGGCTCGACTGAGCCCCTCAGCCAACTTCTGGAGCTGTACGGGCTATAGTGAAACCCAGAAAAGCAGCCCTTCGGTTCACTGGGCCGAAGCTAGCCGAAGGATCCGCCGAAGCTACAGCTAGATCCTTCGGCAGCTTTGTGAATAGACCCCTTAATCTCACTTAATGAGACAACAGGAAGTGAGAGGAAATCTACCCCTGGGAAGGGACATTCACTCCTGTAAGAGTGATCATGGGAAAAAGGTGTCTCCACTGAAGCTTTATCACTCCTCAATCCTTGTTTCTGAACAGGGGCACACACAGCAAAACAAACGTTACAAGGGGTAAACCCTTCCCTATGCTATCCAAAACAAAAAAACCAAAACCATTTTGGCTGTAGTTACACAGTTACAGCTACACTGTTCCAACTTACATACTAATTCAACTTAAGAACAAACCTACAATCCCTATCTTGTTCGTAACCTGGGGTCTGCCTGTATACAGTAAAGCCATAATGTTATATAATAACCAATATATGATACGATACATAATGTATATATTATATACAATAAAAATAAACATATTGCATTCACTGATTAGTTTTATTTATTGAAGAAAAATATATTTAAAAAAAATCACATTTTGTAATTTGGATTAGTATGGTGGTATTGTAGTTCACTGCAGTCCCGTAAAATGTTTCTGAATGTTGGCAAGTGTCCCCCTATGAATCTTTGCCGGTCCTATGGTTTATAAAGGAGACATTGAAGGCGCACAGACTATATTTTAGATATGATGGAAAGTATAGAGATGGGGGGAAGGATGCTCCTCTGAATAGCGGGCACTCTGGTGTATTAATTACTGGTTACATAAAGAAACACTGATTGTATGTGGAATGGAGAGGGAAGCGAGGAGACTCGCGGCAGCTGGTAAACTCAGCTGGTCTCCCCAGACCTAATGCTGCTGCTTAGTGTCTGACATCAAACAGGGCAGGTTAGAGCCGTTGTCTGCAAACCGGTCTTTAGGAAAAATTCACACGGCGATTATGTAAATTACGTACTAAGTGCATTTTAGATGTGTTGCTGTGATGACACTGCAAGCATGAGTTTTCAGAATAGATAACGGCAAAGGCATTTGTCAATATGCCAGTGACATCTATTAAACAGGAAAAAAAATATTACTTTACCATATAACACGTCCTTATTTTATAGCAAAATAACTGACCTAACTTACCACTTCCGGGCTCACATGTTATCTTTTCTTTGGATAAGAATTTGGGGGAAATTTTACACTTAATGGGGAGCTGCTGCCAATTCCAGCACTATAGGAGATCCTTTTTATCAAATCTTATAGCGATCCATTTGGTTATACTGTCCCATTCCAAGCTCCACCTACGCCGTGATGAAGGGGGAGTGTTGTTGAACCCGAAACTCATGCTTGCTTGTTGCTTGAAACTCACTTAAACTCATGCTTGCAGTTGGCTGTTTTTTTCTTAATCAATTTGTGAACAATTAAAGGCACGTTTGGACTCATTCACCTTTTGGTTTGGCACCCTTATTTCTGAACACTGATGCAAGCAACGGCAGGGCCATCTTCACCCCCCACCCAGTTACAATGATGCTTACATTACTTGGAGCCATCATACTAGTGAAATAAAATAGTTGAGCTGTATCTAAATTAAAAACGTTTTAAATAGTTTTGTGTAGTGTCAAAGTTCCAGTTTTGTCGCCTTTATCCTACTGATGTGACTTTCTGTTGTATCTCCGGAACAGGAGGTGAGAGGAAATCTCTCCAAAGTAAGGGGGAAGCTTCATGGTTGCAGTACCAGATTTTACCAGCAGGAGGAACTGAAAGCAACAGCTGAACATGCAGCAAATTGTCCTAAGAAAAGCCAGAATCATATCAGGTTATTCATTTATTTATTACACGTATTTGATAGCAATTGTTTTATTGAAAATAATGTATATATCATTTTTGGTTTTACCACTAAATATTTATCAAGGTTTAGTTTAATGTTCTATATTTTCCCTAGAATGAGCAGCCTAAGTCACAATCAGTGTGCCTAACTAGTCAGGGAAAAGTACAACCGCTAAATTTAATCAGCAAAGATGGCTGCCCCTGTGTACGTTGTAATTTAGGTTGTAAAAAGGCAAAGGTCCATCATGTAAAAAATATCTAATTTATCTAAAAACTATAAATAAAAAGCATTATAAAACATTCACACACAGTCACTTACATGAAACGAACCACTTGTAAACCTAAAAAAACCCCATTAAAGTGACTATATAATAGTCTTTTGAATGTTTTAAATTAAATATACATGTAAAAAATTATTTTACGTATTTAAGATTAAGATTTAATAATTTTATCATTATAAGGTAACATTATAAAAACCTGTTACGACTTACAATGAATTTGACATAAAGCCCAAAGTGTCACTGGGACAGGAAGTGAGGGGGCATTTCCCCAGCAAACACAAGAAATAGAAACCCACCAGAGCATTTAACACTTCCTTCCTCTTCCATTTAAAAAGCAAAGCTCCACTTTTACCTGTAGTAGCTCCAGTAAACCGCCACCTTAAAATGTAGGTAAACCCTAACAATTAACTTCTCTCATTTGCTCCCATTTGGTCTGTTACCTATACCATTAAAAGCTGTGAAGGTTCTCATTGATCCAGGTCATGGTATAGCTGTATCCTTCCCTGCTATACTTACCTTTGGCTGAATGCTCCTTCCCCTCCACCGGTGCCAGTGTACTATCCATACTGCGCTTTGTATTTTGAATTTCGCTCACAAATAGCGAGCACTCATTCGCGGTCACATGAACTGTGATGACCTGTGGGAAGCTCTTTTGATCGCGCTGACCAATTAATGCTCGACAATTGTGAGTGAAATTAAAAATACAGAGTGCAGGTCCAGATTGGATGGGGTAATTCCATTTTCCTAAATTTGCCTGGGAAAGTGGAATTACCCTTTAAAGCACAGCTGGAGGGCCTGGAGTTGCCCACCTCTGCAGTAGCAGGTGTCTATGGAGCCTATTTAAAAATCTTACCCCCAGCATAAAGCTGGGCACATGCCATTTGTACAAAATAAAATGCCACTAGATGGCGCTTCCTATGCTCCTGGGCTCCATCTAGTGGCGATAGTGCAGCACAAACAGCATTTGCCCAGCTATTCACTAGGCAGCAGATTTATACAGTAAGTCAGCCCCTATATGTGCATTAGCTCAAACTTTTTTCTGGTCAATTCATGCAATCAAAAGCAACCTGGGTAAACAGCTAGTCAATTTTCATTTTTTAATTAATATTTTTGTTTTTCCTCAAGTGTCTTTCTAAAAAAAATATAAGACTTCCCTGCACACAGGGTACATAGAACAGCTTCTGAGAGAAGGGGAAAAAAATCAAGCAACGTGTACTATTTGTGTGCATTAAACCTATTTTCTCACCTACCATATATATTCAGCAGCTCAACAGATTGTGGAGGAAAGTGGGTGCTATATCCGCTCGGCAAGAATACAGGGGGATTCTATAGGCTTCACAGCTGTGATGAGGTTGATGAAACGCTTGTTAGTGTCAGCAGTAGCTGTATTTGTGAAATCCTCTAAACAATGTTGGGAAAACTAAAATTAGGTGATGTGATCTGAAATAGCAACCGCGACATTGTTAGGTGCATGTTGCCTGCACTCTCTATAACACTCCTTACTACCAGGGTGCCACAAGGTCGATTTTAATGGAGACGCTACAAAATAGCAGGAGCTAATTGACTGATGGCGCCTGTTTTTACTATTCCATTACAATCCCTGTCGTTATTTAGCTCTTATTTGAAAAAGTTAGCAACTTTTACACCGCAGCGTGTGTGATGATGGCGTTATTAGAAGCGGTATTGTGCTGAGGTATGACAGCTGCTGTAGAAGCTACAATGTGGTTTTTTTTTTGCTTAAATGTTTTAATTAAAAAAAATAACAGTAAGGTGGCAGGCATTACAATAACGGGAAAGAAGTTTACAAAATTAAGTGTGTCACATTAGATTTACGGGTCATGTGAAAAGGACGTATAGAGATAAAGACGGCAAATCACATCTTTGGCATAAGTTGTTTTTTTTTTACCCTTTTTAAAGAGATGATAAAATGGACGATAAAAGAAAAGAAGATCGGGAAATATCTAGAAGGACAAGGGGAGAATGAGGGAGAAGTGGGGGATCAAGGGTGACCAAGCTAATCTTTGGGTTTACATTAAAAACAATTAAGGTTTTTATCGCGTATAAACTCTAGGAGAAAAGGTCGGGAAAGCTTTTTAAATGAGGAAGAATTGTATAGGAGAAGGAACATGGAAAGGCAAACTTTGAAGATTTCCTTAATTTGTATACTTTGTCCCACCTCTACCTAACCACTGAACCATTACTTTCTCAAACAACTCATTGCTACATAGCTACCGGTCCCTTTTACATTCTAAGCTCTCACGGACAGGGCCCGCCTAACCATCTTGCCTTGAATTGTATTGTAATTGTAACATCTTCCTTATATTGTAAAGTGCTGTGCAAAGTGATGGCACTATATAAATACTATGTAATAATAATAATAAAAATAATCCCAGTGCTGTGTATCTCCTAAAGCCTCTTTGTACCCGCTACCTGTCTTCACGCACTCCAAGAATGGTTGCATGGCATTTCTCAGGCCCAGTTTCTTGATGGTGACAACAGTGGACCCTATCTGTGTAATGTGTGAGAAAAAAAACCAAAACACTTGTAGTCTCTTTTGGAAGACAGGGTGACAACACGGGAGCAGAAATGGGAGACAGGGACAGAGTGTGGTCACTCTATTACAGGAAGTGTCTGAACAAGGACCTCCGGGGCAGGATCACCAGGAATTATTTTAATAAATGCTGCAGATTTTTAAAATACTTAAAACGACTCTTTGAAAATAAATTGACATGTTAAAGTTGATTTTAGTGATTGCGTTTACATCTAGTTTAAATATCCTAACTTTTGATTTTACACATTTGCTCTCATAACCTGATCAGCAACTGTGTTCTGAACTGTACTGAATCCGCTATTGTAAGCTCAGTCATGCTGTAGCTTCTTGCAGGCTATACAGTTGTCACCATACACATATAACAGCTTTTATTAACACTTATGCCAAGCAATTGTTTCATTGTGTTGTAACCTCAGACAATTAACTTGGTGACTAGTTTCACTGTTGCTCCGACGCGCGGTATCGCAGCCGGCGGCGAGATTCCTTTAGGCCTGGTGCAATGTGTGACAGCACGTAGACGGAGATGTGTAAATCTATCACAGATGAGGGCAGCAGTCCTGGAGGTTTGTCGTGTCAGATGGTGTGCTACATCGCTGCTGTCTGATCCTGATGACTTGTTACTGTCCGGAGACAAACACCATCGCGCTCAGCTCTGCGGCCTGGTCATTCCTGACCCACATAAGAGCTCTACATGTGAAGAATCATGCCAGAGCCTCAATTCACAAGAGCACAATGCATGTAGGATTTTCATTAACATGCATTACTATTGTTCATGTTCAATATTTTCAATGAGTTTTAGAAACATAAAAACTCATAAAATAAGGGATACAAAAATGTCAAATACACAACCAGCCCCAAGCATTGTACAAATGGAGAGCCATGCATGGCTTAGTGATATTATTGTCAGCAGAACAGATCACATTGACCACAGAACAGATCACTTAGAGGTTGGGTCACATATAGGAACCTATAGTTCAAACTTCAGAAATAGAGAAAAGAAACAATTCTGGAGAGAGGGGAAAGGAGGGAGAAAGAGTAGTAATGGGGAAAGAAGGATAGGAGGAAGGAAGGGAGAGGAGAAGGAGCACCCCTGACTTAGCTTGGACCACCACCACTCAGCTTACCTAAGATCATAAATCTATAAAGGTGTCTATCTAAGGACAGTGGCAAACAATGAGTAATCCATGGCTTCTATATGTTGGGCATTGTATCGGTTAGTTTTGCAGTTGCATTACCTTTTTAAAGGTAAGTGACGAGGGAGCATGGAGCCAAGTGACGAGGGAGCATGGAGCCAGCTTTCTGGCCAATCAGAAAGCCAGGCAGCGTGTAATGACTCACTGCACAGCTTCCTGATACCAAGAGCTCAGGTATCAGGCTAGGCATCGAAGCTCGCCCAAATACTCTGCATTGGCACCGACACCGATACTAGTATCAATGCATCACTAATCTATATCATCCAGCTTGTCACCCTGCTAACCTGTCGATTAAAGGTCTTGCTCTATAACCCAATGGTCAGAGATTTAAGATCTCCGCTGTGTCCTTCAATTAACAAAAGAGGAAAACAGATCTTTATGTAAACCCGATGGACATTTAAAGGCTTGCTATAGATGGCTTGAATTTTGGCTGATTCCTGCTGAATCTGCCAAAATTCGAGTCATGAGTGACCCTGTTAACCTGGATGAAGAAATGTCAAATTTAAAAAATCGAGTAGGGTGGAAAATTATTGGATGAACAGTGACCACATCCTATCAGACATCATACTCGGCATGGCCACAGCTGCTAAAAACTTCTTCATCCATGCTATTTAGCATGGATGGGGTAATAAATTGATTTTCTCTAGTTCAGCCATGTATGGCAAGCATTACTCTTACTATGCAGTTACCAGGGTAGGAAGTGGACAGGACATTTTCCAGATGGTAAACGGACAGAATTAGAATCCTGTCAGAGGTCGTAACTATTCTCTGCTCTATAAAGGGATAAACATTTAGGCTGGTATTCCATCTTTATTAATTCAGCAGGTTCTCCTAACAAAAAAAAATTCAGTTAAGTTGTTCTTTAAATATACCCACAGTGTGGCCCGCACACTAACATGCTTGATTTTCATTCTCGCACCCAAGTTTTTTCCTGTGTGGCCCTGCTTGGCACCGCACAGTCTTTGCAAGAAAAACATCCCAGATGGGTTCATTGTCTGGTGGGCCACACTTGCTATGGCCCTATTCATTCCCATGACTAGACTATACTTAAGGCTTCTCTTAGCCTTCAAGTGGAATACGGACCATCCACAGGATTGAGTAGGACGAGCATGCTCATTAGGCACAGGACCCAGCCACAATGTTTTTCTTGCAAAGGCTGTGTGGTGCCAGGCAGGGCTGCACAGTGAAGAACTTGGGAGAGGGGAGAAGTATTTTAGAGTAGGAGTTGGGTGGCGTAATTAGTGTGAGGATTTGGGGATATATCTTTTAAAGACAACTTCAGAAAAAGTTGTCCTATACTGTATATTCAGTAAAAGATTAAAGAAAACCAGCAATGACTGGCTTATGCAAGAATTTAAATGTTACACCTTTAAACATGATATCGATGCATATTTACCTGTTAAAGGTTTATATTTAGCCCATTATTTAGCTTTACCTAATTTGTTTAAATGTGGCACTATCGCATGAGTGTCAGAGGTTGCCAGACATTTGACAGATGCGGACTTCCCATACTGACTCCCAACTCCTGAGTGTACACAGTAGTAGCGATTTACACAGTGCACTGTACTCATTTCAGATTATCTAACCTAAGGGGCTGTCATTTGACAATGTAATGTGATATCAGGGGCTGGAAGTGTATGAGGTCATTAGTTTTTTGCACCGTGACACTAGCAGAGTTATTTATTGGCACTGAAAGCTCTTGAACTGAATAAGATAAATAGGCTACGGAAGGGAATAGGACAGTGTCAGGGAACAGGTTATAGCAGGCATTTTCATCCATTTTACCCCAGAGGTACCCTTGAAATAATTTTAGAAAACTAAAATAATTATATTTACAGCTCAGTTAGCATGATCGGTGAACTGTACACATAATATTACACATAACATCAAAGAATGTGGTGTACCTAGAGTGTTTGACACCCAAGGCAGATTATTTTTTTAACATCAATACATTGGTGGTCAGTGGAAAAGCGCACCTTTTTATTGGTGGTCAGTGGGAAGGACTGCCTTACATTGGTGGTCAGTAGTATGCCCCGTACATAGACCCCGTAGGCACTATAAGGCAGAAGATCAATCCTGTACTGTTCATTGCTAAAGGAACCCCTAGTAACCTCAGGAGAAACAAGAGGGTTCCACAGAACTCAATTGAGCTGTGCATGCACCTTTAGGCAGAAGATCAATCCTGTACTGCTCATTACTCATGGAACCTCTAGTAACCGCAGGAGGAACAAGAGGGTTCCACAGAACTCAGTTGAGCTGTGCAGGCACCATCAGGCAGAATATCAATCCTGTACTGCTCATTACTCAAGGAACCCCTAGTAACCTCAGGAGGAACCAGAGTGTTTCACAGAAATCAGTTGAAAATGACTGGGTTATAGAAACAATAGCCAGCTTTAGGCTAACATGGCTTAAAGGCATAGTGCCTGATCAGCAGGGAAAACTATCCCTGCACACAAACTCTCCCTAAGGAGGGAGGCTAAATGAGGACCTCCTATTTCCTATTTGGGAAGAGCTACAAAATCCCTTTCAGAACATTGCCTTCCTGTTTTGTCAAAGCAAGGTCCAACCACTCATGGCAAGCTCACCAGGGGATAGCCAACTGAAAGAACAGACTATACCCTTTATACCCACACCTGGACTATTAGGAGTCTTCAAAACAAAGTTACTGCCAGGTGATGTAATACACATTTGTTTTTCTGAGTGCAATGCTCTGCAAGAAAATTTACAAAATCCAAAGTGAAATAAAACACAGCAAGGCTGTCAGGGGACAGAAGCCAACAGAAAGAATAGTTTAATCAACGTTTTTGTGCTTAACATACAGTATATATGTAAATTAAATTTCAAAATAGATATTGAGAATTCTCCCAGAATTTAAAGCCATGTCCTCTCATGTGAATAGTCTTCTTGGAATAATATTATACAATAGAGAAAAACCTTAAAAACTCCCAATTCTATGCTTAAATTTCCATCTTGACAATTCACAATCTGCTAACGATGTGTAGAACCCTTAGTGAATTACACAATGTTCACCGCAAGAGTTAGTGAAAAGCTGCGACATAGGGGTCCAATCAGAATTTGTAAAGTGTTAATGCAGCCCTAAGCGGGTGCTAACGATTTGTGAACACCCGTAACTCCTATTGCTATTAGAGACTATCACCATACGTTGCTTTGGAGTTAAAGTGATACCATTTATTGGCTAACTCGACAGACTGTAAATACAAGCTTTGAGAAAACGCATTAGGTTTCTTCAGCCGGCATTACAGAATGCCAAATCTAAAATCCACACATTTATATACAAAACAAGAAAGATATCCTACTGACACACATTAGTGATACTAGCTGTTGAAACATGTAGGATGTACAGATAATGACTGACATTTTACTAAGGAACTGGCATATGGCTTGGCGATAAGAAGCCACAACATAGCATAAAAAACCTTAAGGTGAAGGTTTTCGGTGCGGACAACCCAGTTTGTGTAGTTGCCTTTTAGCGGCAAACTGTGCACTTTTCCTTTAAACGTATTAGTGACATCATGCCCCCTGTGTAACAGTGTTTAGGCCTGGTGATTAGCCAAGGTAAAATGCCCCCTCCCCCCTTCCCCAATACCTAGAAACCCATGTCTGTTGGAAGTCCATACCTAGAAACTCTCCTCTGTTAGAGGTCCATACCTAGAAAACCATTCTGTTAGAAGGCCATACCCCGAAACCATACTCTGTTAGAGGTACAAATCTATAAACCATACTCTATTAGAGGTCCATACCTAGACACCCTCCTCTGTTAGCGGTCCATACCTAGAAGCCATACTTTATTAGAGGTCCATACATAGAAACCCTACTCTGTTAGGGGCCGATACCTAGAAACCCCACTCTATTAGAGGCCCATACCTAGAAACCCACTCTATTAGAGGCCCATACCTAGACACCCACTCTATTAGAGGTACATACCTAGACACCCACTCTATTAGAGGTCCATACCTAGACACCCTCCTCTGTTAAAGGTCCCTAGCTAGAAACCATACTTTGTTAAAGGTCCATACCTAGAATCCCTACTCTGTTAGGGGTCCACGCCTAGAAACCATACTCTTTAGAGGCCCATACCTAGAAACCCTACTCTATTAAAGGTCCATACCTAGAAAACCACTGGCGATGTAGTATGGATCCCCTGTATAATGTACACATAATGACTGACATTTTACTAGGGGACTGGCATATGGCTTGGTGATAGGAAGCCACAACATAACATAAATAAACTCAAGGTGACAGCGGTACATTCGTTTTTGGTGCCAACAACTCAGTGCTGGTAGTTGGCTTTTG
>NW_017306329.1:2610193-2636264 GCF_000935625.1 Nanorana parkeri | reverse complement strand
TGACATGCCCCCCTTCCCCAATACCTAGAAACCCTACTCTGTTAGAGATGGAGAAGGGACATTGATCAAAATAACTTGCTAGGGGGTGGGCTATCAGCAGACAATATCACTTTGCCCCAAATGGGCAAAGTTATGGTCTCTTTTTTAAGCTGTGATATCAAAAAGTTTGTGCTGAATATGCCGGAAATTCTGTGATAAATAAAAATCCTAATTCTATTTAGTGCACAGATATTCATCGCCCTTAATAGCATTCTCCAAATCTGTGATTCCCATTAAACTTGTGTGGTGGGAGAACTTTACAGACTGATTGAACAGCAACCAGACCAACATGGGACAAAACAGAAGTTGAAATGGAGCCAATGTGCCCATTTATATACATATTGTTAAATATAGTTAATGCAAACGGCAAAGCTTACTTAATTTTGCAGCTCTGCCTGTGGATATTGAGAGTTTATAAAATAACAATTAAATAATAAAAAAAATCAACACAAAAAAACACAATGCAAAGCATGTGCCAAAAATGAAAAATCGACTCCGAATAAAAAATAGAATAGCTTGCTCATTTTGAAAAGCCAATCTACATTTAGTAACTGAATCAGCAATGTATATGCATCTCAGTAACGCTAGTACAAATCCCTTAATTAAGAATATGTGCATACTAAAATAACTTTCATATATTTCCATACATTTTTAGAGAATTTGGCAGTACGTCCCGTGGTAGAATTTCTACAATGAACCCAAACAAATTAAATATTCCATGGTAATAGTAATAATCCTTCAGAGAATCTCAATAAACACCACTGAGGACATGAAGGCAGATGTAATCAAGAATGTGTAAAGACTAGGGCTGCAGCTAATGACTATTTTCATAATCGATTAGTTGGCCGATTTGATTTTCCGATTAATCGGATCAAAAAAATTAAATAAATACCTTCCTTAATTTAAAATAAAATACACAAATGCAGTGTTACAAACATAAAGTTTACTTCAGAATAAAACTGAATGCACAATTTTTTGCAGTTGCACCTCACTGGAACGCTCAGCATTGCCTTGGTGGAAGGTGCGTTTGGGGGGTGCCATTGAAATGAATAGCACTGCAACGCACCTCCCGCAGCAGAATTTGTCAGGCCGAAATCGAAAATGACTTTTTTCCCACCTTCTATAATATTTTTCTTAATAATTGTATTGTAAGCACATGACGCTTGAATAGCTTCAGCCCAGGAATGACGGCTGCCAGTGGCAAGATTCCGCAGATGGCAGCTGAATGTAAATACAGCAGGTAGTGGGCTGGTGCAATAGCCAGCCTGCTATTGGCCATTTCAATAGCCAATAGCAGGCTGGCTATTGCACCCACCCACTGCTTTCTGTGCCCTCCTCCCAGACTGGAGGAGAGAGCTAGGTGATCCAACCAACTAATCGATAATGAGAATAGTTGTCAGCTATTCTCATTATAGATTATTGTTGATTAATCGATCAGTTGGTTGCAGCTCTTGTAAAGACAGATGTAGATATAATTGACGTGGACAAAATACAGTAAACTCCCCGTTATCTGGCATCCCCAGGGATTGGTAGATTCTGGATAAATGTAGTTTCTAGTTGCTTGAGAGTTATTATTAAAAATAGGTCTAACTAATGCCATACCCCATACTATGCCATAACATAAACTCTGTATTGACTTCATATTAGTATTGGAATGCAGTAATCGAAAACAAATAAAGACAAATAGACACACAAAGGTTTCCAGGATAATATATGCCGCAGATCAGCAGAACAGTGAGTACGCAGGAGATTTTTTTTCTGGTTAGATGAGAGTTCTGGTTAGTTGAATACCGGATAACAGAGAGTTTACTGCATGTGCATTTCTCTGACTGGGTTTCCAGATGATATTTTTACCCTCTGGTTTTTAAACTGAGATCCATTGATCGCGGTTACAATGCTTTACTGGCTCTGATTCAAAAAAATAATAATAATACAAATAACAATAATAATAATAATAATAAATGCAATTTTTTTTTCTTTTAAGAAAAATGTTGTATTTATGATTTCTTTATTTTTTGTAAAACTGGAAGTTCCCTTTAAAGTAGTATTAAACTCTCAAACGTCATGTTGCAACAGGAAGGGGCCATCCCCAAACTGTTCCCACAAAGTTGGGAGCATGAAATTGTCCAAATTGTCTTGGTGTGCTGATGCCTTAAGAGTTCCCTTCACTGGAACTAAGGAGCCACGCTCAATTGGTCTGTAGCTATTGACTCTGCAGACAGTTGGTGACTTCTGCTCACTGTGCGCTTCAGCATAAGCTGACTCAGCGCTGTCATTTTACGTGGCCTAGTTGCTGTTGTTCCCAGTTGCTTCTACTTTATTATAATACCACTAACAGGTCACCTGAATCCAATGATTTGGAGGGGTGTTCCAATACTTTTGGCAATACAGTATATATATATATACACATCCATACACTATCATTTAAAATGTGAATATATAAAGAGAAATTCAGTAAAGCTGGCCATATACTGTTCTATTATTTTCGTTCAACTCATGGGAGTATAGAAATAGATGAAATAGATGAGATTCCTCCATCAATACTACAAACACGTTGATCGAGGAATCCCGGCTGTTTCTTTTCTGCTCTGACAGCAGTCAGCGTAATACCTTAACAGAGCCAGCAGCTCATTGGCTCAGAGATTTTCCGACTGGCACTTTCAATCAGCTGATCGAGGGATGCCAGCCGAAAGGGTGCCAACAGCGGCACCCAATGAAGATAGAAGCCGATTGATTATTATGCACAGCTACTCCAGTTTTAGTAAATTCCCCCCGTAGTCTACAGAATGTGTCATTTTTTAAAACCTGTTTTTGTTTTTGCTAAAATAGGGAACAGTTACCAACCATGTCAGGTTTTTATTGTGTCTTTGTGCCGCAAGTGTTCTCTTTTGGTTGTGCCCACACAGTAGAGCCCGATGGAAGTCTATGGGGCTCACCACCCAAACGGGAAATGGTGAAAGTTCCTGTTATTATCTCCATTTCATTATGAGCAGATTATTATGGCCAGTCTCTTAACTTGACATTGGAAATATCCACCAGACTCTCCTGTAATCTAAATTTACTTCTCTGGAACTTTTTTATATAACCGCTATTGTTTATCACAGATAAATAACTGGTAAACATTGGGAAATAAATAAAACCGGCAGCTGCAATTACAGTCTACTCTCATCCCCCGCTAATGCATGTGCATTTCAAAAGGGGCGTTAGGAACCGCAAGGAAACGGGGCACATGCCCAGTAAGTGCAGCGCACCTGCTCTCCCGCCCCTTCTCATCCACAATTGGCCTCCCTCCATTTATTTTTAGCTGGGCCTATAAGGCGGCTGAGAAAGTACTTCTTGTACGGCACTGTGCCCATCCAAACCTGGCAAGACATTTTGTTAATAAGTCAACCAAATCTGCCATTCACAAGGGTGATTGTCCGGGAAAACGCAGGCCCTCAAAAGAGCTGCTCTACAACAAGAACATCCACCGTGAACAGCAGATTGGGTGATCCTATATGAAGCCAACTGCAGCCTAAACTTATCTTTACACAAAAAGCGATCAAAATACATTTTATTATTCTTAACCTGGCCAAAAAAAAATAAAAAATGTAGCTATGTATTTATTTTGGGTCCCTTGTAATCATTTTGCACAGCAGCACTCAAACTAGAAGGTGAAGGGCAGCACAAGGGATCGGTTGTGCTTTTCTACCTGCACACATAACGACGTGGAATATGATCACAAAGGAGTAAGCAGAAAGATTAAAATTCTTGGCCAAGCTGTGTTGCTGCTAAAGTGAGAGGTCAGATATCTTTTAAAGTGTTACTCCACATTTGTTGAGAAAAAAAAACAGCTCTGGGTGACCTATGTACTTTGCAAGATTGTTACCGATTCCTACCTGTTTCTGTTCTGAAGAAATAGCTGTTTCTTTTACAATGTCGTTTCCAGATGGGTTTTGTGGGTATGCCTTCGTTGTAACCACCTGAGCAAATTTCAGGGATCTGAAGAAAGCTGCAGTGTCTGCATCCCTTTAGTAAGCAAGCCTTAGGGAGTAGCTTGCCGAAAACAAAATTCCTTTTGCATGGGATGCCTACATTTTTAGTAAGTGCAGTATAGTCTCCCTAAAGTCCAGCTTAAAGCCCATTTCCACCTTTGTAAGTAATTAGCATTTGTGGTAGAGTTGCAGTGATGATAATAATTATTTGTAGCCTAATGTTGTATAAAGTACTGTTGCAGAATGGCACCCTCTATAGAGGACTACAAATCTCAGCAGTACTTTATACAGAAATGCTATTGTTATATAAAGTATTGCTGGGATGTGTAGTCCTCTATAGCCTGTGCCATTCTGCATTGCTGTAAATATTAGGGTTGCACCGATAAATCGGCCGCCAAAAGATATCAGCCGGAAATGGCACTTTTGGCCAAATGCCAAAAGTGCAATTTTTCTGCTGATACAGCAGCGCATCCCTGCTTTCTTTCCTCCCCGCTGGGCGCTGCTCTGTGTCCCAGCGGGGAGGAGAGAAAGTGACAGCCGGCCGAGTGCTGCGGGAGGAGAGCGCTGTGTTTGTGGGTTTTTTTTGGGGGGGGGCAAAAAAAAATCTTGCACCAGGGCCCTTTGTTCCTTAGCTCCGCCACTGGATGATGTACATGTGTGCACATTTTCATGACTCACATTGCAGGCTTTCTTCATTTTTTTATGGACTTTTTAGTAGGCCTGAGTCCTACAAATTGAACATTATTTTTACAGGAAACTCAGTCTGACACTGGGGGGTCGTATTGTAAAGCAGCTGACTCCCTCCCACTGACAAGATTGTAATAAGATCCCTGCACAGCAGCTCTGCCTTTCCAAGCCATCACAATACACTGTCCTGGGGGAGTTGCCACTATGCATACTAATTAATTGAGGGCAAAAGCTCAGAGAGTGTTATTTTTTTATTGTTATTTATTTATGAATTTTTTTTACACAATTAAACAAATAAACTGACAAAAAAAGAAGAAAAAAAAAACAAAAACCGAAAAAACACATAAGTACCATAAAAAAAAGCACAGAAACGTAATAATTCCACATTACAGTTATACAATCTACAGAGAATAATTAATTTAGACATATCTTATAACTATTAATTATACCGTTATCTAGGATCAACGGTATACATAAATATTTCATACCTCCAAGACCCAGCCTGAAGATTCTCATGCAATTGGCCTCTACTTATGAGGATGAAGTAGATCTATACTTGAGCCATTTCCCTCAGATTCTGAAACATTTATCCCGAACACGTCGATGTTGCAATGCCACCATCTCAAAGAGTACCAGTCTATCTAATTAGGGAATGTTAATTAATTTAATGTCAAACAATTCATCCCCACACAGCTACCTCTTCATGTATCACTTGCCCCTCCCTTTTAGATTGTAAGCCCTAATGGGCAGGGCCCTCCTTACCATCTTGTCTTGATTTGTATTGTAACTGTAATGTCTTCCTTATATTGTAAAGCGCTGCGCAAACTGTTGGCGCTATATAAATCCTGCATAATAATAATTTACAAAGACTGCTTGCCGAGCACAGAGGCGGCCATTTCAAATTGAGCCATGAAGCGATGAAGAGGACCAAAAAAGTAAGTTTCTGTGTTCATAGACAGCAACTGCATATGTCTGCTTCATGTAGACTCGGTGTACATTTCTAGCATATGTGTTTTTTTATATGTCTACAAAAGTGGAAATGGGCTTTAAATAAGCGTTTTTTACAAAATACAAATTTACAAAGGGACAAACTACAAAGCAAAATGTAGAAAATCGGTCCAAGTCTTCTACACCCACACTATGATATGATATGATGCTGAGAGATAGAGTTGCATCTAAGTCATAAATACATTATGAAAATCAAGAAAATAATTTTTAGAGAAAAAAAACCTTTACCAAAATGTGACCTTGCGTGCTTACTATCAAAGTCATGGCTGCCATCTTCTATAACATTTCTTTGGACGTCTCCTGATGATGTAAATATGTTCATACAAAAGTTAAATATTGTCTACATAAATGTAAAGCTTTATTGATTAATTTGACCCAGGCCCTGTGAATAGGGCTTCCCATTCTAACACAATGCGTTTCTTGGCACAGTACAGCCTAATGCTAACAGATGTCTCTGCTCTGGTGGAAGCCAGTTCTTCTCCCTGCCGGAAAAGACAATGAGGCCGATTTACAAAAAAATAACCAGAAGTGCAGCAGATGCCCGTAGTTCCCGATTGGTCTTCATATTTTGAAAGGCAGAAAGCAATCCTACTGGTATTGGTAGCTGTTCCAGTTAAATATTTTTACTGAACCATTTAGAAGAGAGAAAAAGATTACCCATTAGAACCAAAGCTCAATGATAAACCTAAATCAAGAGGTGAAACCTGCACTCGTCAGATAAACAGTTTGATATTCGCTCCCTAATTCTAGCAGAAAGTTGGACCATGCTCGATCAACACAGAAACTTTACCTTTTAAAGGCCAGCGTACATTTCTAAAGATACAGGCTTTGGAAATACATCCCTAAAGTAAAAATAATGGCACAATTAAAGTGACACTAAACTCTGGAATTAAATCTTAAAAATACATTCAAGTACCTTAACTATTACCAAAAATGTATCTTATTTGTATATCACTCGACTGTAGATCCTCCAATCATCTGTGAATTGGTGCTGACACTGTCCTTCCTTCTGAAGGGGGGCTACTTTTATTCCCCATGGTCCCTGTGTGTGATGTAAAGTAGTCACCACTTCAAGCTCACTCCCGTGATGGACTACAAGCTCTGGTTTAGTTTTCTAATTTGTATTGAGCTTGTATTCCATCACAGGAGCGAGCTTGGATAGATGGCTACTTTACAACACACACAGGGACCATGGGGAATAAAAGTAGCCCCCCTTCAGAAGGAAGGACAGTGGCAGCACCAATTCAGAGATGATTTGAGGATCTACAGCCGAGTGATACACAAATAAAATACATTTTTGGTAATAGTTAAGGTCCTTGAAGGCATTTTTAAGATTTAACTCCTGAGTTTAGTGTCACTTTAAATTATTAATAAAAAAATCCAGGTTCTAATGCAATTTTTGGGGAAATTATATTTAACTCAGATAAAGCAGACTAGTCAGTGCCCCTATCTGGACACTGTGTTCTAATGTCAGTCCCCAACATATTGTTGCTTATGTGACTAGTCAACAGAGGGACCCAAAAGTTAAAAGAGAACTAGGGGGTAAGTGTTTTTCCCCATAGTTCTCTTTAGGGTCACGGGAGGACATATACTAATCTCCTCCCGTGACCCAAAGCTCAGTATATATATCGGGCTATTGCCCGCGATATACTGAGAGTGCCACAGCCGGGACGGAGAAACCACTTTTTTGTTATGGTTCTAGACTGAAGGGTTAGAATATCAAGCCAGTTCTGTATTGTTGCTTATTCCCCCCCCTCCCCCGACTATATAGTTGTGTCATATCGTATTACACAACGTGCCACTGGATCAGGAAGTCTCCCCAAAAGGAACGCAGCAAAAAAAAAAATGTTCGTACACTACTCTGTTTATTTTAAAAGTAAAAATTGCTTCATTTGGATTTGAACCACATAGCCACAGTCTTCACGACCTGAAAAAACTAAATGTGACCTTTGCCCTTGGCTCACTTAAAGCGGACCTTTAACACCTTTCACTTCCACAAATAACCACAGCATGAAGCTCTGCAGGCTAATATGAAATCATCGGACATTCATTAGTTAAACAAGCATATTTTTATTTCATTTACAATTACTATTTTTCCACTTCCTGGTCCTCTTGGGCATTAGTGATGTAATATGCCCAAGCGTTGCATCTTGGGAAGGTTACATCAGTAGAGCATTGCTGGGAAATCTCATCTGTAATCTCATGAGATCTCAGGGAAAGGCATTTTCCTCCCCTGAGATAATGTGCATTGTCCTTGAGTGCCAGAGTTCCAGGAAGTGAAGGGAGGTATATTATTCTCCCCTTAGTAAAAATGTCCACTGTGAGTAGAATGGGAAGGAAAAGAGAAACCAGGTATGCAAAGAATACAAAGCCGGCAATTATCTAGAAGTATGTGTTTGTAGATTGTCATTACTAAACATTTCTAAAGGTGTGTTTGTTTTCATTTCAAAGATATGGGTAAAGTTCCTCTTTAAAGGAAGCCAAACAATACCAACATGGATTCCCCCTTTAAATCCAAAACAACCTTTTTTCTGAATATATCCCGTATTTTGACACAAATTTTTGGTTAGCAAGTTAATTAGGTAGGCAGCAGAAACATTTTCAAAGTGGATTGCAAAAAAGCCGCCTCAAACAGGCGAAAGCAAACTGACAACTCTTCCAATAAGGACATCAAGCCCCCTCGCGGTACAATTAGACTGTCACTACAACTGTCGGCAAAAAGTTTTCATCAGAGAAATAAAAAAAAAATAAACTGCAGAATACATAGGTGTAGAAACCAATGTTAGCGCAAGCTGCTAAAATATAATGTTGCAGCCTAACTTGCACAATGTGGTGGCGAACCCAAAAAAAGGTAACACTGAGCAGGGTAACGTGATATGCAACCAAGCTTATAATTAAAGATGTCACATTTGCTTCACTGCTTTAGGTACGAGCAAAATACACAGACAGCACTTTTTCACCTTGCAACAGCTAATTAGGATTTCTCAAATTATTGCTTCTCCCCACAACCTAAAACAGACGTCTGTGTGAACCGTGGCTTTGGGCAAAAGAGTTTTACGTTGTCTGTAGCATGTCTCGGGAGAAGCTTAAACATGACAGACAACAGTTTGTATTCATCAGCAACCCCTCCATGCACGAGTCACTGCTGGCCCAGGCTCAGCATTAAATAAATAAAACTATACCAACATCAGGCATTTTTGGTTGTACTTCTCCATTGATTAAAGTTAAAGTCTCGCACACTGTAGTTTTTGATGTTTAAAGCAGCAACTCCAGCATTTCTAAAAAATAACAATAGTCCAGGTATTTTTAAAATAAAAAATATATAGCATTTGTTGCCATATTTACATTCTCTCCAGCGCTGTCTTCTGCAGACTCACTGTTTCAGTTGCCCAACCACAGTGCTCTTCCTTGACTTTCTTGGAGCTATTTAACCCACTTCCTGTGGGCCCAAGCATCAAGGAACTACCTCCTATATGTGTCTGAGTGATATCTTTGAGTGATATGTTTGATTATTGAGCCTGATGAAGGGGACCCTGCGTGGCCCCCGAAAGCGCTTGTCTTTTGACATCTATCAATAAAATGGATCTACACTGACGTGAATCTTCCAATTGGAGTGCTGGTGACATTTGCATTTGTTACTGGATTTTCAGTGGCGCCAACTGCAGTCATTACAAGCAACCATTTTCTTTCTGGAGTATCCAGTAAGGAGTGGGGCAAGGTACATGGATTAATGAGGGATATCTCATTCACACACCGTACCGATGTTTCCCCCAAAATTCAACGGGTGCTGGACCAACTGGTGGATGGTGCCACAGTATACAGGATATGTTGTCCGCACTCCATTCTGCTGCAGAATATTATCTTTATTGGTATTCCTTCAGCATGACATATCAATGCAATGTTTCAGGACCTCACAGGGCCCCTTCGTCAGACAAAGTGTCCAAGGTGTCCGACCCCCAACTACCATAGATACCTTGCAAGAGACTGCTTCATTCACCTGAAGAAGCAGATTGTGAAATGCGTTTAAATACCATATGCCACTTCATTCAGTGATCATAGAAGATATATCTATGTATAAACAAACGTCTGGTTGCTGTCATTGATTCCAAACAGTATATGTAATAATTGCATATAGTGCATTCAGTGAATGTGGCTGTGGGAGGCCTGAGACTGAGGGGAAATCCATTGTAACTTCATTTAACCTGTTTTATTGTTGTCAGTTTATACTACTGTTTGAGAAATAAATGATGTTTGTAACATAACTTACTCCAGCGCCTTTTGAAACCCCATATAATGTAATATGTGTTACTTGCTCCCCACTGGCCTATGTGGTTCTTCCTGCTGGCTCATAGGTAGCAGAGGGAGCACGTGTTTAACCCACCTGACCGGTGGAATACTTGCAGCAGCTCTGGAGCGGAGAAGCTACAGATATACTGAGATGCCGCAGATGGGACGGATCCTGACATTACTGTTGAAATCCATAGCAATCACTGACAGTCACCGCTCTCTACAGGGAGACGATCGAGAAGTGAGCGAGCGACAGTATGTGTTTGCTCACTTCCCGATCTATTTACAGTTTCATTGTCACACGTCGCCTCAAACTATGAGGATGAGTGATTTTCACTCACCTCATAGTTCTCCTTTAACAACTGCTAAACAGACAGCACAGCCACCTTTCAGACAGGCTGGTTACCTGGACCCTGAGACAGAGACGTCCAATAAGGGATAAATCAATGTGGTGAGTCACTAAGTCCTGTGTGGAAATTTCACCTTGAGCTACTGATCTCTTTAAACAACAGGCTTTTTCCAAGAGAGGGGAAAATAATAAATAGAGATAAATCATCGCCTCCTGGCTCAAAAAGAGAAGAAAATAAAGAACAATTCTTCACATTTACCTGGCTACTAAAAAAAAAATGTTTTGACATTGTATAAGTCTTCACTACAATAAACCCCCCATAAAATAAAAATAGTTGATCTTGACAATGATCTCAGCTGGATCTGGTAATATTCCATGGTGAGCACTAAATACCCTCCACTGAACATATCTGGTGTACATGTTGGTTAGCATAGACTTTCCAAAACAATAGCTACTGCACTCCTGAGAAGCACATTCTTCATACAGTTGCAGAGGGAGTTAGACTGAGTTTTGAAGGATTTCACTGAATGGAAAACCATGTGTCAGGAATCTGAGGGTTTTTTTTGTGTTCCCCCACACAAGCTCCCATGAGAGGACATTTTCTGAATTCTAACATTACAGTTCCATGACTTCATCTTCTGAGACCTTGAACTCCAAAAGAACTTATCCTTCACTTGGTTCTATTCCAAAATCTTTAAACTGGATGACTCAAAATCATGTATGACAATCAAATTATCACTTGGTGGGTGTATTGCATACACGCCACTGTTATTCTCTATTGAAAAATGATGGGAAAGCCACAGAGTGGAAGCTGGCAATGCTACTGGGAGTCTTAAAGGATCACTATGAACATATGTTGGAATATGTAAAAGACTTTTTAATGCAGTCAGTTGATAAATACGTAAAGGTTCCAGATCGGAAGCAAACATGTGCTTCACTCATGAAACCAAAACAATTGGTTGGTTTTAATGCCCTCATTCCCCGTTGTACAAAATCCAAGATACTCTAGTCGGCGCTTAGGCCTATGCCACATGGGCAATCCCGTTGCTAACATGGGCTCATCAGCAATAGGATCACTAACAGACCACTTATCTCTGGCTAAGGAGTTGATCCCTTACTAGAGGAACCAGTGATTCCATTAAGGTAAGTGGAAGCCTCTCATCTATGATTTTGCTGCTACCTGCAAATTTGCCTGTGTGACATGTATGAAAACATTCAGGGCTCTTTCACACGTCTGTTGAGAATTTAATCAAAGCGCCGATTAACACTCCTATAGCGTTATCAAGGCATTAGGGAGGCATCAAAAACACTTGCAAAATTCCCTGCAGGTAGGGGAGTGTGTTAAGGGTAAAGTGATGTGGTAAAGGGAAGTGACCCGCAGGAGTCGCAGTAGCTGGGCACACTTGGGTCATACAATTCTGTTGCTCTACTGCTTGAGTTAGACCGTGCGACATTTATTTCAGACATATTTCAGGCTAAAATCTGTCCTCTTTTGTTGGAAAAAACGCTAGCTGTGACAGTCACATAGCGCTGGCTGTGTGCAAACAGGAAGTGTCACCTGCAGCTGCTCTGTCCACTCCCTAGTGGTTTTTGGACTTGCAAAACCTCCTATACTTCTCCTGAATACCTGTGCACCTGCGCTCTAGGGAGCTTTGACGGAGCATTTAGAGGGTATTTCAATATACTTCAATGGAGGCATTATTCCAGCGGCAATGCCTCCAGAACGCAACATGCACTCTATTTTTTGACACAGCACAACGCTAACGCCCATGTGTGAACTGTACTGGGCGTGGGATATATATTACAAGGCCTGTACAAGGCCTGGGATATATATTATTCCCCGATATCTCACCAGAAGGATGGTAACATCACCCCCTGCAGTACAGAAATTGGGGTTAAGGTACAGTAAGTATATGTATTATTATTTTTTCCCCTACATTCTTGGTTCTAACTTAAAGCTGCTATTTATTATTGACGAGGGGCCGTATTAAGTGGACCGCTCTTTCATTTTGGGAGACAAAGAAAGGAAGGAGCATAGAAGATCAAGGCATCAATCCACCGGATTCTTGTACACACAACCGAAGATTAAATCCAGTGGTTGTGGGGTTTGTGGCTGAATGGTCTATATGCATGCTGATAATGCAACTGGATGTATCTCTTATTCCCTACATCAGTGATGGCTAAAGTTTTTAAACCCGAGTGCCCAAACTGCAACGCAAAATCAATGTATTTATCTCAAAGTGCCAACAATGAAAATAAGTTTGGTATTGTGTTTTAGTTTGGGCACTGGGGTGTAAAAAACGTTCAGCATCACTGACATAGGCCTGGTTCACTCGTTCCTACGCGCTTTAAAACGCTCAACATGTGGGAGCGTAGGAACGCGTTTTAAAACACCTTACGCCCAAAGAAGTACAGGAGCTCCTTTGGGGCGTATTTGCCGCGCATATCCATTAGGATACAGCCAGACAGCCCTTGGAAACGCGCATTTGTCGCGCATTTTGTTTACCGCAAATCGCGGTAAAAACGCGCATATTCCGTACGCCCAGGTGTGAACCCAGTCTTAGACAAAACACACATATTCAAACATTTAAACATTTAATTTTTCTTTATTATTTTTAAATTTATCGCTGTTTTACTTTTTTTATTTCTATGTATTTTTTTTACTTCACAGGGCGGACAATGGAATGGACCGACACGCAGGCTGCATACAAGTGATCTCCGAGATCACTTGTACAAAATGAGCGGCGGCTTCCCAGCTCTACATTTAGCTCTGCTTGCCCGAAGCAGGGCTAAATGTAGATAAAAACTACCTGCCTGAATCTGACATCCCTGCCTAGGCTCATGTGCCACCAAAGGGGCCTCTGTGTGCCCTCTGTGGCACGCGTGCCATAGGTTCCCCACTGTTACCACACTACTACACTACACATACTACTATCCATTTTCCCCCCGATAGTGTCTCAGAACTCCTTCCTCATTATTCTCTTAACACATATATTGCCACCCTTCACACCAAATATTTATATTTCCCCACTTGCATTGGCAATGTTTATATGTTTTTGAACCTGCCAATAAAGCTTGAGTGGCTAGAGAAAAGGGTAAGTATAAAAATACAGAAAATAATTAGAAAGTGAGAAACATTTAGAAATTAAATTAGATAAAAGAAGGCAACAGAGATAGATATAGATAGATAGATAGATAGATAGATAGATAGATAGATAGATAGATAGATAGATAGATAGATAGATAGATAGATAGATAGGTCAGTTATGAGCAGTGAATCAGAATCCACAAAATTCTCGGACACAGCAAAAGAGTACATGGAAATCCAGTGGCTGGGAGCTCTGTGCCGGAATTGTTAATGTACTTACTGGGGAAATAAATAAATAAGACCAACAAACAGCGCAGGAGGGGAAAATTCATTGAGATACAGCTGTTTTATACAGGCTGACACCTGGTTTATCAAGCACGCAGCTAATGATGCACTCACATCTCCACCGCTAGCTCAGACACCTCGCTGGAAAAATAAAGATGTTCTTTCTGCAATCTATGTAAATTTTCGAATAAATCCGTCGCGCAAATCTCTTTGAACATGCAAATCCATAAATCATCATTATGCTGACAAAGAAGTGAACTATCTCGTGAAATGAAGGCTCATTTCATCCCAAAGCCCCGCTCAGGTATGGGGCTCTGAACTTTGGGCTCCGTTCCAAGGCATTAGAGAATTTTCCCTGCTTAAGATTAGGGCAACCACAAATTCTAGTGTGTTTTGTAATTAATCAATTGGGAGTCTGGTCAAGTGAAAAAAAAAAAAGAAAAAGAACAAAAAAGGGTTTTCGTTCTAAACCGCTCTTAACTTTTTTAGGTCTGGTGTTAATTAGGTGTGATGCATAAGTGTAACAAATCATCAGTTGTGGTGACGTGCTCTAGGAATCTCTCATTCTAGGCTATCTTCTCTGCCCCTTTGTCAGCACAGATCTGAACACTGATGGCTAGAGGGGATTAAAAAAAACACAGAAATATGAGGACTGGAAAAAAATGTGTGTCCTATTTATGAAAGTTTTCTGTGAAGGTTCTGATTTATCCAGGTCATGGTATAGCTAGTAGTTAGTCACATTCAACTAGAGTTCTTTTGAATTTTGAAGATATTTCATAGTTTAACCAAGCAACTTCTTCAGTTCTAATGAGTGTCAGAAAAATACCCAAGCATTTGTTCAGTGCTCTCCTTTCTACTTCCACCATTTATCTTCCACATATAATGCCATTTTAAAATTGCTACCCTAGCAATTTACACCTTAAGCCATGATCCAAGCCTATGAGGCTTGCATGGAAATTGTATTACTGTGCCCGTGCTACCTGTGTGGATATAAATGCTGGGGTATTTTCCTGATATTCAATAGAAACAGTGGCTTGGGTGAGCCACAATGCGTCTTCAACAATACAGAACAAATTCCGCAGAATGTGACTAACTACTACTAGCTGTTTATGAAATATGATGGACACCATAATTAAAAGTGAAATTATTTAAAGGCAGAGTCTTAACATGTTTGCATTTGTCACATATCATAACTTCTTACTTTATTTTGCTGCTGTTTTAGCAGCTTTTTTTTGTTGTATAAAGACCTGTGGAGATGCAAGTCAACGGATCACAAATCCTTCATAAATGCAGCATAAAACCATCATAATTGCATCATGAACATATATAAACATGTATCAGAAGCCATTTTTTTCTCTGAAAGCACCTAGCCACATTTGCCTTGTCTCTAACTCTGAGGCCCATGTACCCTTATAATGTCGTTAGGTCATCACTACCAACGCATTCCCTAAAAATGTATTGAAATTGTGCTCAAACAGAATACTTCCATACTATCCATAAGCATCTAAATACATGTTAGTTAGTTAAGTGGTGTGTTAACATCGGTATGCCTTGCAGAGGCAGGAAGTCTCCCCAAGAGATTTTCCATATGGGCAACATTTTGCCAATCTTTTGACATTTAAAGGCACATTGACAAGTGGGATACAAGATATATAAGAAGATGCTAAGTGATGCAAATCTACCGTTTGCGGTGGACTAATCCTTTAAAGACATTTCTTGTGCCTTTATAGAGCTTACACATTACCAACCTCACAAACTTTTCCACAGGCCAAAATAAATGGGTCATTGCAGAGATCTTTCTGCCCAGCACCACTGAAGCTGTTAACCAGGAATTTGTGTTTGCAAGCAACCAACAAGCCCATCTCTGATAAACACAGTCGTTAGTGCACATGAAGAGACTCCCGTTTCAGTCTGCACAATCTACACAAGCTTCCATGCCAATGATAAGAGAGCCAATATCTATAAGATACAGAATTGCTTACATCTAACGCTACTCAGACAGGTATTTTGCTTTGTGATAATTCCCTTTAAACAGTATAGTGAGGCCTCTGCAACCTGTGTCACAATAACACCCATGGGACTGAATGGACATAAATACATATAAATAAGAGTCATACTTCATAGCTTTGCCTCCTTTTAGGACCAAAAGTTACCCGAAAAAAACCTGGGCCACTCTGTAACACAAGTAGCGACTAGCTCATGGCTCTGGCCTGTCCACCCCAATCTTACTATTGGCTGGTGAGGCTGCCCATGAAGGGACAACAGTAAGATTTAAGAGGATGCAAGGGGCAGGGCTACTGATTCTGGTTGAATTAGAGAGCACCTTTAAGATGTCTGCTTTGTAGTAAATGCAAGTTTATATGTGGGGCAGCACAGGCATGCTTTAATCACACTCATCAGTGAAGACACCAAAAAAGTTCAGTATGTCCAGTGACTCAACCTGTCCTGACACAAATGCAGAGCTTGGAGCCTGAGCAGTCAATGGCCCAATCTGAGTGATGTCAGAAGGGCTCTAGGAGCAAGTAAAGGCACAGAGCCTATCACTATCAGGTTTCCGTAACTTACAGGTTTTCTTTAAAGCAAACTGAGCAAAGTCTTTTATTTTTAAGATTTGGACTAGAGTTACATTACATTGCTATCTGTAGCCTTTAGGGAGAAGAATACATTCCTGTACAATCAGGCCTTTCAAATGTATTACAATCATTGCTTCACCACTGAAGCCAAACAAACACAGAATACCCAAACCAACTAAACATCAAGCAAGTGTGCAGAACATCAGATATTTTCCTGCTTCAACTGCGTAAAACTCAAGGGTACTTACTGAAGAGGGTAAACCTGGAGGAACTTTCCTTACTTTCTTTGCTTGCACCTCTGCTGCATAGAAAAAAAACAACAACTTTTACTGGAAGCAGTCATCATCCTCTCAGTTTGTTCAGTTTCAAACAAACGACAGATGAATTCATAAAAGCTTATGGTTTATAGCAGAGAGATGGGGAGAACATGCCCACAGCAACAACTTACAAAAAAAATTTTTTGTCGGTTAGGGTCAGAAAAAAAGAGTCTGATTTGCAAGTTGGAGGTTGTGGGTTAAAGGTTAAAGGACAAATCCATTTAAATGAATGGTTCCTGAGAAGTATTAACCACATGCTGGCCTCTTATAACAGGGTTTAAAAAAGTGAGATGTCCTCACCTGAATTTGCTGCTCTGCTAAACTGTCATGAGGATTGACAAAGCCCAATGATGGTGTCACTGTTTTCTGATAGTTTGTCCAAAATGTAAAATAATCAAACGATCAATCAGCCTTGCTGAAAGAGAGGGCCATATTATAGTGTGGCTTTGTGGAAGTGGTGGAGATATAAGATAATCTCACCACTGATGTCTCCAAGAAATGGCTCGCAAGTGGCACATTGGGCATATTTCAAGATGACAATGCCGGGATTCATCGGGCTCAAATTGTGAAAGAGTGGTTCAGAGAGCATGAGACATCATTGTCACACATGAATTGGCCACCACAGAGTCCAGAGCTTATCCCCATTGAGAATCTTTGGGATGTGCTGGAGAAGACTTCACATAGAGGTCCAACTCTCCCATCACCACTACAAGATCTTGGTGACAAACTAATGCAACTCTAGATGGAAATAAATGTTGTGACATTGTATAAGCTTATCGAAACAATGCCACTGCGAATGCGTGCCGTAATCAACGCTAAAGGCAGTCCAACAAAATATTAGAATGTGTGACTTTTTTTTTTTTGGCCAGGCAGTGTAGTTTTTTTTATTCAACTGTACGTACTTGTAGCAGGATATGCTTGATGTGATTGTAATATCTGTATTTGGGACTGTGTCAGTAGGGTTTTGTTTAAGTCAAACAGGATCTGCATTCCAATACACATCTGTGGCAATGCAAAGCCTTCTTAAAGCAGGAAAAATGCAAGTAAGATGGAGGTCAGCAGCAGGTCAAATGCACCGATGTCATCGACACAAGCCCAAAGTCCGTTGACACAGCCCCTTAATCGGCTTGTCTGTATCACTTTGTACAGAATGACAGCAGATGCCTATGCTTTACAAATAAATATTAATCTAATAATAATATGCAGCAGCAGCAAAAGCCTACTGTCCCAGCCTAATACCCCTACTATCACTAAGGAACTACAAAGACCAGCATGCTATGATTGTTGAGCTGACAATTGTAGTATTTCAGCAACTGCCTGCTTCTAACCCCAACTGCCTATATCCTGTATCAGAAAACTCCGCTATAACTCTAATATTAGGCGCTGACAGTGATAGCAATAATAACGAAAGGCTTTACCGCAGGGAAAGTTTAGCTTTGGAATGGAGGCAACAGCCACTGCAAGCAGACAGTGGGTAGCTGAGAAAAGTCTCCATGCCTTTGTTATCCTGCCTGTCTCGCTGGGGCTCATGGTTTATCTGAGAGTGTAACTGGATACTATTACTAGGCAGAAAATAATAATACGCACCCATTGAGCTGCTATGAAAAGGCCTCCTCCTGGAGTTATTGCTTGAATAATGATAGTACTGTGAGCCAGGCTTTGTGGGTGAAAGAGCCCCTGAATTGCCAATGTCCATTTCACCTCCGAGAAGGCTTTGCTGAAAACGATGCAAGAAAAGCACATTTAATCTCTAAAGACAGGACACAAAAAAAAAAAAAAAACACCCACAAAAAAGAGCAACTAAAAACAGCTTAATATAAGCCAAAATGTAACACATTTTATATATGGCAATAAAAAAATATCACATCCTTTCTTTCACTAGTCCTGTTTGATTAGTGATCCTCAGGAAAAAGGGGGAAATATGCCAGCCATAGAAAAAGTAATCTTCCCCAAAAACAACAAAATATTTGGTATTGCATTCTCCCCTGGCAACCAATGGAGAGCATACAGCGTCAGTCCTATAAATACAACTCTATACAATATGGCCTTCTTTTCTTTTTGCATTAAGATTTCAGCTATATTTTTTATATCAAACATGCCGGATTAAAACAAAACAAAACATGGTACATAGGTGGAACATATATCATAAGAGATGGAGACGTATTAGAGCCCAGAATTTAAAAAAGATAGAAGAAAAACTAATAGTTGATTAATCAGATATACAGATTAAATAAGACAAATTAAAAGGGCTAAACAAGTGCATTTTCCTCTAATTTTGTTCCGTTGGATATCATATGCACAATAAATAAATTGTTACCCCCATATAACAATGGTAAGATGCCCATAAATACACCCACCAGAAGTTAAAAGGCTACAAATCCTCAAATGCATTAAACTTTCAACTAGAAAAAAATGAACTAGGATAATAGGAAAGCTTTGGCTTGGGGATGCCGGAGAGGTGGAATTACACGGTACAAATAAGGACACAATTAAAAAATTACGACGGTATGGAAAGTCAATTGAAACATTCCCATCACTGCAGTGAATGTGTGCAGCAAGGCATCGTCGTGCCTCGGTAGAAATTGTCAGTGTTGCCAACAGGGTAAAAACTGCAATAAAGCTAATAAGTCAAAGTTAATCACAACAGCACAAATCTATTTACTATTTGCAGTAGACGTACGTGGAAACTTACCCATAACACACAAGTCTCTTGATTACACCTAGCAGCAAATACATTGTTCTTTTAATTGTCCTCACATGGAATTAAGCAGGTGTAGATCTCTCTCCCCATTTATATTAAGAGCAAATTTACCATTTAAAAAGATATATAAAAAAATAAGGAAAATTTAAAATTAAGTGCCCAAAAAAAAAAATCTAACTTTATCTGTACTTGTAATCAACTTTTTACCGAGAGAACTAATTACTGTACTTGATAAAGTACAGAATGTGTTTTGCCTAATCTATATTCTAATCACCGTGTCACTCACAACAGACTTAGTAATGCTTCACTAACGCACTATTCACATGCAAAATACCCTAAATGGGCCAATTATGACTGTTCTGCTCTTCCCCAGTTAACCCACTGAGGACTGAAAAAATTCACAAGCCACTCCGCCACTAAAACAAAGAGCCCTTGTTTTAAAGGATTCCTAAATAGCTCAACAAAGGGGCACGTCTTTAGCTAGGGAGCAGTTGGTCCAATATGACCCGTGAGATGGAAACAGACAGAAGAAATGGGAATATTCCGCTTCTGGGGCAATGTTTAAAACTTTCCAAACTATGTGCATTAGTCCATCATAGGAGTGAGCTTGGAGTGGTGACTACTTTACAACACACACAGGGACCAAGAGGGAACAAGAGTAGCCCCCTTCAAGAAGGAAGGACAGTGTCAGCACCAATTGAGAGATGATTTGAGGATCTACAGCCGAGTGGTACACAAATAAGAGACATTTTTGGTAATAGTTGAGCTACTTGAATGTATTTTTAAGATTTAACTCCTGAGTTTAGCGTCACTTTAAGGATCAGCGGTAACATTTCTTAAAGTATATGCAGTGCCTACATCTGGTTGGAAGGATGACCGCTAGTTTAACTTATACCAGTTTAAAGGAGATGTAAAGTCCCATCGTATCCTCTCCTGTTGTAACATCAGCATTGTAATAGGAATACATAGTAGAGATGTTTCTGATAATACAATCAAAGCTTACTAGAACAAATCCCTTTTATGTAGTGAGTGCTGCCTTCCGTCTGCCCATCACTTTCAACAACTCCCTGGATTGCCAGTGTTCCTTGTGTCTCTTTCCCTGCTGCTTGCTGTGATGCAATCTCCATTTCTCAAGACTACAGGTTCAGCTAAGAGTGGTGGCACAAGGAAGTACATATTCAAAGGAATCTGACACTGCACTTTTGCACTTCTGTTGTCTTGTACCAGTCTTGCTGCTCCGTCCTGCCCTAACATTGACTAGTCGCTGACAACCACAATTCGGACGTTCAGACCCAGATTTTCCGCTGACAGTCCAGTCTTTAAACACTTTAACAACAGCTGCTCTTGAACATGTAACAAATTCTGCTGTTTTGCTGATACTCGCTCCATGGCTCCGAGTGCCAACAATAATACCACGCTCAAAGGCTGTTATATAGCGTTGTTTCCCCCTATCTTCAGAAAAAAATCACTTCTACTGTCGTGGTAAACAGCCTTCTTCCCTATTTATAATGGTCTGGCCCTCTAGCAACTTCAGCACAAAATTATAGCTAATTTGCCTACAAACGTCAGGTGGTCATAATAATCTGGCCACTCAGTGTAGATTGAACTGGACAGACCGGTGACTTTATTCAACCTTACCAGCTATGTTACTATGGGAACCTTCAATGAGTAAGTCTACAAACCTCTAGGTGGATATGATTATTAGGAGTGGGATAGAACTTATAGATTTATTTTTAGTTTATGACCATAGATATAAAGTAGCCAGAAAAATGGTGATGAATTCTAAATTATTGGCAGGCGTTGCCACCCTTTGCACACAACTCTTGATAAAATCAAGGCCAACTGAACAGAGAAAAATATGTAATCATTTATTGCTGACTTGCCATCTGAACCTAGGGCCTGCCCACCTGTGGTCATCCCTATGGTATCTATTGGCCAAAAACACAATGAAGGGGGCAATACCTTTCCCAGCCAATTAAAGCCAGGCATTGCATCCTTCTCGCAAGGCTGAGTGACATTCTGCTTTAGAATATAAGTAGAAATATGGACACTGGCACTCCAATGGCCAATAACTTCATCACGTGTTCTGCCTGATGAAGGAGATCCTTTGAGACCCCGAAACATTGCACTGAGTGATTATGCAATGCCGCTTATACGTCAATAAATAGACATATTTGATTTGTCACTGGAGTGCCGGTGTCCATATACCTACTTATGTATTTTGGCGGTTGCCAACCGTCGACAGCCGTTGCACCCACTTTATGATTTTGGAAAAATCGGTTCTGAGTGTGATGGGTACATGGACTGTATCCTGCATTAGAATATGGCTTCATGCTGCATTAAACTCAGAGCCTGGCTTTCACATCCTCTCTGGCTTCAGATTTGACTTCACCCGGTCTGAGGTGAAATGCCCTACAACACCAGTTTTTTTTTCCCATTTAAAATCTGCTGTGAAGTTTTACTTTTTTTTTTACTTTTATAAAAGGTCCGCTTTAAATGAAGTGCTGAGTGTTCCGAAATCGTTCCCAATTCCAGAGCTTGAATTGACAATTCTATCACACAACAGCTTTTTTTTTTTTCATCGCTCCTGGAAATTATAGTCTGGTGTCACATATTTACCAGAGATCTACAGAGAAAGCTGTAATCATCCACAAGCCCTGTGGCTGTCACAGCTCAGCCTGACAACTAATAAGGTAGGGAGATTTGGTAGCTGGCCAAGTGGTGACAAGTAGGGAGGACTAGCTGAAGACTGCTGTTCTTCCAGCTCATGAAAAGACACAACCTGATCTGATGCTCATGAACAGGGCCACACTTTCCAATAATAACATTCTCTGCAAGTGTGCAGATGTGCCGGACTCGCTGGGCAGATTTATAGGCAGTTGTTCCCACTGACAGCGGGCAGGACAGAACTTCCACCAACTATGAGACTGGACTAAAACGGGTAGGGCTTGGCAAGATGGGACAGAGCTTTGTGTCATAAACCCTCTCCGTAAGGCTGGGTTCACACCTAGGTTTACGGAATATGTGCGTTTGCCACGCGTTTTGTGCCACGCGTTTTTACCGCGATTTGCGGTAAAAGAAACGCGCGACAAATGCGCGTTTCCGAGGGCTATCTGGCTGTATCCTAATGGATACGCGCGGCAAATACGTCCCAAAGAAGCTTCTGTACTTCTTTGGGCGTAGGGCGTTTTGCAGCGGGTTCCTACACCCTGTAAAACGCCCAGGTGGGAACCATGCCCATAGGCAATCATTGGTTTTCACATGTTGAGCGTTTTACAGCGCTTAGGAACACGCTGTAAAACGCCCAGGTGTGAACCAGACCTAAATGTCTCTCAGCTCTTAGTTATGTGAAGCGGCTCAAAAAATATAACTATAAATAACTTCTAGCAGTCAAGTTACAATGTGTGTTCAGTTGGTAGTGAATCTGGGTCATATACAGTATGTTTAGCAATGGTTGTATTTGGTGCAGACACACACTGGGTCTTAACTTGGATGGAGGGTGGCTACCTTTTTTCCCCATGGTTGTATTGACATTGCTATATTAACCCAAGTGAGCTTGGAGCAGTGGCTACCTTACACACAGGTATCATGGGGAACAAAAGTAGCCCCCCCTCCAAAAGGAAGGACAGTGTCAGCACCAATTCAGAGATGATTTGAGAAACTACAGCCGAGTGATACACAAATAAGATACATTTTTGTTAATAGTTAAGGTACTTGAATGTATTTTTAAGGTTTAACTCCTGAGTTTAGTGTCATTTTAACTGCTATGCAGAATGTCTGATTTGGGCACACTGCATAGCAAACCCGACCTCCTCCTGTCACTGTGCCTGCACGGCAGTGTTATTGTGGGACCCAGCTGTCAGTCTGACAGGTAGGTCCCGCTTTGTATTTTAGGAGTGGTAGTAGTGGCATCTATGTGAGTGAAGCTCATATATTGTTACAACTGTTACAAGGTATTGTTTATTGCTTATGTTAAGCCTGCAGACATGTCCTTAGATGTGTACCCAATGTCAGATTTGGGAAAAAACCCATGTACAGTGGAGTCCCGAGGCGGGGTGACATCTGGTGCGGGAACCGGGTGACAACCCGCCGTGATATCATCATGACGTCATGATGACGTCACGTGCTGTACTACTGTTACCTGCCGTTGGCCATCTTGGTGACGGACGCCGGCAAAGAGAGGAGGGGACTTTCACCCGGTGGGATAAGGTATGCTGCCAGGTCCCCTCCTCTCTCTCGAGCAACTGTTGGGCTCTCAGTCCACGACCGAATGCCCAACTTTTCAGAGGGGGTGACACCCCCTCTGATGGTGTCATTTGCATGTGGGCCGCACCCCCCTTGTGTATGAATATGTTGTTCCTATTTATCCCCATATTACACCCACCCTTCTCCCTTAAAGAGTAATTCCACTTTTTTTAAGGGGAAAACATCAATCCCCTCTGGGTGATCTGTGTACATTACAGGTATGCCTCACTTAACAACCGTGTTCCGTTCCTACTATCAGGTCGTTAAACGAATTGGTCGTTAAGCAAGGAACTGTATACAGTACTGTACTGCATTAGTACAGTACTGTATAGTGTTGCAGATGTACAGTACTGAACAGTGTACTGTACATCGGGCAATAAAGTACTTACCGTGACCCGCAGTGGGGAACGGAGTACAGTACTTCCACCGGCGAGACGTCGCACGGCCGCTGCCATGCCATGTAGGGTCGGAGAGCTGGTCGTAAGTGCGTGTGGTCGCAAAGCAGGTAAGTCGTAAAGTGAGGAATATCTGTACAAGGATTTTAACAAACTTTGCTGCAGATTCCTACCTGTTTCTTTTCTGAAGAAATAGCTGTTTGCTGCAGCATGTCCTTTCCAAGCTAATTCCTGAATGGGAGGGTCTGGGTTCCGTATAACCAGTTGGTAGGCTTCCTGTGTTGTATGGAGGAAAGTTACAGTATCTGCATCCCATTAGAAGTGATTAACCCTTAGGGAGTATCTTAGAAAAAATACAATTCCTATTGCAAAGGATGCCAACAATTATACTTGTATCAAAGTGAAGACTTCTGGAAAAATTAGTCAGCCAATCACAGATACAGAAAGTGACATTTCTGGGGTTGTCATATGGCACTGATTTTTTTTTTACAGATGTAGAACAGCAGCTACAGTTTTAAATGGAACGGTAAGTTGTAATAACATTACATTACAAAATGGCTTGTAGGACAATTACATATGCTATGCTTATTCTTTAAAGATGTTTTCATTTTAATAATTTTAAAGTGGAGTTACCCTTTAAGCTATTTCTTTTTTTTCTACACTTTATTTATTTGCTTATTTATTGTAGTACTGAATGAAACAAACAAAAAAAAAACATTTATTTATTAGTAAATCACCAATCTTTGCAGCAGAAACAGAATTGATTGAGTCTGTTCAGAAATGTTTTTACACATAATTCACACAACTTTCAGCCAGGATTCACACTTTTTTCCAATGGAATCAAAGTATGATGGGTGAAAGTTGTGTGCATCTTGCATGAAAACAGTAATAAATGGACCACCAAGTGTTGTTTCAAATGGGACAAATGGTCAAATAAGATTTTCACGTCTCCAAGAAGAGTCACCTTATTTTACAAGCTGTTTATCATAGTGTTATCATACGTGTTTATCATAGTGTTAATGAAAACATGGCTCTGAACTATTACATACTCATTAAAACTAAAGCACTGTATCCTAAAAAAACCCAATTGAGCCAGGCCAACTTTAGATAAGTCACTCCTATGTCCATCAACCCCAATCCCCCCCACCCCCCAATAAAATAAAATAATGATTTGGTTTTCCATAGATCAAAATGTGGCAACCTTAATAAGCGCAGAACAAGCAGAGACAGTGAGGGAATCCGTCCACAGACCTCCCGGTTGTATCGGAACATTGTGGGTCATATTCCAGGTGGGGATGGCTAATGTAGCTTCGCTTGGGATGTGCAGAACACAATGTATGTCTACTTATTTTAAAGAGCTTGTAAATGGAACGCTACGCATTTAGTATTGTTCAGCCTACTTCTCACATCCCTAACTGCCTGCAATAAAGGGAGAGATAAAGCCTTCACAAACCATCAGCCTGCAAGATTCATTTACAACACCATTTGGGGATTGTGCTTAGCCAAATGAGCGCTCACAGGAAGCGGGATATTAACTCTATTAGCGCCTGTTGTGCACATGGCTAAGAACTATCCATTTAACCTGACCAGGATGTTCTTTATAGTATGACACCACCTGCACTGGCTTCTAAGATAAGGGTGATGGGGGTTATTATACTTATTTATTCCAGGTATTTAGATTGTGCCGACGATTTACGCAGCGCTTTACACATTGCACATTCACATCAGTCCCTGCCCTCAAGGAGCTTACAATCTAAGGTCACGATTAAGGGAAACCAACTTTTATGCAAACACACCTTTTTTTTTAGTTAATTTTACAATGTTTACCCATAAGTAATTGTTGACAACTTTTAGAAGGTTCCATTTTCAATCATTGTTTTAAATACACAGATATGCAGCTTTCTCCTCCAGGTCACTATAATCATTAAAGTGTCATTAAAAAGATTCTCCGCATTTGCACACAGATTAGGAGTGGCCATAAACAGTATCTGACCAGCTATATGCATAGGAATTTCTATGCTCTTTGGCTCCATCCAGTGGCAGTAATGCCATGTGAATAGCATTTCCTCAGCAACACACTGGACAGATGCTTTATATATCAGCCCCATAAATATATATATATA
>NW_017306329.1:2608839-2610014 GCF_000935625.1 Nanorana parkeri | reverse complement strand
TCTCTATGACGGGACTTTTTCACATACAGGAAAAAACGGGATTCAGATGGAAAAAAAAAAATGAAAGTTATTTTATCCATTTACTATACTCTCTAAAACGGAAAAAGAGACCCAACAACACTTCATGTCTGCCTACTAAAAAGGTTGATAATGACTTTGTATGAGGAATGGAAGAAAGGGGAAGAGGGGGGGTGTGTGAGTGAGGTGTAGGAAAAAAGAAGAGAAAGCAAATATAGAGAGGTGAGTGAGAAGGGAAGAAGGTGAAATGGGGGAGAAAGGAAAGGGAGTGGAAGGTAAGTAAGAGAGGCAAGCAAAAACAAAAAAAGGGGAAAGAAAGAAAAGGGGAAAATGGAATAAGAAAAGGAAAGTAAGAGAGGGGAAAACAAGGAAAAAATTAAAGTATGTAATGGATAAAAGTAATGAAGTAAGAGAGGGGAAGTGAAAGTAGGAGAGAGAAAAGGAAATTGAGGGAAGAAAGGGGAAGTGAAGAGAGGGTAAAGGAAGGGAAAGCAAGACAGGGAAAGGGAATGAAAGAGATGAAAGGGGAAGTGAAGAGAGGGTAAGGGAAATGAAAGCAAGACAAGGAAAGGGAATGAAAGAGATGAAAGGAAAAGCAAGACAGGGAAAGAAAAGATGAAAAGGGAAGTGAAGAGAGGAGAAGGAAAAGGAAAGCAAGACAGGGAAAGAAATAGATGAAAGGGGAAGTGAAGAGAGGGTAAGGTAGGGGAAAGCAAGACAGAGAAAGGGAAAGAAAGAGATGAAAGGGGAAGCGAAAAGAGGATAAATTAAGGGAACATAGGAAAGGGAAACAGAAGGCAAGGAAGGAGAAGGGAAGACAGGGAGAAATAAGGCAAGAAAGGAGAAGGGAAGAGGGGGTAAGGGAAAGTAAGAGAGCGGAGAGGAGAAAAAGTAAAGAAAGGGAAAGAGGAGACAAAGGAAAGGAAGAAAGGGAAAGGAAGGGAAGAAAGGGAAAGGAAGTGAATGTAAGGGAGGAAAAAGAAAGCAAGGAGAAGAAAAGAGAGGAAAGGGAGAATTAAGAAAGGGGAAAACAAGGAAAGAAAAAGGGAAAGTAAGAGAGGGGAAAAGAAAAAAGCAAAGAGAGGGAAAGGGAAGAGAAAAAAAAGAAAAAGCAAAGAAAAGAAAGGAGGGGAAAAGGAACATCAATGGGCTTAGTG
>NW_017306329.1:2601369-2608760 GCF_000935625.1 Nanorana parkeri | reverse complement strand
TCCTGTGCTTAAAGTGATAATAATAGTTATCGGACTGGATTATATAATGTTTCTAAGCTAAATATCTTCCGGCCCATCGCACCCTTAGAAATGTATACAAATACTGTCTTGTAGGAGATGACACCAGCACATAATTTAAACAAAAAAGTAGTACATTCGCTACAAATCCTAATTGATAAGGGTAGGCCCCAAATATTAGCATGCCTAAATGAAGCTCAGCGACATTTGACTTTAATATCTTTGTAGTAATTTAAACAGTCAAGTATCAAGTAAACATAGGAATTTAGAGATCTCTTTAATTATCTGAGTAATTATTCCTATTGCTTATTATAAACCAAAGTGCACCTGGTTTTCGAAATCTGATTTTTAATTTTTTTATTTTAATTTTCCTTTAGTTGCACAGCCATAAAAAAATAAAATAAAAATGTGTCAGTGAATGATAAATATTTAATTATTCCTATTGTGGTATACATGGGAGTAAACTGAAGAACTGGGAACAGAAACAAAGGGGGAATTGCTGAATGTAGCAACCTAGTAGGTCGGTGCTATTCGAGATAATGATCTTTGGTTTCACAAAGTGCCACAATTATGCAGAATTAATACTGTGGTTCTGGCAAAACACCATCAAAGTCTCTGAAAGGATTCAGGGCTTTTGGCTCAGTTTTTAATTTTCTTTTTCTTGTGTAAAAATTGTTTTTCTCTGCATAATACATAGTTCAAGGTGTCGCAGAGCCCCACATCAGGAAGTGCCAGTTGGGGTGGATGTGCCTTTAATAAGTTTGCCCAATGGAAACACCTTGTGAGATCAACTGAGTAAGACCTGGATGACATTTTAAAAAGCTACGTGTGGTTTTATAGAAGTGGAGGGAGAAATGCGTCACTGAGCACCTCAGGGTATCATCTTGCTCTGAGGAAGGGGTTTTGTTTTCCAGAAATGCGTTGGGGGGCACCTAACACTAAACAGCATTCTTGGACCATCGGACTCTGTTATTGATATGCCTGGTTTCCTTTGGGAGTGGTGAGTAGAACCTTTTTACTCTAATTTCATCATTTAGTCAATAAACATATTGAACTGCATATGAACGTTAATAGTAACATTTCTGCAATTCTGGAATGCCTCTGGTTCCATGTATGCAGCTCCACTTGTTACGTTGCACCAGTAGAGAGGTCGCAGACTCCGGTATCATTACAGCTGCCCTTTCCTGTTTTGTACTGTAAAAACAGGTGGGTCGACTGTGCCAGCGTTTGTGGCGTGGGATGTTGCCTTGAGATCGACATGCTGGTGCGCGTTCGCCGATGTACGGGAGTGGTACAGCTGCAGTGGATGGCCAGTGAGAAGCTCTGCGATCCTGATACCCATACGGCGCATGCGCCAATGGGCGGGACGAACGGCACTGGGGAGATGAGGTGGATGCTGCTGGAAACAAACCACGTCCTGTTGCCATGCCAACCAGCGGTGCCCCTTCTAGCCTTCTCTAATGGCCGTTACCACGCGGCATACTCCTGGTACATAGATTAGATGTTGGCATCCTTGAAATACTGCTTATTTGCCATCTGCAATGTAAGTTCTTTTATACTCTTTAGTGGGAATCTATACCATTTTGCGTTATTATTTTATTCCATGATATCAGCAAATGTTTACATCACTGTTTAAACTAAATGGAAGGATTATGACGTCATTATGACACCAGGGGGTGGGGGAATGGTCTCTGTTGCACTTCATAATCTGTATATCTATTTAAATGTTGGTTTGGCATCTCTTTACTGTCATCTCTGAGCCTGATGAAGGGGACCCTGCGCGGCCCCGAAGGCGCTTGCATAATGAGAGACAGCACACGTCAATAAATTACCACTTATCTGCTGTAATTAAATTGGTGTACTGGTGACATTCTTCAAAAATTTGTATCCTGGTGGCGCCATCTGCAGTCACTTCATACACCCACCTGCGTATCTGCATGGGAATCCTGGTAAGGAGTACAGCAAAGAACTTATTTTCTAAAATACTGCACATTCACATCAGTCCCCGCCCTCAAGGAGCTTACAATCTAAGGAGCCTATTGCACACACATACAGGCCAATTAGCCTACCAGCATGTTTTTGGAGTGTGGGAAGAAACTAGAAACCCACGCAAGCACAAGGAGAACATGCAAACTCCTTGTAGATAGTGTCCTGACCGGAATTAGAGCCGGGGACCCCCAATGCTGCAAGGTATAAGCGCTAACTAATGATTTATTAGATCAAGCTAAAAACTGGGATGGCTGAACAGCCTCTCTGAAATGGAAGCGTGAGACATGAAGTGTGTAATGGACACAGGACAGTTCTGAATTTCCGATCAGCATTTTGTTAAACAGATATGGTTAACAGTGGTTAAGGTAGTTCTAAGATGGATTTACAGGGTGGGGAGGACAAAATGTCCTCAAGCTGACTATGGAAGGCTAAGATTGAGCTTGTTGCATACTTGTAAGATTTTTGTTTTTAAAAAACTCCGGACACATAATTAGGGCCTGTGTTGATGGGCTTTAGGCTTGTGTTGATAGCATTAGCTTGACATCAGTTTGAAGTGCTTCTGAGATCATTCAGAACTCATTGATGATACATTAATAGGTGCACCTGCAGTTGACCTCCTTCTGATTCACATTTGACCCGGAAGGTGCATATTACAGACTGAGCTGCTTTTTTTCATTTTTAACACCTACTGGGGGAGTTAGGATTTAGGAACTACGCTACTGTATTATAAGCCAGCAGTCTCCATTACTAAACAACCTGCTATGGGACCCACATTCCTAGTGCGCCCAGGCTAATGCCTTTTCTGTCTCTTTTTTTATTGCATGAACAGAGAACCTGTTTTAGTTTAAATTGGCTCCTTTCAGGAATTTCACTCATTTTAATAAACCGAATCCTAGGTGAGGTAATAGAATGAAATGGAAATACATCTGAAATGCATATGAAAGCTCCTGCAAAACGGTATGGCTCCTTCCAGCGGCCTGCGAGCGCACATTCACACATGAAAACCCACAGAGTTCACAATGTTCTCATTTATAACTTCCACTTGTGTCAGCAGCTTCCAAATCTGCAGGCAGCTCAATGAATTCTGCTGAATGGGTAACAGAAGAAGGTGTAAGGCTCCCAAAACCTCGCCGCCATCAAATGTGCAGAAAAAGGGGACAAGGCTGTGTAGCTGAACATAAAGAGCAAGAAAAAGTAAAAAAGGAATTCTATATACAATGATATTTAATAGAATGTTACGTATAACATTTTATTTGATCATTACTGCTTTATTTGGTGCATTTACATAACACAGACAGCCTACAGTCTAATGTTCATATCACACTCACACTCATATCACACTCTAATGTTCATATCGCACTGTTGGTCAATTTCCAAGTTATAGACATCCTCAGCTGCTGGCCCTGACATCCTCAAAGGGCGCTAATAAAAATTCAAGACATGTAATGATACAGAAGACTGTCTAAGATTATCACAGTGACAATGGAAGTGCCTGAGCAAGGACCTTCATAGCAGGATACCGTAGAATTGTTTTAGGGAATGCCGCAGATTATGTTAAAGCTTTTTGTGATTGGATTTTTATATACTTTAAGCACAAAAATTCCAGCACAAGCCAACTCCACATCCCACAACTTCCTGTTGCCCCTTCAAGGACGGGTGGACTTTGGTGACCAGAGGGCTCTGAGGAAGAGGTTACACCCTCGAAATGCTCAAGCCATGATACATTATTGAGACAGTGACTATGCATTGCTGAACAGATTTGACAGTTGGTCAACTGTATCCAGTGGATTGAGTCTCACCTTGGATACATTTTATGTCATATGAGCTCTTGCCAAGCATCTTCTGTGAGAATATGACATTATTATTATTTTTTTACTTTATTGAAGATATCACAAGAGGCCAGTGGGCTCTCTATATGCTGTATAGTGTTGCATAGAGATTTCCCAGACTTCAAGGAGCTGCAGGGACATAATTATGGCGCCTTATTCTACATTTCTATTATAATCAGTTAAATAAATGTTGGATGGAAGCAACCAATCAGCAGTGCTGTATACCTTTAACAGTGCTTTTGATATTCTTTTTTTCTGTTATTGTAGCTGGAAAGAGTGTTCTTTCATTATGTAATATGCACATTTGCAAAATTGTAGCTCTAACTTTCATTTTTTTTAGATCATTTAGAAAATCACGTCAATAAATAGTGTTGATTTTTCAAACTCTGGGCTGTCATGAAATGTCTGTTTTTGTAGAAGAAAACTCCTAAGGAAATCCATGACTGTGTGATGCAAACATGACAAGTGCCCATCAACTGTGAAATTCCGTGCGGGCATTTTGAGACTGTAGGTGCAGCAAGATCTGGGAAGGCTTTAAGAGTGTCAACTTCTGAAACTGTTCATCATGTTCATGACCTGATTTTGGCAGATTGGCAAATCTCAGCTAAAACAATTGCTGAGACACTAGAGATATCCCAGGAACATGTTGGGTTAATGATTCATGAGCAGTTGGGCATGCAGAAGTTGTCAGTCAAGCAGGTGGCAAAATGTGTGAATGCTGAGGAGAAATGAAATTGAGTGGACACCTTCAAGTTAATTTTGCAGCATTTCGTGTGTTCTAGTGTTAATTTTTTTGGAATGAATTGTCACTGTTGACGAAACATGGTTACACCACTATGATTCGGAGAACAAACAACAGTCGTTGGAGTGGCGGCACTCAGGTTGTTCACGGCCAAAGAAATTCAAAAGTCAGCAGGAAAGGTCATGGTCACTTTCTTTGAGGATAAATAGGGTAATCTGATGAATGACTATATACAGAAGAGCCAAACACGTATTGCAGAATACCATTCTAACTTGCTGTGCCAATAAAAGAAGGCATTGAAAGAAAAACGGTGAGGTATGCTCTGGAATGGTGTTCTCTTTTTGGGGGACAATGTACCTGCTCACAAGGCTGCCAAGGCGATGGATGTCTTGAAGAATTTGGGGTTTCAATGCATGAACTATCCACCCTACTTATTAGATCTTGCTTCATCTATTTCCTGTTTCCAAACCATAAAAAGAACAAGAAAGGGGAGAGGTTTTCCAATGATTCAGAGGTGATAGCAGCAGAAAATTAGCATTTCAGTGACTAAAAATGAGAATTGTTTGAAAGGGTTAAAGAAAATTGAGAAACAATCAACATTAAACTTCAAGAAGAATAAATGGAATAGAATGTAAGTTTCATGGCTCTAGACCATTCCCCCCTTTTACACCTACATTCAGGGTCCCAGTTCAGCGGTATAGAATTACCATGGCGGTGTGCTGCTGCCCCTGCAAGAATTTTAAAAGCCTGGTGGTGATGTCCCAGGGAGTAAAAGTGTTTTTTTGCTACAGGAACGAGGTAATAGTAAAACTATGCATGCTGGGGCATGATCTAGAGAGGCTTGCAAGTAAGTTTGCATACATTTCAAAACCTTCACATTAGCTTGACATTAGCCATCATCTACAGTGAAACCTATACTGTAACCAAGAGTATCATTTATCAGAAAAATAAATGACGGGAAGTTGGTTTCTGAACACTGATAACATTCTGTAGGAATGTTGAGCTTGTTAGCAGAAACACAAGGTGGATTTTTTTTACTTTAAAAGCTGTCTTCAATTTTATGTCTTTACACACAAGAAGTGCAGCTGTGAGAGGTTGTTGGAGACCCCACCTGGCAAGGGAGGTAATTATGTTTATAAAAAAAATTCTCTTAGGGTGAACGGACGGATGGAAGGATTAAAAGTTTGGCAATCGGATGCTCTGTTCTCACAGCTTATCCAAAGGATATAGAACAATGGCCAAAACAGGTCCCAGAGCAAAAGCCTTGGCATTTACAGTTAAAAGAGACAATATAATTTTATATATATCAGGGGCGGACTGACAACACATGGGGCCCCCGGGCAATACAAGATTATAGGGCCCCCTTGTGCTCCGCCCATATACAAGTCCCTCCCACACGCCCCACCTGCATAGACATTCTTGTGTCACAGAAATTTTTTCTCCACATTATTTTTCAAATAGTGGGCCAATTCACTAAGATGAATTGCCAGGGAACTGGCTGTCCATGCTTCTGAGCTGTGAGCTGTGGGAAGTTAGTGGGTATATATATATATATATACATATATATATAATTTTTTTCCAATTATTTAAAAAAGGAGGATGTAAAGAAGAACTCCAATAATTTTTTTTATTTACCCTTGCAGTGGGGCTACCCCTGCAATGCAAGGATTATGTGTTCACTTGTGTCTAGGTTAAAAAAAGTTATACCCACCTGGTGCTCCAAGCTGGCTTCTTCATAGACCGGTACTTACAGTGTCTCTCCCCCTCCTCTTTAGGGGTCTTAGGTCCCGTAAACCATCACGTTTATATACTGTGTATAGACTTAAGGATGCTGATGAAGATTTCAATGTGCGGAGGAGGAGGAGACAGGCTGGAGGGAACACTGTGACACCTGGCCGGCTCAGAGCTTCGGGCGAGCATATCTTTGTTATTTTTGTCCCTAGACATAAATGAGCACTTAACCCTTGCAGTGCGGGGGTAGCCCCACTGCAAAGGTTAATAAAATGTTTTCCTGGAGATCTTCTTTAACAAGTGGATAAGTATAATCATAGTTCTGACCATTACCTTTAAAAGAAGCGTAATGTATTTTCATAAACTCATAAAAAGATGTATTACATTAAAGTATGGCTAAAGCAATGTTTTGTTTGTCTTGGATAGAGCAGGCAATGAATGAAACCCATTACTTTTTTGTTGTTGTTGTTGTTGTTTAGTGTCCCACTGTGGAGATTTCCCATCTACTTGTCCTGTAGAGACAACAGGAAGTGAGAGAAAATTCCCTGTTGCCCCCAGACCAATGTCCCCAGAACAATCGTCTCCATTGAAATCATTTTTCTTGTCTCAGTGACAACTCAAAATTTGGATTTTCCCTCACTGCTAGTCCCAGTAATAACAGAGTCAGAGCCCATTCACACTGCATCCGTTGCATTGTGATCCATTTTTCAATGGATGCTAATGGAAGGGCACCGAAGAATGAATGGGTGTCAGTTCTGCTAGTTCACACCAGATTCGTTGCGATGCGCTGAAAAAGTAGAACATGCACTACTTTTGTTCAGTGCAACGTAACACAACGGATCCAGAGTGAACTAGCCCCATTCACACCCATTTCATTTCCTTCAATTAGAATCAGTTGAAAAACATATCACAATGGATCAGAAGGAAATTTTCTTTTTTGGTGAGAATGGGCCCTCAATCTCATAAGTGATGACACATTTAATAATTAAAAACCTAACAGAGGTTGAAACCACCCCACCACTCTATCCAAAATTAAAAACAAAGGTTTGTCTTTAGATACATTTATAAAAAAAAATAAAAAA
>NW_017306329.1:2549518-2601245 GCF_000935625.1 Nanorana parkeri | reverse complement strand
TATATATATATATATAAAACAAAGGCATAATTACATAGATAATAGTTTAATATGTATAATGCATTGATTAAATAGACTCAAATAAAGGGATTTGAGGAGTCAGCCAGTAAGCCTCAGATCCGGGTAGATGTCTGAACAAAGAAAAAGCACTGTCAGGAGGGAAGGAGGTGGGGAAAAGCAGGAAGAGATGGTTGTGTGTAAAGTAGGTGCTCAAGAAATGTTTGGGGTGTCATTAAAGAAATTTATTTTATTGATTACAGTGGAACTTTAGTGTACTTTAGAAATTTGCGAGAGGAAAGGGATATCCAATAAAGGATTCCTCCTCACAAACTTTTTGAACTATAATTCCGGCATCTGCTGAACTGCTGTGCCAGTTCATAAGAGTTAGGTTATCCTGGCCAGGCCAATCAAAATGGCTGAAGATCTTGAACCCAGGAGAAACAAATAAGGAGATGCTGGTAAGGGAACTCGCAGAGGACATGCCACGGGGCAGCAGGAGAATATAATTCTGCTTTCAGTGCAATTTTGTGGTTAGAATGCAAGACCTTAGACCCCTTACTAAAAACTCTCCAGCCTGCCCATGACAGGGCACTGCTTCATCATTCCTGAAAGAAGGCATTTCTGCACCATTGTGAACATATTGGCTCCTTGCCTTAGAGGATCATGGGCTGCCAGACTACCTGTACACCTGCAAGCTGATGTGGCTGGCTGTTATCGTCTAGGTGTGAGAGTAAGTATATATGCACCTAACTGTAGAAATGGTGAAACCTAAAGTGGCTGTGGGTAGTCTGGAATATTCAGAAGGGAGTATAATTCTAAGCAGAGGTCTGCCATATTAATTAGTAATTCACAGAGAACGTTGATGGTCAAGCTTTGGGTACCAAAAGTGCATTCAACAATGAAAACCAACTGCAGCTAAGACTTATTTTTTTTGTAGTTTTGGATAGTTTAGGGGAGGGTCAGAAGTTCTGTCAGGTTTATTGCTGTCTCTGTCCTAATGAGCAAAATAAACCCTCATGTCCTTTTTTAGTAACACGATCCCTGTCAAGGTGTGGTGTGAAAGAGTGATGCCAAGACAGGACATGAGGGAAATTCTCCCCAACTGGAACACGGACCACCAAAAAAAAAAAAACAACCCTATCCCCTAATGTATCAAAAACTATTCCTTGATGTTTAAAAGGTTTAGTTTCCTGCAGAATCAGTTGGTCTCCTGATCACTGGCCTTGTCATCTTGTTTTAGGGCGGCTCTTTTCCTTTGCAGGGTGCTATGTAGCCTCCCTTGTGTGTGCTAGTAAGATGTTTGTGTCTCTGCAAACACAGACAGAGCAAGGCAAGACACTTCCCTGCTCCCACTTGCTCCATTCTCCAAGCTAGTAGATGGACACCTGCTGGAGACTGCTCTGTCCCATGTGGTCTTGTGCTGGACAGGAAGTTCAGAGAAGCTGGGCTGAGAGAGTTGGAGCCAGCTGTTCAGAAGTATGATGGCTGTGAGTGTCTGGGCAAAAAGAAATATATATCTGTTTAATCTGGATTCATCATTGAAAACATTGAGTATTGAATACTTTTTTTTTATGATGCAGAGATTGACTTTATCACCTGGCTTTTGCATCATTACACTATGACTGCAGGGTGGCGTGGTATCAAACCCCCAGGGGACAGGTCCATCATGCTCTAAATTTACAGTATGCCCTCAGTCTTTTGGGTTTAATGACACAGGGCATCTTTCAACCTGAGAGAGCAGTGCAGTTAGACCCCTGCTGGGAACTATTAAAAAAATAAACTGCCCACAGTTGGGCTTTAGGGGCATGCTTGAAGGAATGAGCGAGGAAGGGGGTCGGTTGGGCAATGCAGAATTATTTAACATTGGACTCCAGTATGGAAACACATGGAACAAGTGAAGAATTAGAGAAAAGAATAAAAAAAAAAGCCCCAAATATACAGTTTTGAAACTAAACAAAGTTTCAGAGCTATTTTCTCTAACCTCTAATTAAATTTCAACAGGAAGGATTAGCACTTCCCGTGCCTATGGAGTGACTGGTTATCATGACCTGCAGGTGTACAGCAAAATCTAAAGGAGTGAGATGGTGCTTTGCCGCCTGGTTCCTTAATCACCAGGTGGCTTATTTAGCTGCGCCAAACATTTTTTTGCTGTTCTAGAAGAGAAACTGTGTTTAAAATGCAAGAACATAGCAAAGGTGAAGAGATAACACATGTCTTAATATATGGAAAACATACAAAACGTCTTGACCTTGCTTATCTAATGAACACCTGGAAACGAACAGTAATTATCAGACTCTCGGCATATAGAAATCTCAGACTATCTGTGATAAATGTTATTGGACCAGGGCAAATGAAATACAGTGTCACAGATTTTATAGAAAACCATCATTTTGTGATAAAGACACAAATTCATTTTTAGAGCTAGATCTGTATCCAATGCACATGCCATGAGCAATATTATCTACAACTTGCTTTTACCTGTCTGGATCCCTACTGAAATCTCAATCGCAATTCCCGGCAGGGAGCAATATCCAGCTCTCAACTCATGTTCACCACCACTGATTTGTCTTTCTTCCTAACATCCTAGTGGCACTTCAAGGACAAATGCAAACCTCTGTGTGTCTAAAGTGCTGCACAGCATGCTGAGACGGGCACCCAGTAATATCCCCGGCTCCGATATATCAACAAACTTTTTTGTGTACATAGCATGCTTAAAGCCCATCTCCCGAAAAATATAAGTATCCCAAAAAGCCATCCCTACCACCTGAATCCACCTTCATGTGTCCCTTGCAGGCGCCTGTTTCTGAAAGTGAAGACTGGTGGTCCCACCATTATCTGTGCCTGCTGACTACTTTCCTCTTCACAGTGCTGCTGCCTTCTTGAGCCTGGAGGACCCAGCAGCTGGGCAGCCAATAGGAAGTGTCCGTCTCACTCAGGCTATGACCCAAAGAAGTAAGAAAGAAGACTTGGGACTTGGCACATCCCATGATCACAGATTCAAGTATGTATTTAGTGCTTTTAGATTACCTTTTTTTGCTGCAGAATTTAGAATGGGTGGGTGGAATTGTTTGTGGGTGGCGGATTCCTGGCTGGAGCTTTAGCTTTTAATTGGTTCCATGTTCTTTCCCATCTCCAACATAACATATCTTCCCTTTTCTCTAAGCAACATCTCTAAGTCCCTAGTCAATCAGAACCAAAGTAACTGCCCAAAAACAGCTAAAAGTGTGCAGTTGCGTGCTTAGCCTTGGGCCATGTAACCAGCAGGTACCTGACTCCAGTAGTACTGATGTATCTGATTCAAGGCTCAAAAAATAAATCATAGCCATATTCCCTTAAAAATAATTAAAATTATATTTTAAAAAAAAACAAATAAAAAAAGATAAACCCACTAAATGCAACATCACTACTTCTTCCTGTACTAGGAGAAAGCCTTAACTCACCTCCTCCAGTACACAGTTTTTTGGGGGTTCTATGGAAATTATTTTCACTTATGTCTTGTAAAGTGGCACCCATTTCTTCTACACACATTGGATCTGCAATAAAGTGTTCCATGCTTTTAATTTGGGGGCCTGTCTACACTAGAAGGCCATAAGCATGTGGCCACCCCTCCAAATTATTAAGCTCATGTACACAAATGCAGGTCCATAAAGATATGGTTCGAAAAATTGGGTGTGGAGGAATCTGAGTGGCCTGCACAGAGCCCAAATTTGACCTCTGATTGTGGGCCAGGTCTTCTAATCCAACATCAGTACCAGAGCTCACAAATGTTCTTCTGGCTGAATGGGCACAAAGTCCCACAGACACACTCCAAAATCATGTAAAAAAAACTTTAGAGGAGGGTAGAATAGATGCAAAAGGGGGGGGGATTAAGACAACTCCATATTAAGAGAGGGAATGGGATGTCCAACGAGCTCAAACAGATGTAATGGTTGCATATCCACAAACCTTTGGCCAAATCATGTACTTGTTCCAAAAGCCAAAATCACTGGCTGATACTACAGAGCATTGAGTTGTGCCCTATGCCAAAACTCTCACATACAGTAAACCTGATGTAGAAAAATGTCGATATTGTCAGAACTATGAAGCTTCTTATAGCCATCAATTAGAAAAAAGAAATGTTTTTGAAAGTTTAAATGTGCTTGATGACACAACAAGCAGGCAGACAGAGAGGACATAACACAGCACAGGCTTCACGAAGGGAACTAGCAGTGACATTGTGAGGTATTCTGCGGATTCTGGCTACAGTAGAATGCATAGAATTTAGATAACAATTATGTGAATATTGAGATAAAATTGTATTATATTTTCACTGGTCACATACCTGGAGTTACAACTGATGAGTTTACTTTAAAATAATTTTGATGCGTCTTTTCAAATTTGATTTTCCATATATTTGTTTTATTTTAGATAGATTACCAGTAGAGGAAGCTCTCTTGATCTGGACATTATCTACACAGTTGGCATTCTAGTTTTTACCTTAGGTTCTAACACTTACCGACTATATCCAAAACTAGGGAAAAAAAGGTTTTGGCTGCTTTAATGCACATTCATAATATTTCAATTTATTTTTAGCTGAACTATATTTTATGTTTATCTGAAAAACAAAGAAAAAGACGGTACTTTCCCTTTAAATCACAAAGATGGGCAATCAGCTATTCCTACAATGTGGCTGTTGCTGAATTTTGTGTTTTGGTTATCGGTGAAATCCGACAAACTTTGCATATGGCTGCGTCTTCCCAGGTTTTGTGCACACATTTATTTTGCTGCCTGTGCTCCATACAATGTAGTATTTTGATAATAGCTTATGTTCCACATCAATGCCAAACATGTGCATGTGGGTAGTATTTTCATAAATGGGGACAAACAAAAAAACACTCGTGCTATTGCCAAATGAAAGCGGAAGAAAAACGTCTTTTTAAGAGCGTAATTGTCTTGAGACGACGCACGGCGAGGTATTACAAAGAGTTACAAGCATGTAAACACACAGGAGAATAGAACTTCCACTACAGCTGCAGAAAGGTGACTCGGGATTGGAGGAGCTATGACATTTTACAGCTTCATGGAAACATCCAGAGTTTTTCTGCCGAATGCACACATCTCTCGAGAGGGCTCTGCATTGAGCCTCTTGGCCTTGACATTAAGCCAACAACAATTGAAAGGATGAAAAGGACAACAAATCAGTTTTTTTTTTCCCATAGACTTTTTTTAATCCTCTTCCTATGAGTTTATTCTCACAGAACCTCTATGAGCATGTTAATTTACAGCTATTGTGCAGCAAACAAAGACCTTGTAGTAGCACCAGTTTAAAGTCTGTGTTTGCACTATCTGTTTTGGACTGTAGAAGCTGTTGCAGTCAACTTTCTAGGTGAGGAACCTGCACCATAAGAGTCCATCAGAAGAAGAAGCCTTTTTGGGCCAGCTGCCCGGGCCGAAACTTACAGCTGCAAATTTCCAGGGGGTGGTATTTTGTTTGTTTTAAAAGGAACCTGTGCTGAGAGAAGTATGCAGTCTGCCAATGCTAACCTCTCCATCCAAAGCAGCTGCCTCGCTATAATGCAGAAGCAATGGGTTCAACACTTGAGCCACTGATCCTGAATAAGTATGCAGATAACAAGTTATGACTCAAACCTGACTTCCCTGGCTGATAACTTGCTAAGGGTTAGTGGCTTGGATGTACTGAAGCCAGAGATAGCCAGATAACTATTCAACTAATGATTTTTAAGAGGTTAACAATGACAGGCTAATATCTCAGCAAAGATTTCCTAGAGTTTTTCCACAAACCGAAACGTTTTGCCTACATTTTGCTCTCTATTGCTCAACTTAAAGTGACACTAAAGTCAGGAGTTAAATCTTAACAATGCATTCAAGTTCCTTAACTATTAACAAAAATGTCTCTTATTTGTGTATCACTCGGCTGTAGATCCTCAAATCATCTCTGAATTGGTGCTGACATTGTCCTTCCTTCTGGAGGGGGGCTACTTTTGTTCCCCATGGTCTCTGTGTGTGTTATAAAGTACCCACGGCTCCAGCTTGCTCCCGTGATGGACTACAATCTCATGTTTAGTTTACTAATTTGTATTGAAGTTAAAGTCTTATCATGGGAGTGAGCTTGGAGCGGTGGCTACTTTACAACACACACACACACACCGGGACAATGAGGAACAAAAGTAGCCACCCTCCAGAAGGAAGGACAGTGTCAGCACCAATTCAGAGATGATTTGAGGATCTACAGCCGAGTGATACACAAATAAGATAAATTTTTGTTAATAGTTAAGGTACTTGAATGCATTTTTAAGCTCCAACTCCTGAGTTTACTGCCACTCACGTCATAGTTCTAAGCCGACCTGTGACAATGAGACTGTCACAGGTCGGCTCAGTAGATCGCGAGGTGAGGGAAAACATACCGGGTTCCCTCACCTCTCGATCCTGTCACGGCTCTCTGCCCTGACAGGGGGAGGGGCTGGATTCCCCTCTCCCCGCTCCGATCTGCCAGCGCTGACTGGCGGAACGGATGGGGGAGGGGGCGGGTACAGCTGGCTCTGCCTCTAGATAGGCAGAGCCAGCTGTCACTCACGCAGCTGGGCGGATCCCGTCATCTAAGTCGGGATCCGCTCCAGGTGCGGCGTCTCAGTATACAGCGAGCTGTAGCTCGCGGTATACTGAGCTTAGGGTGACGGGAGGACGCTAGTTTGTGTCCTCCCGTTACCCCAAGGAGAACTATGGGGAAAAACACTGACCCCATAGCTCTCCTTTAATAAAGCTGTTACTTTTCAATGGGCTTCCCGGACCGGACTGGGTCTGTATAACACAACTTATGCTGGCAAATCAATGGGCTATTAACACTGGCTTGTTCCCATAGGACAATGAGCTGTGATGACAAGCTCCAGGAGCCTTAGATCTGAGAAAACAGCTGACTGGCAAGGAGAACACCTGATGATCTCCAGCAGGAGAGTAAAAATGGACACCACTGTGCAAAGCAGTAGAGCCTGACTGGCTCAGTCTACATCCTACCACCAAAGCATAATACTACAGTACAAGGGATTGGGGGAAGCTGATATCAAGGCAGATTCAGGTACCCATGTTAGTTCTTAGTGGGGTAAGCACTGCCATTCCATAACACTGCTGGACACACAGAAGGGAAGACATAAAAGCTAAACACAAGCTTTTAAGTCTCTCTCACTGTCTTCAGATCCTATGAGCAGATAGTCAGATAAGCAACAGTGAAGATCCCCCCTAAGGCCTATATGACAAACTAGCATTTCTGTCCCTGGCAGCACCTTGGACAGGATTGTTAGAAAGGGCAAATAAACCACTCACCTATTTGGAGGAAGGATTTGGCCCCTCACTGGTGAGGGAGACTATACAGTATTTAGGCAAATAAGGGAATAATCCTTCTTGGTACGGCCAGCAAGAGTTCAACACCATGAAAACGGGTGGGTGGTTTATTTGTCCTCTAGGGAGTTGCCACCAGGACAGAATCACTAGCATGTAATAGGCCAAATCTCATGCTTCCTGACCCCATAGTTGTCAACTTATTGAAAAAGGGGGATACTAAGCTTGTGCACCAAAGCCAAACATACACAATATAAGGTTCACAAGACCATAGACATCAACAGTTCACTTTTTTGCTTTATCCTGAAACAGCAAGTTAAACACTTATTGATTAATAAATGCTACAGGCAAACTATACCCAACACTGATACACCAAGTTTGGGTTGGTAATTGTAATTTGAAGTACGACCATTGCATTGTTCAGAAATTCCATTGATGAATATCTCAAATTACATCTGTTGGAGAAAAGAAAGTTCCGCACACAAGTGGACTAACTGACCACACTAACCAATCTGAGTTCACGTTCTTTCCACTGGGAACAGGAAACAAGCAATCTGAATTGTCAATATGAGCCAGTAGACCACTTCTACAAAGATTTTGCTCATTTGTCTTCACCACAAGATCCTGAGGAAGGGATTTTTATATCGGATATTAATTATAGATTTATTACACATCAGAGGGTATCAGTCTGTGAATCTAACACATCCACCTGTCTTATACTGGCCACAACATAAGAAGTCATCATCGTTATTATTATTATTATTATACAAGATTTATATAGCGCCAACAGTTTGCACAGCACCTTACAACATATGGAGAGACAGTACAATTATAATACCATACAAAAAATTAGAAGGATCCTGCTTGTGAACATTTGCATTCTACAAGGTGATTTAAACTGGCAAAACTAAAATGACGGATTTAGGTGGACTGACCATTACTTAAAAATCCCACTGGACATGAAAATATTACAAAGAAATCTGAACCTAAACTACAGAACAGGTGCAATTATTCTGTGTAAATGGACAAATATTATCATCTCGGACATTCCAAAGATGTTTTTTTTCCTATGGTTTTCTCATGGTCCTTGTCATAGATGCAAAAGATGTTTCAGTCTTTGGCAGTCCCCTGGGATATTGACGTCACATTTTCCAAGAGGCATGGATGAAAGTATCAATGTCACATATCCCTGGAGACATTACTTTCCACCATTCATAGAACAATATGTAAACAGGCACTGTCCCATATTTCTGTCTGCTCATTTGTGCAAGTTCTGGCGCCATCTCTGTTTACATATTGCTCTATGAATGGTTGAAAGTGATGCGTCCAGGGATATGTGACAGCGATATCTCAGGAGGCATTACTTTCCTCTATTCATGAACAATATGTAAACAGACACTGTGCCATATTTCTGTCTGCTCATGTGCAAGGTCTGGCTCCATCTCTGCTTACATATTGCTCTATGAATGGTGCAAAATAATGCCTCCAGGCATATGTGACAGTGATATCTCAGCAAGCATTACTTTCCTGCATTCATAGACAAGGCAGCGGTTCTGTTTGCACATGTGCAAGATCTGGTGCCACGTCAATGAGGGGAGCAGCTACAAGAACCAGGAAGAGAAAGCCGGCTCACTATGATGTAAAAAGGAAGATGGGGGTGTGGTGCGGGTCCTGGAATAGGAGAGTGGTTCAAGAGAAGAGGGCTAGGCTGTATCTGCTGGGCTTGTAGGCATTTTTAAACAGCATGAAGCAAGGGGGTTGATGGTGGTGGTGGTGGTGGTGGTGGTAGGGGGGTGGGGGATAACATTTTCATTGGAAGGATAAAGTTCCTCTTTAACTTACTCTGATACTTCTGCTTGTAGCAGGGGGTCATAGTTTACATTAACACGGTCCTTAGTATAGGGGTCCTTACATTTATTCTGTTCAGAATGGCTCAAGGGTGACCAGGTTTAAGTTGCGGCCTCAGCAACCTTTCAATATTTAAGCATGGGGGCATAGAAGACAGAATCTGATTGGTTGATATACAGTAGACAACAATAGCAGTTCCCCCAGAAATGTCAGTCTATCTTACCTGATGGCAGCCCTGTATTTCTGAGTCTCTGCTGTAGCATGGGTATGAGCTTCGCTCTGATTTATCTGCAAAAAAACAACACATCAATTACATCATTAATCTCTAAAATACAACAAGCCAGTCAGAATACACTGTATTGGTGGCAGTAATTGTATGTAGAGTAGCTGCATGCATCACTACTGCTAAAAAAAAAAAACACTAATGAAAAAAAGTAAGTGGTCAAAGGTGCAAAAATATAAGTCACAAATAATACAACTCTGTATTCATTATTACATTAAATGTATTTCAATGTAAGCAGTGCAAGTACATGAATATGACTTGGTATTGCCCTCAGCCTGTACAGCAGAGCTCAGAAAAGGGGAGGGAGAAGCAGCACAAGGAGCCAATAATATGTGCTTTAGTGCGAGGAGCGGAATGACAGGAGGAAAGGGCACAGTGACAGAGAGATTAGGTCATCACTGTGCTGATTCTCCATTAACTGCCCAGTCACAGAGTAGGGATGGACCTTTAAGTTAAACTGAAAGTGTAGCAAATAAATATCAGGTCTCCTCCCCTGGTAGACCAGACTGAGCTTTGCAAATCTCAGGACTGGATGGACAAGAAGCTGATTGCTTGGAGCTTATCTTTAAACACCTGCCCCTTAATTTGTTTTGTAATGATGACTGCACATTACGGCGACTGTTATCACCTGCAACAGACTGAAATGTGTGTCTTGGCGGGTCATACACTTTATGCCAGTCCTTTCTTTACCAGAAAATTGGAAAACGTTAGGACCCCTTATGTATAAAAGAAGAAGTGGTCCTCACTTCCCACCATTCTCCTGTACATAACTACTAGAAGCTTACACTGACTGGAAGTGTGGAGTCTAAGCAGCGGAACATGTATGTTATTGATGCATCACAATACCAGGTTTTACAAGCAGGGGGCGATACATGTTCTTAAAAAAAAAAAAGCCAAAAAGTGCACACAAAGAGGATCAACAGTCCCGAGTAAACTGATTATTTTTGTATTATTATTTGGAAGTTACCAGGCTGAAAACAGCATATCATTACTATGTACACATATCCCCCTCCCACTGGAATTTGCCCACCAGTTGAAAGGGTTTTCACTTTTAAGCAGAAAGCGTTATACATCTTTGAAGGAAAAATTCACCTTATATTGTTTTTTTAATAACACATAAGTGCAAGAATCACAACTGGGCAAAATTCTGTTCATGTTCATAAGCAAATGCATCTATAAGGCCTATCTATCTATCTATCTATCTATCTATCTATCTATCTATCTATCTATCTATCTATCTATCCCTCAATATCTATCTATCTATCTATCTATCTATCTATCTATCTATCTATCTATCTATCTAGTTCTATCTATAATATGTGATCAATCTATTACCTCTTTATTGTTAATATATCAATCCATTCATTTTTCTATAGCTGCCTGTAATATCTATGTAACATGTTCAGTTTATCTAGTACCTATGCCTCTATCTATGATTCCATCCTCCTAATAACTCTCTATGTAATATCTATTTTTCTAAATAGAATACGTATCCGTCTATGTGAACAAAAAGTACAACCACCCGAGCCTTCTGTCCCGCCGCAGCTCCTTCTGTCTTTCTAGAACCCGGGCCGGTCTGGGCTTCTGTAAATATGATTTATTTTGTAGCAAAACAAAAGCTGTTCTCTGAAACCGCTGCCTTCTTCCTGCAATAGCAGCCGCGCGCCGTCCCATGTTACCGTGACACTTATCGGTGAGTACACGGCTAATCAATCACGGAAACCTCCCAGTGGCATTCCGGGTACTAGGCTGCAGAAGATACGGGGCTTCTCCGCTCACGTCTTCCCCACCCCCCTCGAGAAAACTTCCTTCATGATCAACATCATGATGGAACTGACACCTGGGAAAGAGAAATTGGGTTGGACTTTTGCCACCCTCGCTGAGTTCTATATCGATGAAGCAGGGATTTGAACTAGGCCCAAATCCTGCTGCTAATCTGTGCCAGGCTTAATGATGTGATGCTTTCTGAAGGCTGCTGTCTGCTCCTCCAGACTATAATATAAAGGTCATACTTTATATCCCCATCATATTCATTAACCGAGAGGCCTGCAGCAAGCGGCTCTGGAAAATATCAGCGCCCCCCCCTCCTCGCCATAGTAAATAGGGGTGTCGGATTGGAAAATATCACTTCAAGATCGTTGGTGCCAAAACACATGTAATTAATTAATGTGATCTTCACCTCTGATTTTTTTTTCCCCTTACAAGCAAGAGAAGACCAATTTAGTCTGGCTCTCTCGCAAAGATTACACATTGGTAGAGGTAGTGATTAAAGTGTGACCGCAACAAACCACAGACAGGGGTAAAATAAAAGAAGAAGCAAATTAAATTAAGCCAGGGAAGTTTTATCGCATTTTGATCAAATAAAAAATAGATTCTTGTTTTAAGAGCTGCAGCCTGCGGGATATGGTCTTAAAGAATAAGCGAAGTTAGACAAAGTGCATTTATTCTTTTTGCCCCCCTCCCCAGACCTAAACCATACTACCCTTGCCCCCCACAGACCTATACTTACCGAGATCTGAGGGCCGATGTTCCCATTTGTTGACATCCAACGCTGCACGTCTCCCTCTCCAGGCTGTGTCCTTCCCTGGCTGGAAGGTGGCCCCATTGAAGTATATGGGACTGTAATGTGCAAGGTGGCCAGAAGAGGGAGCACTGTGGCACTGGATGTACAGAATAGCAGAAGCATGCCCATTGGATCTCGGTAAGTACGGATCTGCGGAGGGTGATGTGATTACTTTGGTCAGGGGTGGGGCAAAAAAAGGATAAGTGCACTTTGTTTTATTCCTTTAAAGTAGTTGTCTAGTTGTCAATAGAGCTGCCTCCTAAAAAAAAACCCTGCTGGTTCCTGGATTGGACAGACTGGCTCCTGAAGATCCTGTTGGGTCCAGGATTGGACAGACTGGCTACTGAGGGTCCTGTTGATTACTGGATTGGACAGACTGGCTCCTGAAGATTCTGTTGGTTCCTGGATTGGATTCATTGGACTAAAACCCTAATTAATTAGGCCCAAAGAACACTATGGAGTAGATGGAGCTGGGAACCCCTGATCCCTTCTTCATATGCTGCAGGAGGCATTTATTATCAGCAACAAATTGCTTCTCACAATTGGGGTTGCCTGATAAACTACATAGGTGAAAAGCAGAACTCCTTGGTGTGTGACCTATGTGTTTTCATAGTCTAGAGCAGCATTTATCAACCTTTTTTCATTCATGACACCCTTTCAAAGTGTGCATATTCTTGAGGCACCTCAGTCTGAAATGTCAAAGATTTTAAGGGGGACGCCACTCAAGAACACACAAAAAAAGAGGTATGGTTTCCCCTTTACATCGAAGTAGCCCCTTCAAATCAAGATCACCCCTTTTACATCAGAGTCACTCTTTGCATCAGGAACCCCTCTTTCACACCAGCAGTCCTTCTTTCATATCATAGTTCCCCCCTTTCCCATCAGAGTTCCCCCTTTTCCATCAGCGTTCCCCCTTTCCCATCAGAGTTCCCCATTTACATCAGGGGCCCCTTTCACATCAGTCTTCATACCCCCTTCACATCACAGTCCCACTACTACAAAATTTCAAGGCACTCCTGAGGAAACCATAAGGCACCCCAATGTACCATGGCACCCTGGGTGAGAAAGGGTGGTCTAGAACAGTGCTTCTTAAAGTGTGGGTCTCGACCCCATATGGGGTCACGCAACTGAACAGTGGGGGTCAAAATCTGAATCCCCGGCCAGGACCGCCATCAGGGGGGTACGGCCGGTACTTGTGTGACGGGCCTAGGCGGCCGGGGAGGCCTGGGCTCCAAGCAAGATTTTTAGATTTTTGTTTAATGTGCAATGTAGTGTAGTTGTTAAGGTCGCGGGCCCCCCCTGTGCACTTGCTACCTTCCTGAGCCCGTGCGCGCAGGAAGATTTTTTTTCAATTGACGGAGCTTTCTTTAGTAGACGAGAGGAGGAGAGAGACACCAACCGACGCTGGGAGGAAAGAGGGGAGAGACACCGACCGACGCTGGGGTCACGTAAAAATGTCCTCAGCCAAAAAGTGGTCACGAGTGGAGAAAGTTTAAAAAGGCCTGGACTAGAATAACACCTTTTACCATTTAAAAATTCATAAACTGACAACTAGCTTGATTGCAACTGTTCAGAGTTCTCTATTGGTGATATCACTTTGCTTATGAGTATATTCTATACAATTCCTCCACCTCCCTAAAACATTCTAGTGACCCATCGGCGGTGAAAAATGAACTCATTCACTACTAGTTTTACTCAGGGAATACATACGGCACGTGCCTGGATGTGTGGTTCTATCACAGCGTGCTTAATCTGCAACTGTGTATAGAAATATAATGCTTTTCCAGCTTTCGTATGATTCCCTACCGCTCAGCATGGTTACCCTGCCCTACGGCTTAATGTTAAAGTATAAAATGCACGCTTTAATGCAATGCCCCTGGTGTATTGTGGAAGGCTAATGTGATAATTTCTGGTACTTAGTTTGCGTACCTAAGAGACCACATAATAGGAAAGTACATGTTTATTCTGCTTCTGGAAATATATTTGGGAAACATGCTGTCATATTCGGAGCTTTGATCCCGCTTAGCATTCAGTTGCTGACCTGGAAGGCAAATGTACGTAGGAGATCTACTGTAAAGAATTCCTAGGCACCAACATTTCAGCATTATTTCCTGGGACGTAATCTATTCAGATGCGTTTCCCTTTTAGATAGACAAATAAATGTGATCCCTTTTAGGGATTTGCTAAAGCACAACTCTGTTTTCTTTTTTTCTTAAAGTGTATCTAGCCCAATATCAAAAATATTATATATTGCAGCTTACCAGTCCTTACATGTGGTAGCTACATTAGTTTTCTTTTTTTTCAGGCTTTTATTTCCTGTATTACCACCAGGTGATCCTGCCAGTAATACACTTCTTGTCCTAGGATGACAACACTCACTCATTGGACGGTATCTACAGAGGTGCAGCTTAGTCACCCTAGGTGGCTCGCTGCTGATTTAGACAACACGCCTGGTCCTCTTCTCATTTCTATCACATTATCATCTTCACAGAAGATTTTCTTTATGATGCATCAATTTGCAAAGCAAGTTACAAGGTCAGTGGAATTCTTGCAGGATCAACAGATATTCAGGGTTATTCAAAAAAGGGTGAAGAGTGGAGAAGGCTGGAGAAGGGAACAATCTAGGACAACATAGCTGAGCTGGAAAGTGAGTGGAATTGGAGAATTTTTCCAAATCAGCTACTTTGGCCCAGATTGTTCACTTCTCGGTCCTTCTCCAAACTCTTCACCCTTTAGTGAATAACCCTGATTGCTCTGTACTCGCAGAAAACATACTTAGCTTGAAAAAAGAAAACGAATGCAGCTGTCACATCTAAGGACTGGTAAGCGGTGATATATTCTATTTTAGTTCTTGGATTTCGATATTGTTAGCTCATACCTTGAAATATCATTTAATCATTGTATTGTGAGGCCCGAGCATTAAGGATATGCCCCTGGGTGTGTGTGAGGGGTGCGGCATTAAGCCGGCTTTGGCTCACAGGGGAATGTTACAGAGAACAGTGTCCCTACTGCTTCTAGTGCAACGTTCCCTACAGCATTCAGGTGGGTTGAAATAAGCTGGAATTGGGCTTTAATGTTCTAAAAATATTGTTTCTGTATGTATCATGTAATGGTATATGTATGCAATTTTGCGCCCTCTAGTGGCTAAAGGGCAATTTTAATAAATAATGCAAACAGGGCTACCTCAAATATGCAAAAATAGGAAAGTCAGATCAAAAGTTAAATCTAAAAGTCAGATCAGTTACTAATATAATCAGTTATAACTTAAAATAATAAGAACTCTTACATTTGTGATCACTGAAAATTCACTGTTGACACCGGAACAGAAACAGAGGGGAAACCTTCCAATGGAGACACTCGTTCCAGTGACAACTGCCTTAGAGTAGTTTCCTTCACTTTCTGTTGTGTCTAGAGGGTAATCCCTCCAATGAAATACAAAAGGGAAAAAAAACCCTGATGGGAGATTTCACTATTCCCTTCTCTATCCAAAATGACAAAAAAATTGTTTTGGCTTAAAGTGACATTAAAGGAAAATTATGAGGCGAGTGATTTTCACCCAGGCTCATAATCTGAGCCGACCTGTGACAATGAAACTGTCACAGGTCGGCTCAGTAGATCGGGAAGTGAGCGAACACATACCGTCGCTCGCTCACTTCTCAATCTATCCCTGCAGAGGGCCGTGACTGTCACTCACTGCTCCCTGCAGGGATTCCCCCCTACCCTGTCCGATCCTCCAGCGCTGACTAGCAAAACGGACGGGGGGGGGGCGTGCACAGCTGGCTCTGCCTCTGGATAGTCAGAGCCAGCTGTCAATCCCGCAGCTGGGTGGATCCAGACAGTATTATTGGGATCCGTCCCGGCTGCGGCATACAGATCGCGGTATACTGAGCTTTGGAAAAATTGTAGAAATGTCACCAGCACACCAGTCCTTTTAGGATAGCAAAATCTTCATTTATTGAAGTTTTTTGTCATATGACCAACAATCGCTTTTGGGACCACACAGGGTCCCTTCATCAGGCTTTAGCATCGCCAATGCTAAAGCGATGGGAAATCTAAAAGTCTACAATTTTCCCTGAACAAGAGGAGAAGGGATGATTTCCAATGGGGACACATGATCCAGTGATCTCCACTTTAATGACATTTCCTCTCAGTGTTGACTAAAAGTGAAGGGGAAATCTTCCCAAGAGGACAAAGGCAACAATCCTTCCTACACTGAAAAATACTGCCACAAAAAGCTATTGCTTTAGGTTTAGAGTTTGTTGAAGAACTCCGGGCGAAACCTTTCTTAACCCATGCAAGGGTTAAGTGTTCATTTTGATCTAGGTGCAAAAATAACAACGCTATACTCACCTGAACTTTGGAGCTGGATGGCTGTTACAGAACTTCCTCCAGCCTCTCCCCTCCTATGCTCCAGCCATGGGCTATCGGCATCTTCACCTGCTATATTGGACGTGATGACTCAAGGATCCTTAGACCACTGGAGCAAGAGGTGAGAGGTTGGAAGGACCGTTCTAAAAGCAAGGTGGCTCTGAGGATCAGGTGAGTATGACTTTGTTATTTTCGCACCTAGACCAAAACAAGAAGTTAAAATGGACCTTTCCCACCTAACTCCTGATGAAAAATCCCATCAGCAACTCTGAATGCTGATCTTATACTCATTAGCTAAACACACATATATTTTTTTAAATTACAATTTCTTTTTTTCCACTTCCTGGTCCTTCTTTGGCACAAATGATGTCATGTGCCCAAGCGTTACATCCTGGGAAGATAAAATCAGCAGTGTATTACTGAGAAATCACATCTGTAATCTCATTAGATCTCAGGGAAAGGCATTTTTCTCCCCTGAAATGCTGTGCATGGTCACATGTGCTAATCACATGTGTGTAAAAATGGACGCTGTCAGAAGAAAAATAAGGTATGCAAAAAAAAATTAAAAGCCGGCAATTATCTAGAACTATGTGTTTGTAGATTGTCATTACTAAACATTTCTAAGGTTGTATTTGTTGTCATTTCAAACATATGGGTAAAGTTCCTCTTTAACATTGCAATGTGATGGTAGCCCCACTGCGAGGGTTAAGAAAAAATTTGCCCGGATTTATTTTTTAAGTTTACCTGTAGGGTAAATATAGGAGGTTTCACTGCTGGCCTTCTTTTGAAAATGTTAGTTGTCTGGTTAGAATGCCTTTGAATCCTAAACCCAGAACAAGCACAGAGCAAGCAAAAGTCAGAATTCCTTATCTGTATACTAGCTTTGGGTCAAAATTAAAACCTCATCAAATCCAGGCCACCAGCAATTTTAGATGGAGACTGGCACTCTCCAAATCGCACTCGGCACAGATGTACTTAATGGGTCTTTTCATTTTTTGGGTGTCATCATTTAATTATTTTTTTTTCTTAAAGTGACCTGTAAATGAATTTCTCGGGTGTGATAACATTTATTTTGGGGCAAATGTACTTTTCCAAAAAAATAATCGTTCAAAAATGTTTAGGCACTGTAACCTCTAGAGCCACCTCATCCCCCCCTCCCCCCAAACAAAAACTACTGGTTTTCAAATAGATTTCGCCTGGGTAAACGCAGCTCCAGTTTGTGTGGGGGAGGATAAGAGAACAGCATAGACATGAATCATTCCCAGTAATTTCAGTGTTTCCATGACATCAGTGGGCACCAGTCCAGCAATTCTGTACAAGTCTGGAAGGTACCAAAGAGGCAAAGAAGCCAGCAGGAGGCCGAATTTCTTCTATTTTTTTTTTTCTAAAGGATTATGCTCTTTGTAAAGATCTCATCTGCAGTTTCCTCTTTTACCATCAAAAACATCGTTTACCAAATCAAAGGGTACACAAAGGGCTAATGCCAAGATAAACTTTTTTTTTTTTCTTCCATTGGAACACCTTTACCCGTTTTTATACAACTGGAATTTGTTCTTTCGTCCGGAAATTAAAAAGGAATTTAAAAAAAATTAAAATGCATTAGATGCATCTGAAACATTGCCAATGGAAAAAAAAAATCCCCAGCTCACCAGAAGTTCGCGATCGACACACCAGCAAATAAAGATTGCATTTTCTATTGCAAATTTTCTTTTTTAGAAATGTGGTTGAAAATTCCATAAAATTGGATGTTTTATTTTACTAAATATATTCAAAAGACAACGCCAGAATGTATTTTAAAATACAAAATTATAACTTCAAAAAAAATAAAAATTCCACATACAAAATAATCAAAATTTAGTTGCATACAGGAAGCACGGGTTAGCAAAATGTGCCGTTAAATGCAAATCGCCACTTCTGTTTACCGCCCGCATCATGCAGTATAAGCTACGTGTTTACTTTTAACCCTTTGTTAGGTGGTTTTGTGTACCTGCCAGATATTTCGAAGCCAAACCAAACAAAAAAAAAAGACGCAAAATACACCAAAAGTAGATAATCCCATTGTATTTTTTTTTACTCAATTGTCTGGCAACGTCACTGTTCCCAGAAAGCAGAAATCCATGGCAAGGAAGCGGAGCAGGTTTATTTGGATGCTAATTCTGTAGAAAAAAAAATTTAAAAAATCACGCACACACAAAACAACACCACAACATCAAAACGGGACATATTTATTAACACAAAGGCGACTGGAGTGATATATATGCCAGACGTAATCACTGCGGATTTTTTCTAGACAAACCTCTTAGTACTGGGATGCGGCAGTCGCTGCGGATATTTTTTTGGCACGCAGACAATGGTGGCAGTGCCAAGCCCCATGGCTAAAGCTACTTAAAGAAGGCGAGCGACTAGCATTAATTGCTCAATAAGTATACGGCACGCAGCACCGCCGAGCACGTCTTAAGAGAAGCAAATGGACCCACAAAGAGTTTATGTCGACGGTGGCCGCAAACAGCCGTAGATACCCCGGTGTAGGGGAATTAATTCAGGTCTTGCACGGAATTTTCTGACGATCACATCTGCTGTTCCCCGCGCAAGATGTGGGAGAGGTGACAAAGCCTAATGAGGCTTCTTTGCAGGTTCTGAAACATACAGACAGATACTTCCAGCTTTTTGCCAGACAGGTGTCGGGCCAGGACTGACCTAGAACGTCACTTAGATCAAAGAATCCATCTTCCCTTCTGCGTCCAGGTCTTAAATACCAGATGTGCCAGCCTAATGTGCTCTGTGTTATCTGGATTAGATTTATTTTAAACCTGTCTATACGGTAAACCTGGATAATTACACACAAGCGGGACGATTTTATAATTCAATTTATCACCATTACAGAACGTTCTGAGATCAATAGCACACTAAACTAAAGTGCGATAATTCTGAGAGGGTGACACCCCAATTATACCACAACACAGCTGAACTAGTTCTGGGAGTCTGATTCACAGCCATGTGCTTGCCGTGCTGCCGTGAGAAAAACACGGCAATATATTATAGATCATGGCAAAAAGTACCACGTATGTAGGGTCCTAAGAGTGGTAACACATTGAAGGCCAAAAAAAATCAGTTCAATAAAGTTATTAGAAATAATCTATTATATGAATTTATATGGCAGCAAATATTCCACACAGCTTTTCAATGATGAATACCCTTCAGTCCTATACCTTCTGCAGTCCCAAACACTAAAGGACCTCTAGAATGGAAAAACCTGGTCATTCAGTATATTCAGGTAAACAGCTGACCTCATTTTTTTTGGGTACATAACCTTGCTGAACCTAGACCTGACCAACTGAAGCAACCCCAGACCATAACACTGACCGAAATCCAGGTGGTGACTTTTTTTATTTTTTTTGGTCAGGCGTGTATATAAGTTTATATGGGTTTTTAATAATGAATTAGATTTTTATCTTTAATAGAGATTTGAATTCTTAAAGAGAAATTCATACCACTCATTGGTCAGCTAAGCAGTTTTTAATCATGTCATGATTCTTTATAGGGCCAGTGTCTTGAAAGCTTGCATTGTCAGTTTATTCCGTAGGCCAAAAAATGGTCTAATAAATTAAAAATTTCTGTTGTCATCAATGGGACAACATCAAAGAACAAAATCAAAGGACAGAACTCTTGAGGTTATTTTTATATACAACTGATTTTTCCTCACCAGAAAACAACACATGCATGTCCTCTCCTGTGGACTTTTCTTACATATGCTGGACATCACTGACAGCATCACAAGGTTTTGCCAGACAGGAAGTCACTGGACTTCACTGGACTTCACTGGACAGCAGAATAGAGGGGAGGTGGGAAAACTCTCCGGGACATTATGCAAAGTCAACATGAGGTCCCCCAGATCTTTAAATGTGCTCCTAAAGCTGACCTGTTATTAAATGTCATACTTTTTATAAATTGATAAAGGACATGACAGTATTACCATATCATACCATGAACAAAACAAACGATGTCACCAGCCAATTTCACACATACCAAGAGAGTCTTTTAATTTTAATCAGCAGAAAGAAAAAAATGGCGGCTCCCATGTACAATAATAGTTATAAATTGTACAGAGGAATTAGGTTTTTAATACATTTGAGGTTGATAAAATGTTTATATTAAAGTCTAAAGGGTTTTAGGACTCATTCAGACAGGCATGCCCATAAAAAGACCCGATCCCGGAAGGGACAGGTGCTGCGTGTAATTGCATGCAGCAGCCTGTTCATCCGTATGAGAGGACGCAGCTCTGTCACATGCACACCTGAACCTGCACATGTGTCCACACTTGGACACGCACTGTCTGGTCTTTCTATGGGTCTATGGGTCTTTTTACGGGCATGCACACCATACAGACATGTACGTCCGTCTGACTGAGCCCTTAAGCTATTTCAAATGCTGATTAAATCATTGACAATGGATGCCATTCCTTGGTGTTTAAATGTTTTGGCTTCCTCCAAAATCAGCTGGTCCACTAAACACTGGTCCTGATATCCTGTTTTAGAGTGGCTCCTATCCCTTGTAGGGTCCCATGGAGCTACCATTGTGTGTGCTAGTAAGCTGTGTGTGTCATCCCAAACACACTGGTAGAGCAAAGCAAGGTAAGATAAGCCTCTTCCCTCCTTCCCTCTCCTCCCTCCCCTCTCCTCCAAGTTAGTAAATAGGCAGCTGCTGGACTCTGCTCTGTCCCTTGTGATCTTGTAATGGACAGGAAGTTCAGAGAAGCTGAGCTCAGAGAGTTGGATAAAGAAATACTTTGCTGGGCAATGTATATTTTTGGATCTGGATGCATTATTAGAAAAAAAAAGTGTGCAAGTTTAATAATACTTAAAGGAAAAAGTAGTTCACTTTCCCCCTTAATTTATTCACCAAAAAAACGTGTATACTTTTTACAGAATGCAAGGTGTTTTGTGAGTGGACAGGGGCAAAGGAAGGGTAGGTGAACAACAGGATCCCCACTCGGCCATTCAAAAAACACCTTACATCCTGTGATAAGAATACATCGCTTTTTTAAATGGACCGGGGGAGAGGGGGGGAGTTAGGTTGAATGACAGGAGCTCTGCACGTATGAGAGTCGGAACTCTCAGAGTGATGGAAGAAGAACGCCATGTGTATTATGCAGGGTGAATGAAGGTTTGTACGGTACAGTATTGCAAAAAAAAAGGAAATTTGTCAGCAAATGCTCACTGACATCTAATCCAACAAATTCCATCTTTTTCTTTCTTTTAAGCAAATATTATTTGAAAGTTAGAGAAAGACAGATAAATAGAACCATTAATAGATAGATAGATAGATAGATAGATAGATAGATAGATAGATAGATAGATAGATAGATAGATAGGATAGATAGAGAGAGAAAAAGAGAGAGAGAGAGAGAGAGAAAAAGAGAGAGAGAGAGAGAGAGAAAAAGAGAGAGAGAGAGAGAGAGAAAAAGAGAGAGAGAGAGAAAAAGAGAGAGAGAGAAAAAGAGAGAGAGTGAGAGAGAGAGAGAGAGAGAGAGAGAGAGAGAGAGAGAGAGATCGATAGATAGATAGATAGATAGATAGATAGATAGATAGATAGATAGATAGATAGATAGATAGATACTATTTCAGTAGGTTTTCATAGTAATTGATTGGGATACTTGATTTTTCCAGTAACACGGCTCCAGTAAAAATATATCTGCAGGACCAGCAGATGTTCAGGGATTAAGGGGGAAAACCATAAATCCAATGTTGGTGCCAGCACTGATTTCCAAGAATGAGATTCTCTACAAATTTTATTAACACGTATCTGGCATGGAGGATCTGTATGGAGACAATGTTCTGCAGATCTCTAGTGGTTAGGAAATAACTTACTTGCAAATTATTAATGAAAGTAAAAAAGGGGTGCACCGCGTAGAAACGTCAATGACTGCGGAAGGCAGAAATATATATACAAAAGAAAAAAAGTGATTCTAAGAATTATCCTTCTCACTCATATATAGCTTTTTAATGGGCAGTTTACCTCGAGCTGATCAGTGTTGGCAAGTTTAATCCCCTCCAACCTTCTTATATCTCTAGGACTTCAGCAGGAAAATCTCTAAATCAGAGTTCCGGGTTCGAAACCCATTCTCTCCTCCTCCACCACAAAAAAAAAAAGATCTAGCAAGAAAATCAGATGACTTCACAACAGTCATAGCGGGTGGGTTGAGCTGGGAACTCAAACATTTCCCCAATACACTTCTGAATAAAGAAGACAACGGCTGATTTAACTCTCTGGTATCTATCAAAAACATGGATGTTTCTATTCATGGTAACAAGCTGAAACTGAGACCAAAATAAAATGAAGGCTATATCATGATGAAGGCTATATATTTTGATCCTTCCTTTAAAACAGGGGATTACAAACTGGGCGATACCTCTACCTATTGAAGGTATGGGAACCAAAAGATGGAGGTTTGGGGGCTGGACTTCTGAAGAATAAAAACTGAAATAACATTCTAGGCATTACTGAACCTAAAATCAAAGTGGAGAGATGGTCTCAATACATCAGATGACAAACAAATAACATTGTCGGTAACCAGACCTTGAGTCCATGTTATGACTGCGCAAAAACAACATTAAAAATTTCACTAGCTTGTGTATGCGTGATTTCTGATCCATTTTTCTGTAAATAAATATGATTTTCTTTCAGCTGTTCTGTTTCTAGATACCTTCATATAAAGCAAGACTATTGACATATTTGTATGCCACCTACTGGAACCTAATAGGACTCTTGATGATGATGATGATTTTCAAAGTCCGGTAAAGGGGGTATAGGTACATACTGGGTAATCCATTGGTGGTCGGTAATCATAAATGAGTTTAGAACTCTTTGCTTCTGTTTCATTATTTTTTTGTCCCCAAGCTAGAAACAAAGAATTAGGAATAACGGGAAGCCATGTCTTGTTCATATGTTTCTACCTGACTATTGTGTAAAAAGGATGGAAACCAGCAAGGAGAAGAATGTAACTTTTTTTTTTTTTTTTTTTAAAGGCAAAAAAAAATAAAGTTACGAAATATCCCAAAGGAAAGAAAATAAAATTTTCTGCGAGGACCAGGTATACACCCTAACCACCATAGTAGCTACACTTTTATAGTTATAGTTAGAGTGCAGGTGCTCTTTAAAGCCTTTCATGTAATTTCTCCAATTCCCCCCAGTCTAAAGCTGCCAGACCTCTATGGGTTTACCACCAAGGGTATAAGGAAATACAGAGCAAATAATTCATGGTATGTGTTAATGAAACACATGAAATTTAATTTTATACTGAATATTTGTAACCAAGTTTTATAGAGAAACTGAGAAAGGAAAGAAACATGTCCGCACAAGAAGGAAAGAAGTATCAGTGGAAAAAAAAACAGCATTAAGACCAGCCATGGTTATAAAATTAATGCATATCTTCTTAAAGATGAACTCCAGGTAGATATAAAAGACACACATTAATGTTACTCTGTAATCATAAAGTTTTCGATACACCGTGGAAAGTTTAGATCCTCTGTTAGTTTTTTATTGCTGTGTCTCTGCTGGGGAGATGAACCCGCTCTGTTGGTTCTGGTGGCCATTGTAACTGGGACTGAATGTGGAAAAAAAAATTAAGTTGAAACTAAAACAGGAAGAGAGGGGAAATCTTCTAATTGGTGACCCATGCTCTGTCTAACATTGGAGTTCTCTCACTTTCTGGAATTTTCCTCTTACTTCCTGCTGTGTCTGCAGGAGAAGAAGTAAAATCTGCCTAATGGGATACAGATGTCAAAAAAGAAACAATTGCCACCAAAAAAAAAGAAAAAAAAGGCTTTAGATATCTACTGCCTGGCCAAAAAAACCACCTCGATTTAGCTAAGCAAATAGGTCGGAGCCTTCAATGGGATAATACGTCTACGTTCAGCAATGTTATATCCCAAAAAAATGAGGTCAGCTATCTACCTGAATATACTGAATGACCAGGTTTCTCTTCCCTGATGGCACAGTGGGCATATTCCAAGATGACAATGCCAGGACTCATCGGGTTCAGATTGTGAAAGAGTGGTTCAAGGAGCATGAGACATCATTGTCACACATGGATTGGCCACCAAAGAGTCCAAACCTTAACCCCATTGAGAATCTTTGGGATGTGCTAGAGAAGACTTTACACAGAGGTCCGACTCTCCCAACATCACTGGTGAAAAATGAATGCAACTCTGGATGGAAATAAATGTTCTGACATTGCATAAGCTTAATGAAATGATGCCACGGTGAATGTGTGACGCAATCAAAGCTAACGGTGGTCCAAATAAATATTAGAGCATGTGAATTTTTTTGGGCCAGGCAGTGTACATTAAATATATACTGTTAGAGAAGGCACTAGTAGACCACTTGGGCTTGATCCATATTCACCTAATGTATTTTAAAATGCTAGAATGTTGTATTTATATTAAAGGAGAACTATGGGGTTAAGGCTTTTCCCCATAGTTCTCCTTAGGGTAACGGGAGGACACAAACTAGTGTCCTCCCATCACCCTAGGCTCAGTATACCGCGAGCTGTAGCTCGCGGTATACTGAGACGCCGCAGCTGAAACGGATCCCGACAATTATGTCTGGATCCGCCCAGCTGCGTGTGTGACAGCTGGCTTGCCTATCTAGAGGCAGAGCCAGCTTTACTTAAAGTGGACATTTACTTCCCAGGTGTGCTTTAGCTCCCTGAAACGGGCCAGGCAGTGGGTCAGAATCTGGAGGAGACAGCCAGCACCCGATGATGTCACAGAAGGTGATGGCGAAGTGGGTCCCTGATTGTGGCACTGGATTGGATCATAGCAGGACAGTGCTGAAATTGCGGCCAGCATAACAGAGAAGAGGAGAATGGGACAAAAAAAAAAGAGCGGGGGGAAAATTCCTCTTTAAACGCTACCTGCTATAAAATATTATTGTTGGGGAGGGTCGTGGTCTGTTCTGCTTTAACAAGACAGCTCTTAAAGCAGAACTCCGGGCAAGTTGAATATTAACCCTTGCAGTGTGGTTACCCACGGCAATGGGGTAGGGGGCTGGCTGGCTCTGTTAGAAAAGGCCTGTCTCCTCCTCCACTGCAGCGATGGCATGTCCCTTTGTGTCCTCACATCCTATACACAGTGTATAGAACATAATGACTAACAGGACCTTAGACCACTGCAGCGGAGGGGGAGAGAGGCTCCAGGGACCCGTCTAAAAAAAGCCAGGATCGTGGTTCGGGTAAGTATGACATTGTTGTTTTTTTTAGCTCCCTAGACAAAACATGCACTTAAACCCTGCAAGGGTTAAGATATGATTTGTCTGGAGTTCTGCTTCAAATGCCAGAATGACCACATAATTGGGCCAGCATCTCTGTAATCTACTATCATTAAATGCTGTGGGGTTAATTTACTAAAGGGGTAGACCATGTTCACTTTGCAGGGGAATTTTCTCTTAGCTTAGCGAATAGGATCAAAATTCACTTTGCAGAAAATACTAAAACATTTATTATATATGTATACACACTGAGTGGCCAGATTATTATGACCACCCCATCAGTACTTAGTTGGGCCACGAGATGACTCCTCAAGATGACTTCATTGGGCCGCCTCGGGACTCCCCGAGATGTTGGAAGGAGATACGAGGAATCTGACACGGCACTGTTGCCCTTCTGTTGTCTTGTACCAGTCTTGCCACTCTCCGTTCTGCCCTAACATTGACTAGTCGCTGACGGCCACAATTCGCACGTTCACACCCAGATTTTTGGCTGACAGTCCGGTCTTTAAACACTTTAACAATGAGCCCCTCTTGAACATATAACTAATTCTGCTGTTTTGCTGATATTCGCTCCATGGCTCCGAGCGCCAACAATCATCCCACGTTCAAAGGCTGTTAAATCGCGTTGTTTCCCCGTATCTTCAGAAACAAATCACTTCTACTGTCGTGGTAAACAACCCGCTTCCCTATTTATAATGGTCTGGCCCTCTAGCAACTTCAGCGCCAAATTATAGCTAATTTGCCTACAAACGTCAGGTGGTCATAATAAACTGGCCACTCAGTGTATATATATATATTTGCTTACACATTACTGGATGACGGAAGTTAGCCGAGCTTCACCCCATTCACTAAGCTAATATAAAATTTTGCAAAGTGAAAATGTCCTAAGTGAATGGCCTATTTTCCTTTAGTAAATCATCCCCTATAAATCATGCAGCTCCACACAGCTGGAACTTATGGAGGGACTGTCATTGGCATTATAATATTGTTCAGCGTTTCCATTATCCCCTCCACAGACTGAGAATGAACGAGTACTTCTCCTTCTCTATGCACATATTACAACCACATAGGGATTAATTTTTTTTCCAAAGGGTCACTGGTTCAAAATGAACACGTAGATTGTATTGTTTACTGTCACGTTCAGCCCTGCAGAGAATGGTGAACATCGAGGTGTATTTGGACTTAGAACTCGACATGCACACTACAAGCTGATCGTGTTTCTTCTCTCAGCAGTTCCTGCTGCTGATACCAGAAAATAATGAAAAGATATGTTCTGTGCCTCCAGTATGCAGATATCTTCTGTTCCTCCAGCACTCATTGGTGGGACAGACAGGGGAGGGGGCAGGCACAACTGGCTCTGGCTCTAGAGAGGCAGAGCCAGCTGTCAATCAGGCAGTGAGGTGGATCCCGATAATATTGTCGGGTTCTTTACCGGTGTTCTATCAAAGGTTGTGACTGGGTTGGAATGCGTGACCGGTCATGTGCTTACACTTTTTAACGTAATCCCGCCCATTTTTTTGGCGGTGGAATATGTGACCGGCAAAAGGAGAAGAATTCCACCCTTCCTCAGCTGTTCCAGGGCAGATCGGCATCGCAGATGGTATGTGCAGGAGTACCGACCCGCCCTGAAATGTCACTTCTATCTGACTTTGTGGAATGTGAAATCGCACTCACAGAGTCGGATAGAAGTGACATTTCAGGAATGATAAGCTGTTTCAGGGCAGATCGGTTCTCCTGCACATACTACTGCGATGCAGATCTGCCTTGGAACAGCGGACAAAGGGTTAGAATTCTTCTTCTTTTGCCGGTCACATATTCCACCGCCGGAAAAGTGGGCGGGGTTTCACATTAAAATGTGTGACCACATCACTGGTCACACATTCTAACGCAGTCACAAACTTTGATAGAACACCGGCTACAGTGGGGCTCTGCACTGGCAGCAAATAGGAGGCAGGAACCCCCTATATGCTGACTCAGGAGGACATTAGGAAATCTACTCCTGAGGCTCAAAAGAGAACTAATGCCAAAAACCATTTTCTTTTAACATAAAATTGTGTAAACACCATTATAGTTTACCTTTAAATGGAACCCAAACAAAGCCAAATGTGGAAGCTAACATTCTAAGAATTATGGGCTACATAATCGCTCCAGGGCAGCTAAGCTGGAGTTCCTCATCCATGCAATGAGAGACGTCACTGCCCTGGAAGTAGTACGCATCTCTACGAATAGCGGCTCCCATCTGAGCCTTCTCACACAGGCGTTTTGTTTTGTGACCAATCCCTTTTAATCCCCCAAATCCCAATACACAGTAGTTAGGTACAAGGGGGAAGTAGAACGTTTATGCAAATAATAAACATCCACCGAATAAAAGAGCCGCATGTGTAAACAACATTCTAATTAGATACGGAATGTCTTTTCCTGTTGATATTAACAGAGTGCTGTTAAATAAACACAGTTTTCATACATAAACTAATTGTGAATTAATACAAATGCTACAGGGCATTTCCAGTATGTGCAATATAACGCAGACCGATGGTAACCTTTCATCCAATGGAGGAAATAAAAACAACAACCCAGAGATAAATATTTATACGGTAGTGGAGGACGGGGGACACAAAGTGTCATACAAAACATCAACTTATTTGTGGCCTCGGTTGAAGAGTCCATTTAACAAAGCATAGTGTAGCCATTGCAATATATGATATACCATGTTTTGCAGTTGAGCATTTTCTAATTTGTATTTTCAGAAATGTTATAATTTTTAGACTTTTGTGTTTTTTTTAAATGTAAAAGCTAATTCTAAAAAATCTGGCAAGGGTCCTCTACCCATACATGTCAATAGGAATGCAAAAGCAGCTTAAAGCAGATGATGCAGTTTAGAAGGTCAAGTGCAGGTCAGAAGAAGGTCAAGTGCAGGTCAGAAGTGAGCCAAGTGCAGGTCAGAAGTGAGTCAAGTGCAGGTCAGAAGTGAGCCAAGTGCAGGTCAGAAGTGGGCCAAGCGCAGGTCAGAAGTGAGCTAAGTGCAGGTCAGAAGTGAGCCATTGCAGGTCAGAAGTGGGCCGAGTGCAGGTCAGAAGTGGGCCGAGTGCAGGTCAGAAGTGGGCCAAGTGCAGGTCAGAAGGGAGCCAAGTGCCGGTCAGAAGTGAGCCAAGTGCAGGTCAGAAGTGGGTCAAGTGCAGGTCAGAAGTGAGCCAAGTGCAGGTCAGAAGTGGGCCAAGTGCAGGTCAGAAGTGAGCAAGTACAGGTCAGAAGTGAGCCAAGTGCAGTTTAGAAGAGAGCTACGTGCAGGTCAGAAGTGGGCCAAGAGCAGGTCAGAAGTGGGCCAAGTGCAGGTCAGAAGTGAGCAAGTACAGGTCAGAAGTGAGCCAAGTGCAGTTTAGAAGAGAGCTACGTGCAGGTCAGAAGTGGGCCAAGAGCAGGTCAGAAGTGGGCCAAGTGCAGGTCAGAAGTGAGCAAGTACAGGTCAGAAGTGAGCCAAGTGCAGTTTAGAAGAGAGCTACGTGCAGGTCAGAAGTGGGCCAAGAGCAGGTCAGAAGTGGGCCAAGTGCAGGTCAGAAGTGAGCAAGTACAGGTCAGAAGTGAGCCAAGTGCAGTTTAGAAGAGAGCTACGTGCAGGTCAGAAGTGGGCCAAGAGCAGGTCAGAAGTGGGCCAAGTGCAGGTCAGAAGTGAGCAAGTACAGGTCAGAAGTGAGCCAAGTGCAGTTTAGAAGAGAGCTACGTGCAGGTCAGAAGTGGGCCAAGAGCAGGTCAGAAGTGGGCCAAGTGCAGGTCAGAAGTGAGCAAGTACAGGTCAGAAGTGAGCCAAGTGCAGTTTAGAAGAGAGCTACGTGCAGGTCAGAAGTGGGCCAAGAGCAGGTCAGAAGTGGGCCAAGTGCAGGTCAGAAGTGAGCAAGTACAGGTCAGAAGTGAGCCAAGTGCAGTTTAGAAGAGAGCTACGTGCAGGTCAGAAGTGGGCCAAGAGCAGGTCAGAAGTGGGCCAAGTGCAGGTCAGAAGTGAGCAAGTACAGGTCAGAAGTGAGCCAAGTGCAGTTTAGAAGAGAGCTACGTGCAGGTCAGAAGTGGGCCAAGAGCAGGTCAGAAGTGGGCCAAGTGCAGGTCAGAAGTGAGCAAGTACAGGTCAGAAGTGAGCCAAGTGCAGTTTAGAAGAGAGCTACGTGCAGGTCAGAAGTGGGCCAAGAGCAGGTCAGAAGTGGGCCAAGTGCAGGTCAGAAGTGAGCAAGTACAGGTCAGAAGTGAGCCAAGTGCAGTTTAGAAGAGAGCTACGTGCAGGTCAGAAGTGGGCCAAGAGCAGGTCAGAAGTGGGCCAAGTGCAGGTCAGAAGTGAGCAAGTACAGGTCAGAAGTGAGCCAAGTGCAGTTTAGAAGAGAGCTACGTGCAGGTCAGAAGTGGGCCAAGAGCAGGTCAGAAGTGGGCCAAGTGCAGGTCAGAAGTGAGCAAGTACAGGTCAGAAGTGAGCCAAGTGCAGTTTAGAAGAGAGCTACGTGCAGGTCAGAAGTGGGCCAAGAGCAGGTCAGAAGTGGGCCAAGTGCAGGTCAGAAGTGAGCAAGTACAGGTCAGAAGTGAGCCAAGTGCAGTTTAGAAGAGAGCTACGTGCAGGTCAGAAGTGGGCCAAGAGCAGGTCAGAAGTGGGCCAAGTGCAGGTCAGAAGTGAGCAAGTACAGGTCAGAAGTGAGCCAAGTGCAGTTTAGAAGAGAGCTACGTGCAGGTCAGAAGTGGGCCAAGAGCAGGTCAGAAGTGGGCCAAGTGCAGGTCAGAAGTGAGCAAGTACAGGTCAGAAGTGAGCCAAGTGCAGTTTAGAAGAGAGCTACGTGCAGGTCAGAAGTGGGCCAAGAGCAGGTCAGAAGTGGGCCAAGTGCAGTCAGAAGTGAGCTATGTGCAGGTCAGACGTGAGCTAAGTCAATGGGGCTGCAAAAGTAGCTTAATGCAGGTTATGCAGTTTAGAAGGTCAAGTGCGGGTCAGAAGTGGGCCAAGAGCAGATCAGAAGAGGGCCAAGTGCAGGTCAGAAGTGGGCCAAGAGCAGATCAGAAGAGGGCCAAGTGCAGGACAGAAGTGGGCCAAGTGTGTAAAAGTAAGCCACTGCAATAAACATTGAATGCACCTGCAAACAATACCGCATGTTAATGCCCATATAACGATGCGCTGCAACAATGTGAACTCCACTTAGGAGCCTTTGTCAATAGGCTTGTGTTGATAGGCAAATGTCCCGTGTTTTCAGGCTCATTCAGCGTGCATTTAGATAAGTTTGTGATGCAATAAAAAGAAAAAGAGAGCTCCTCCATTGTGTAAAACCGTTTTATTATAACGATCTGAGGAAGGAGGCGTATCCTATGAAACGCGTCAACCAAGAGGGATATGCAGTTTGTCGGCTGTGTTGGAGCCTCACGATCTCGGTGTCTGTGTTTGCCGATATATATTATATGCTTATTCATTCCAGTTCCTTTGTGAGTATGATTTTTACTCCTTTTATATCATTATAATAAAACGGTTTTACACGATGGAGGCGCTCTCTTTTTCTTTTTATTTCAGTCCTTGTGGTTACCCCAGACCAGCGTGAGCAGCCTCCAGAGTGCATCAATACACCTTTTCCACACAGGTATAGGTGCTGGCGCCTGTGTTATTAACTCTTTACAAGTTTGTGATGCTTCTGAGGTCATTTACAGAACATCAACAGTAGTATTTGATCTGCAGCTAACTCACTGGGGTGCTTTATACAGATCCTGGCCATGGTCTAGTGGTTAGCACTTCTCCCTTGTAACACCAGGGTCCTTGGTTTGATTCCCAGCCAATGTCTAGTGGCTAGCACTTCTTCACTGTTTGCATGTTATCCTTGTATTTTTGTGGGTTTCCTCTGGTTTCTCCAAAGACCTTAAGAATGTAAGCTCCTTGAGGGCAATGGATGATGTGAATGAAAAGTGTGTAAGCGCTGTGTACAGTGATAGTGCTAAATAAATGCCTGAAATAAATAATAAAAGCAGCACGCATGAACTTCTATTACAGTATAAGGCAGCTCCCCATCATCATAGTAATGCACGTATGGAGTATAAGCCAAGACCACTATGGGCAGGCCATACAGTATGGAGCTACGTGAATTTTTGTTGCTGAGCTTGATGGAACTCTAGGGAATGTTCAAGTACCCATCACAGGGGTAAGCAATCCAGTTGTGGTGAAATTACAATCCCATCATGTCTCTGGAAGCCATGCCTGTATCTATCAGAGTCTTGCAATGCCTCATAGGAATTGCAACTGCTCAACAGATGGAGTGCCAAGGTTGCCTACGCCTGACCTATCCTTTCATGGTTCATCATCCTTGCTGCTGTATATAATTTGCATTCCATTCAGGTGGACTCAAGCTTTGAATTACGTTCTTCTTCAACCATGAAAAGATGCCATATCAAAGAAATCTATTTTAAAAGGTAACAGAATTTTCAGTGCAGATCCTTTAGTTAACATTGTCCCTGCAGGCTGCACAACAAACTAGGATCCTTACTTTAAGAGATCAGTGCATTCCGCTCCCCTTAACATCTTGTCTTGATTTGTATTGTGACTGTAATGTCTTCCTTATATTATAATACATCCTGTATTATAATAAAAAACAATAATTATTAATAATAATATTAATAATACATCCCCCCAACCGGATCCTGGCGTGTTGATGAAGCTGCCACTAGAGGGAGCTCTTGGCAGATGGGAGAATAGCTATGCATTTTGCTCCCATGAGCAGCTGCCACATCTTGGAGCAGTTTTGGACTGCTCCAAAACCTAAAAGAGGTTTCAATTTTTTTACATTGGCTTGATTTAAAATCTCAGATTGTGTGCAGAGCATGATGGCAATTTTGAGTAGGGAAGGTTTGAACCTCTGTCAGGTTTTAATTGCTGTCTGTGAGATTCACTGGGACTAAAGTGAAGGGTAAGTCCAAATTCCCAAATAGTGCTTGCCGCTAATTGGCTCTCCAGCACTATTCAGCCAAAATAATTTATAACTGGCTCCTTTGATCTTCTGATTGAAGGATGCTGGGTGGAAGGGTGCTGACAGGGGCACCCACTGTGCGACTAATTTCTTGACGAACCAGTCAAAATTTGCGTGGCTTGCGATCATCGGAAGCACGATCTGTACCATCGTACGTTTTTTTAAGTACCTTACAACCATCGCAAGACAAAACTCTTGCGATGGTTGTAAGGTGTGTGCCCAGCCTTAGAAAAGAAGAAAGCTCCAGTCCTGACCAGGACCCGATGATTGCACAGGTGTGCACAACCCTTAAAGAAAGGGTGATGGCTATGGGGAATTAGCTCCTGCTGGGAAATAGGAACAGACAGTGTTCAGGAGTCAGAAGGACTCCCCCCAGAAGTCAGAGAGGAGTCAGGTGAGCTCCTGATGGGAAATAGGAGCAGACGGTGTTCAGGAGTCAGGAGGAGTCCCCCCAGAAGTCAAAACAGAGTCAGGTGGTGTGTGTGCTGGAGGCACAAAACAACAGCCAGGGAGGCTAGGGGAAATGGTGAGGCTTTTAAAGCCGAGAGCCTGAGGGGCCACCAGTACAAGTGCGGGACAGCACTACAGAGAGGACCAGTGGGTCTGAATGACTAATGTTGAAAGTGAAAGCCAGGAGACTAAACTTGTATTGTTTTGCAAGCAGTGTATGGATGCAGTACTGAACAACCCCTACGAGGTAGATGTGTGATCTTTTGTTTAAATAAAAGTGGGCTATCAGGTCCTTAAAAAGAAGATATTGCGAGTGGACTGCAGCCTTACAGTGCTTACCATATGTGCTAATATCCCCAAACATCACAAATCATACAGACGGGTTTTCTCAAATTTGATTCTAAAAATGAAAAAAACACTTTAAGTTAACATTCTGTGGTGTGCTCCTTCAATATTTGCACAGATACAGCTGCTGGGAACTTGTAACCTTCAAGCCATCGGCACTAGGTTAACGGAACAATAATGCTGGAGCTGAAAAATTGTTGTGGCTTGAAGATGTCACAGTCAGACATGTTCTGGTCACACTTGGCAGCCTCTGATGGCTCGGCAGAGGTACACATTTCATGAAAAAGAAAAATCTGCTACTTAATTGCAGGTACAGTACATTATGAAGCGCCGGTGCGATCTGTGACTGCGCTTCCCGGCTAAGCTAACTGGTTTTGACATGTCATCTACCACGGCCAATGACATGGATAATGCTTCTTAACGTGGGTAAAATTCTGTGGCATATAGGTCACTCTCTTCAGGGGAATCAACGCCGTCTCCTTCCTGTGCATTTCCACCACGATCCTTCATTTTGCAGCCTGGAGCGGAGAGTGAAATGCAGCAATGGAACCCACTGCTCAAAGCAAAAATCTGCTTCCAGGGCAATCCATTATATCTGACAAGCTAAATGTTCCATGGTGCACCATATGGCATCAGAGCAGGCCCGACGACGGAAGGGAGAGATTCAGCAAATGCATCACTATTATTGAGTTTGGCTACAGACTCAACTTGCGTTTGTTTCATATTTATTTGGTCCTTACGAACGCCTAACCTTTAAATCTACAGCCAGACTAATCTATGGGATGTGATGTCTTGGGGAGCGGATATGTTTTGGACTAATATATTACGGAATTGAAATATAAACAAGTGTAATAAAAGTCATTTGAGTAACCAACATGGCTACATGGCATGTAAACTGCAAGATGGCTTGGAAGAGAGAACGGCTTTATGAATAAAAGCTAGAATCTGTCGTAATATTCTCCCCGGCTATGCAGACAATAAAACAAAGAGCAAGTGAATTAAAGCTGACCTCCCAGCAAACAGTGAAATACACATGAGAGCTGTTTTACCTGCCAATAGATTTGTACTTCTGTCCATCTCGTCCTGAGATTTACACAGCCCTGCCATAAAAAACAACCTTGTCTGGCAAGGGAGGAGACCTGATTTTCCTCTGCTGCAGTTCAGTAAAACCTACAGGTCTTGTCCCTCCCTTAGCCTGTGATTGGACAGTGACTGATAAGCCCATTTCTAGCACTCTGTTCTCTCATCCTAGCAGCATACTCATTGTGCTGCTTCTCCCTCCCCCAGTCTGAGTTATACAGGGCTTGCATGAGACTAACACCAAGTAATATCCAGATATTCACTCTACTTCTTGCATTTAGTAAAATTAGGATGTACATGAATACAGAGCTGCATTCATCTGTGCATCATATACCTGCCTAGAGTTCAGCTTTAAATATATGTTTCCTTCTCGCCACAGAAAACAATCAATGGTTGTACGAGGATGTATTCTATTTGCTGTCACTGTCTAGTTAAAGAGAACCAATCACCAATGGGCGTTTATTGTAACAAACAATGTTGTCAACCTTGGCACTCTAACTATTAGGAAAGTACATGTCCCATGAGGCATTGCAAGACCCTGACAGCCACAGGCATGACCCCTAGAGGCAGAGGCAAGATAGGATTTAGAGTTTCACCACAGCTGGAGTGGCCAAGTTGCCTACCCCTGGTCTAGCGCATGGTACCTCCCAACCCAGGAATCACTGCAGCCGCTTCCTCTGCACATTTTGCATAAGAAGTACATGAGCATTTTACTGAAAGCACATGCTCTACAGAAAAGCTTGTTACACTTGTTCAACCAGTTACGAGGAGCAATAGAAAAGACACATTTTATTTGCATGCTAAAAGAGAACATTGGTAGTCCTTTAATGGTTAAAGCAGATCTCCAGTATTTTCAAAATGTAACCCTTGCAGTGGGGCTAATCCCGCATGGCAAGGGTTACCTGCTCGTTTTAGTCTAGGGAACAGAATAAAGAAGGTAAACTCACTCAATCTTGTGGCGGTAAACGATCACCTCTCTTCCCCTCCACACTTGCCGCGGAATGTCCCTTGCCGTCCTCAAGTCCAATGCAAGGGAATGGACCTTGAAAAGACTTGATGACATCAGCGGGGCTTGCTTAGTCCACTAGAGCCCAGGGGAGAAGAGGCTGTTCCGGCAGTTCTAGCAGCCAGAGAAGATCGAGCATCAGGTGAGTACATTTTCTTTATTTGCACTTCTAGACCAAAACGAACAGTTAACCCTTGCAGTGCCGGGGGGAGTCCCACAGCAAGGGTTAACTCTTGACAATCCTGGAGTTCCTCTTTAATGTTGACACCTATTCTAAAGAGGAGTAGTCAAAGTATTAGTTTCTGTAAGGGTTTCATACAAACAGAGCTCAACTATCATTTTGTTTGCTGTACCTATTTAAAGAATGTGACCGAGTAATAGAATCAGTAATAGTATACTGATTGGACAACAGGCAGCTAATGTCTATGAGTATATCTAGTGAAAGTAGCGGGCGAGTCTGTACAAGTCAGCAAATTGCCATCTTTGCTGAACTTGTCAGACTAAAAATCCCGTCACTGAAAATCACATACCATTTCATTACTCAACAATGAGATCTAAATGATTAAGGCACTTCACACCATTCTTATTGAGTACTGTATTGCTCCTTTCAGTAAAGAAAAAGAACTCTGTATGCGCAATTGTTCCTTTCAGAGCGGGAGAACAATGGGATAATTCTCGCTCGGAGGTCATGTTAAAAGTCTGTTGTTGTTTGGAATGGATTCAGTCTGGAAATTCGAACAGTGCTCCTTGTCTTTTGGAGGAACCAGGAATTCTTTAAAATGTCAATAATATTCTTTGAGACTGTAAAAAATTTAAGATATACTGGTGTCTGACCACGCCGTGGCGGGGCATGGCTGGACGTGACTCCCAGCGATTCTGACAACAAAGCCAATGTAACGCAGTCAAGTAAACATTATTTTTACAGAGGAAACATTTTCATGGAGGAAAAATTGCCTGAATGGATTTATCCATAAAATATTACAACTTCCAGTAAGCCAAGAAGAATAAAAAGGAATAGGAAAACCAAGCCAAGTCAAGAATAATGCCGATTTTAGTGATTTTCCCTGATATATGTCTACTTAACAGGTCCATATGTAGAGTCCAGAACTTAAGAGCAAACTAACAGTTATGCTTTAATCCCCCCATTCCCCAACAGTATTTCCTTCATTCCCCCACTGTTCCATTCATCACTGACAGCCAAAGGAAATACCTAGTACTTCCAGGTATAGCGAAGCATGTGGCTTACTCCAGGTTACTGCACTGGGCCAATTACATTAGAGGTCATAGCCCTGTGTGAGACAAGACTCCAAACACTCACAGCTCACACAGTGCCTTGGTTTCACTCCCAGCAGGAGTGCAAGAGCAAAGTAAGTATATGCGTATGTGAGGGTCTACATTAAAGTGAATATGTTGCTGTTGCCTGCACGGTCTTCTGCTCATTGCCCAAATCAAACTAGCGTTAAAGTGAATCTGGCAAAAAAACTAAACATGAAACAGCCGGTAGACTAAAATTAGCTGGTTCTGCGGCCTCTAGGCTTTAAAGTGGACTTACACTCAAATGTTAAAGTTGGAGTTTCTTCTGTTTATATTTTGCCTTCCCTGGTTTCCCTTCCTCCTTTCTCCAATATGATATTTTCTTTTAAATAAAACCTTTCTGTTTTCATTGCATTTCTTATTTCAGACCCGGTGATGTAATCACTGAGTCTCTGTGCCCCCCTTTATGCAATTCAGGCAGATCATGCAAGCACAAACCTAAAGGGTTGTAAACAGCTTGGACATTTTGTGAAATGATCTCTGCTGAAGAGAAGGGTGAAGCAACTGAACACTTAGGGCTAGTTCTCCCCAGTACGTTCCGTACCGATTCTGTGGCGGAACGCATTGGATCCAATCCCAGCCAGCTCACATCATTCTGGGGCGGGAGGGGGCGTGGCAGTGCATTGAAGTCAATGGCACCGCAACTACGCCCCCTGCGATTGCCGATCCGGAACGTAATCTCACTGCGGCTCAGGGGGGTGGCTGTGGCGCCATTGACTTCAATGCACCATCAGACCCCCTCCTGCCCCAGAAAGCAGTGCACCGGCTGGGATGCGATCCAGTGCGTTTTCGGCACTCAATCAGGCCAGAACGCACCGGGGCTGATGTAAACAAGCCCTTATCCTTCCCCTAAAGTGGAGACATCACTAAAATTCCCATTATGTATGAAACAATAGCATGCATCAGCCATACTAAATCAATTATCATATAGAATAAAAAGTATTGCTTTGCAAAGTACATCCAGATTTATGGATGGAGTGATCGTTTTTGTAAATGAGCCAATAGGCAGCATCTTCTTTTTTATTTATTGTTATTTAAAAAGGTAGAGTACATAAATAGATACGGGAATAAAGTATACATAATCCCAATCACTAAAATCTCAAATAACCTTTAAAGTGACATTAAACCCTCAGATTTTTTAACATAAAACAATACTGTAATGTGCGCCTTACTGTAATCCATGGTAGTTTCCCTTCTCTTTGCTGCTCTTCCTTTTAAATCTGTATCACTTCTCATGCTGGGCAGAACTTCTGTTTTGCAGCTGACTGCCTTGTCTCTGAAATGGATACATGGTGCCTGTGTGCAGGTTCACAACCTGAGCCAGCACTACAGGAAGAGGCACTCAGCTGCAAAGGGAAGTTCTCCCCCAGCAAGAGAAGAGATAAGGATTTAAAAGGAAGAGCAGCAAAGAGAAGGGAAACTACCATAGATTACAGTAAGGCACACATTACCGTATTGGTTTATGTTAAAAAATCTGAGGGTTTAATGTCACTTTAAGATGTTAATGTCAAAAGTGAATTTCAAAAATACCTTTTTATTTCTGCATCTTTTTTGAAATATTACCTGGGGATGCTTCTGTGATGGTCCCTGTTAAAGCACTTCCTGTTTTACGATGACAACGCTCTGTCACTGTCTCCCAATTGTGCTCCTGCATTGTCACCCTGGCTTCTAATGGAGCTTAAAGTTGTTGTTTTAACACATATTACGCAGGCACGGTCCACAGTGAGATATAAATGCCTCTCTACTTTATATTAACCAGTTGATGATAAACCCCCTTCCTGGCCAGGCCATTTTTCAGTATTCAGTGCTGCGGTAATTTAACTGACATTTATTCCGTCATACAACGCTGCACTGAAATGAATTTTATACTATTTTTTGGGGACAGATAGAGCTTTCTTCTGGTGGTATTTAATCACCCCCGGGATTTAAATGTTTTACTATATAATGAAAAAAAGGACCGAAATTTTTTTGGGAAAAAACAGTTTTTCCTATTTTATCTTATAAAACATTTATTATGACGCATTTTTTTGTTAAATACCAAACATGTCAAGCTTTAAAATTGCTTGCGCCCACAAAATCGCAAAAAGCTACCATGTCTAAAATTGGCCATAGGTGACGCTTTAAAAGCTTTTACCACTCATCAGTTTAGTGTTATCTGTGATTGATGGCCCTAAAATTATCGCTCACAGTGTGACATCGTGGCGATATGTAACATGTGTGGCGTAATCGTTGCAAGTAGGCGCACCCAACCCATATTTACGTGTATAAGTGCGTGCGCACGGGGGTGGGGGACTTAAATTTATTTTTTTTATACTTTTTTTTCCCCCCTTTACTTGATTGCTATAACATAGGGGGCTAAAAATCCCCCAATGTGATAGCTAGAAAAAATAACAGGTCCTCTTTATGGAGACATCAGAGGTCCCAAAGACCCCTAATGCCACCCAGGGAACCCCAGGTTAAAGCAGGTGTAACCCCAATCACTTAAATCAAATATTTATTAATTATTGGTATTTATATAGTGCAGACAATCAGTCCATGCCCTCAAGAAGCTTACAATCAGGGCCGATTTAGATAGAAGCCAATTAACCTACCAGTATGTCTTTGGAGTGTGGGAGGAAACTGGAGTATGTGTAGAAAACCCTTGCAAGTACAGGGAAAACATGCAAACTCCTTGACTGGGATTTGAACCAGGAACCCTCAGTGCTGCAACGTAGTAGTGCTAACCACTACGCCACTGTAAAGGATGACACTGTCACAAGCTCTTACAATGAAGACTACAGACAGCCATGCCAATGCACATTTCACAGATGTGATTCATTGTTGTCACTGTTAAGAAAACCTGTCCTGAGACGTGCCATGCTCTAACGTGGTCACATTTCTTACAATGTTGCAAAAGGTGGACTATGCCATTAAAACAAACATGGTCATCTGGAGACCTCCTAGTGGGCAAATTAAATGTACAATTCCAATAAAGCAGAGGTCGTCTTGCAGTCACAAGCTCTAGTAACACTCACTAAATACACTCCAAATACAACAGAAGGTGACGCAAGTGAACCTTTGAAGAGCAATGAGTGAAAAAGCATCTGCTTTGGATGGGCATACACCCAAGAGTTCTTAAGGAGCTTAGTTACTGTAAATCATCACTAGACTTTATATTCAACCTTCAAGGTTTCCTTTCAAAGTAGCCCTGGGCCATGAGGTTGGCACGGAACACGTGCTTTAGCTTAATGTAAATTATGAGAAAGATCACAGCCAAATCACCAAGAACAAATAAGCTTTATGCCTACAGGGAGAACATAATGTAACTTGGGCCAATTATATTTTTCAAAAGAAGATTCCACTTTTAGCCCATCTTTCCATAATGCTTTCCACAGTCACATTTTTGTCATTTGCAAACATCATCCTTCTGGTGTTTCAAAGGCCCAGGCTATGCCCGGGTACCTATTTGGAAATCTGTACAAATTACATTATAGCTGCCCATACATGTGGTAATTTGATAAAGCGATCAAACTATTGATTTTATTTTTGGTCAAAATCGCAAAGCAATCAAAGACATAACATTTCTTGACCGCAAGGGAAAAGGATCAAAATGACCCCAGTAGTTCTTGCAGTGGAAAAACCCAACTGCTTTCAACAAAATTTGAAAGCAGTTGGGTTAAATTTAGGATTAAAATGTATTTAGCAATAACATTTAGTATTTTTCAGTTTTGACTCCCTTTCAGTTTGATCTTCCAATAAATTGTATTGAATCTGCCAATGTATTGTCCAGTTTCGACTTCATACCTGACTGTATTCTGGTGGTAGGTTGATCTAGTTGGTGGTATATTGTTTTGTTTCTGACAATTACTTGTGATCATATTTACAATCGCCAGTGACTCAGAAGTGGTTTCAATTTACTGATAACAACGGGTATAGCAATAGGTCTCACAATGCACTACTGCTAGAACTGTCAAGTGTGCACAATGACAGTAAAAACATGAATAATATTTGAGAAGGCAAAGAGGGTGGGAGACGTGTGGTTACTGGGTGTACATTGTTCATCAAAATTGTTGGAAGAGTTGTCTTTGGCCTTAAAAAAAAACACAATTTTAATGGTAAAAGCAACCAGAGGTATAAAAGACACAATAAAGACAAAATGACAATATCTCCATGAAGTAAATTATCCACATGTTTGCACATAGCAGTTGGCATTACTGCCCCTCTTCTGAATGTCCTACTCTGATGTAGCCAGTTCAGAAGGATGGAAGCCTAAACCTGATATAGCAACCTAGATCCTTACACAATTGGAAGCCACTAGAGAAACAGCAAAATTGCTGTCCAATGTGCCTAAAAGCATAAAAAAGAACCTAAGGCTGTCTTGCACAGCTACACCGAAGAATAATCCTCACCTACCTACTCCCCATATGCAGAACTATTTTTTTCCCCCATAGCTTCCTTTGTGTCTTTTTACTCCTGCTTATCTGTGTACAGGTTACACACTGTGATAGCTCTCCCCATATATTGAGAAAGCGGAAGAAGATCACAGGGGCAGTGCTGTGGTCACTCTCTAGTGCAGTTTACAGTACAGGACATGTACAGTGGTTTTACAGGGGCAGTGCTGTGGCCACTCTCTAGTGCAGTTTACAGTACAGGGCATGTACAGTGGTCCCTTCTGAGCCATTCTATGTCCTCTGTGATTGAATCAGTTCTGTCCAAGACAAAGGCCATCTAATACTTGGTATGAAAGCTGTAATGCATTTATAGACTACTGAAGCCATGTGCTTGTCTTTCTCTAAAGACCATCTTTAGTATCTCATTACATTTATTTCTAGCCAACCACATCAAAATGAGACACTTGAACTGTGATAGCTCATTTACAGAAGGCTTTACAGGGGAAAAGAATGGCGGAATAGGCTTCTGACTTCCTGCAAACTTGTGTAGTATTACACAACTGCAACTACAAACTATGTGACATGGTGCTGCCTCAGCCTAAAGTTTACTTGCAGTTAGTGAAAGGGTAGCAAATGGTCAGCCAAAGGCTAAAAGTCTGCCAAATGCAGATGCGTATACCCCTAGCTATTTTATAGTGTGTGGTAATATGCTAATATCGACTTTGGCTAGGAAGTCTATGGCTGGCCACATGCTTTCTCAATGGCCAGACCATCACACTGGTAGACCAATAGTGAGGGCAGGAGGGTGGCCTCAAGTACAAACTTCTAAAATTAGGTTGGTATTTGCATACTAGAGCGGTTGAGGTGGCCTGGAGGAAAACAGAAGCTGTGTAGGCATCCGGAGGTCCCAGATACAATATCTATGTGCCAGTTTATTATGCTTGGGCTGACTACAAATTGTAGCAGTAGTATACAGTATTACATTGATCAAGCATGAGTAGCCCAAAGATAAAGTTATACATTAACATGAATTATGGAGATGTCAGCATGTTATCCAGAAAACATGTCAGGATATAGTGATAGCCTTCTTGTTAATGATAAACCAGAGTAAGAACTTTAACTACATCCCTGCCGTACAAAATAAAAATAAAATATATAACCTGCTATGGTCAAATTTTTCAACCAAAATTCAAATCTATACATAAAAAGCCGGATAATATGTTGTTCTGTGTGGAATGCCTTTGTTTTTAGTTATTGCACTTATAAGATAATTATTGTGCTTGGTTTGCAAGCTGCCTTGGAGCTCCTCGCTGCTAAACATGGCTAGACCTACGCTGATGAGCCCTGCAGGGGAAAACCTGTGCCTGGAGCCTGGAGATGGTTCTCATTTGCCTTTCTGTTTGTGTGTTTCCAATTTACAAGTAAACAAGCTGCATAAACCAGACATGTAGAGCCTACAAAAGCACAGTGACTGGTCTAGAAAATATTTTAATGTAGACTCGTGCCCATCTCAAAAAAAGTGTCTGCATTGGTCAGAGCACCAGACTTCAGTTGACTTACACAAAACATTTTATCTTCAAAACGCTTGATACAGAGTTTCTATATACAGTGTTTAGTACCGAAATCTTTTTAAAATATTTATTTTTTACACACATTAAACAAAACAATTCACATAGAAAGCTATCTATAAATTACAATTCAATGTAATATAACTACATGCAATCCTAATTACATGCTAAAGCTGGGAGTTCCATGTGTGGTCTGCATTCCCTGTGTAGAGTGTATTCTGGAGTTTAGCTGGCCATACATTACGCATATTTTGGCCGGTTCTTCAGGAACGTGTTAAAATTCACACAGTGGGTGCTGTTGCCAGCACACTTCCAGTTGGCATCCCTTAGTCAGCTGACCAAAGGAGCCGATTGAAAATTCTTTGAACGAACAGAGTCAGTAACCAATGAGCTGCTGGTTCTGTTCGGGTATTCTGACAGCGGCCGGCAGTTGTTGTCAGAATGGAATTAAGACAGCGGGAGATTCCTCGATCAACGCTCGTAAGAGTTGATGGAAGAATCTGTTCTAGTTTTTACATTCAACCTGTCAAAGTGTATGACCAGCTTTATTATACTCACCATACTGAGAAGGTTTTCTTCTTGATTTAGTATGGCCCTCACGGCCTCTAAAATCTCATTAGAGATCATACACAAGTGATCTCTTCAGCTTAGAGCTGAGATTTGACATCAATCTTCAGATTTATTTTCTAATAACTTAAATGATAATTAATTTTGGAAATATAATAATAGTAAAAAAAAACATTTGGAGAACTTTGAATGTTTCAATTTGTTCCATGCAGAGCCCATTTGAATGTTTTACTCAGAAAATCAACAAAGCGTATAATTTTTACAAGGCAGCCTGACTTTATAAAATGTAGTTCCAGTGTAGTTTCAAACTCATAAGCACCCAGTGCAGCTTCCGGCATTTCACCATCTAATTGTACAGTCTCAGAACAACCTCCTTAAAATGTACCAACAACAATGTAGTACAAGGGCCTACCTAAACAATGCATTTAGGGTGGCAGTAAACTCAGGAGTTAAACCTTAAAAATGCATCCAAGTACCTTAACTATTAACAAAAATGTCTCTTATTTGTTTATCACTCAGCTGTAGACCCTCAATTCATCTCTGAATTGGTGCTGACACTGTCCTTCCTTCTGGAGGGTGGCTACTTTTGTTCCCCATGGTCCCTGTGTGTGTTGTAAAGTAGTCACCGCTCCAAACTCACTCCTGTGATGGACTACAATCTCACATTTAGTTTACTGATTTGTATTGAGATTGTAGTCCATAACAGGAGTGAGTTTGGAGCGGTGACTACTTTACAACACACACAGGGACCATGAGGAAGAAAAGTAACCACCATCCAGAAGGAAGGACAGTGTCAGCATCAATTCAGAGATGATTTGAGGATCTACCGACGAGTGATACACAAATAAGTTACATTTTTGTTAATAGTTGAGGTTCTTGAATGTATTTGTAAGATTTAACTCCTGAATTTAGTGTCACTTTATAGATTCTCAGTAGGAACAAGTTGCGGGAACTCCTAAGAAACCTTGTGAAAAGATGGCAGGAATGAGTGCTCTAAATTTTTTAAGAACAGACAATAATGTTCACTTGGATTAATGAAGACCTTATAAATAATAGAACAGATGTAATTACACTTCTTCTAAGTAGAGATGTAAACCACAAGATTTGTAGATGTACTGGTTTGCCATTTTTTTTGTTTTTTCCTCCTCTCCATGCTAGATGACAAAATCAAATCGACCAATTAGCTTGAGGCAAGGAGAGCAAGTCTAGTTTTTACAATGAATGACATGGTGTGTTTACCCGACCAATGATCTCTAGTCAGGAATACACATGCACAAAAATAATAACTGAAGGTTTGCCAAAATTTGATAACCAAAATCATACATCTTAAGGATTCTTTCACGCTGACTGGGCATTACATAAAAAGAGAAGCATGTGCCAGTAGCTCAAAGTACAAGTAAGAAAAAATAAATCTGGTGCACATAACAGGAATCTGTAGTGGTTTTTTATATATTTTATTTTTGGTCAGTGCTAAAAGTACAATAAAAATATTTTCTGTTTCAAGTAAATACAGAAAAGAATGCATATAATTATCTTATTGCCAACAGATGGAGCTCCAGCTGCTTTTCTTCCTGTATCTCCTTACCAACTGCTGGAAATGTACTGTTGTTTAGAGATCTCAATATACCAAGCTTACATTTTCCAAAAAAAAATGTGAATAAGTTGGAACAGTGATTAATTTGGTCTGATGAATACAGATTTACCCTGATCCAGAATGTGGGCACATCAGAGTAAGAAGAGAGGCCAATGAAGTGATGTACCCATCATGCCTATTGCCTACCGTACATGCCGGCGGGGAAAGTGTTATGATTTTGGGTTGCTTCAGTTGGTCAAGTCTAGTTTCAGCAACATTATGTCCCCAAAAAATTAGCTGTCAGCTGCCTACTGAATGACCAGGTTCTTCCATCAATTGATTTTTTCTTCCCTGATGGCACATTGGGCATATTCCAAGATGATAATGCCAGGATTCATCGGGCTCAGATTGTGAAAGAGTGGTTCAGGGAGCATGTGACATCATTGTCACACATGGATTGGCCACCAGGGTCCAGACCATTGAGAATCTTTGGGATGTGCTGGGGAAGACTTTACACAGAGGTCCAACTCTCCCATCATCACTACAAGATCTTGGAGAAAAATTAATGCAACTCTGGAAGGGAAATAAATGTTGTGACATTGCATAAGCTTATCGAAACCATGCCACAGCGAATGTGTGCCGTAATCAAAGCTAAAGTCAATCCAACAAAATATTAGAGTGTGTGACTTTTTTTTTGGCCAGGCATTGTATATATCAGCGGTGGACAAACTAATTCAGGAACGAGTCTGTCCAATTCAGGAGCCAACAGGATTTGTTTTTGGAGCCAGCTCAATTGACAACAACTAGAGAAAACCACTGTAGTTTTAATTTAATTTAGGCATTTACGTTTATGTGTTATATGTGGATAACAATTCATGTAAGCTGTTATCATAACAGTAGGTGATTGCTATAGCGCTTAGAGGAATAAAAATCCCAGCAATACATTATAGAGCAGCGTGTGTGGAGCCGTGAACAGGGCCAACTGATCAGAAGCCGATTAATCGATTATTGAAAAAGTTGACAACTTTTTCAATAATCGATTATAATCGATTATGTCAATTAGTTGTTGCAGCCCTAGCGGAGTAAATAGAATATCATTCAGTAGTTAAAGGATATCATGGGTGACTATATGCTGAAAATGAGAGTTTATTTTAATAGGTCAAAAAAGGTTTGCAGGGCACCTATTTTAATGTATACCTTTCAAATCATTTATATATTGTTTTCATCGATATGTTTTAGAGGAATAGAGAACATAAATCTGGCCCTGATAAGATTTTTTTTGCTTTCGACACTTTCAGTTACGGCAAAACATGTTAGACAGTCCCAACATAGCGCTGCACTCACAGCTCTACAACCACAATGGACATGTAGGTCCTTGAAAACGGCAGAGCCAGAGGCTAAGTTTGTTTCAAACGCTCAGTGCAAAAGGAAACACTACAGGCATGAAGGAAAAGTAAATTCCATATTACCATATCAAACTTATGCAAAAGTATATTTGAGTGGCCCAGTGGGAATAAGTTCATCCACAAACTGTAGTTGGTATGAATCATGACTGTTTACATTCTCAGAGTCATGTTTTCCTATTTCTATAACATCTTTCACACGCTGTCATGATACATGTGGGAATTTGATGTGGTCATCTACATACCAGTAACATACAGCGATAACTACTCATCTGGTAAATCCATAAGTAGAAAACATTACAATGCATGCTTGTTGAGCAGCTATTAAAACAAAAGGTTTTTGTATCTAATGTGAGTTAAAGGGCCCCTATACATGGGCTTCAGACTTTGTGGCCCACTGACACCTATATGAGCTTGGTGGATATCCCATTATAAAACAATGGCCATTAATATGGAATCCCCCCCCCCCCACACACACACACATACACACACACAAATATACACACACACTGTCAGGAAGCCAGGCTTGGCCCTTGCGCTTGGAATTCTGCACGGGCACCTGCGCATGCTCAAGTGCGTGTGCGTAGTTTTGCTCAAAAATTGTGCACAGGCGTGTGCATGTTGGCGTGCGCATCTCACGGCATGCGCGCTGACGTGCGCATGCGCGTGTTGCGGATTTTTGCGCTAAACTGGCTATTTAAAGCTGTGACATTCTAACCTCCAGTGCTGACTGGTCTTCAGCTGTTTCCTGTTCCTGCAGCCTGAACCCTGCATCCTGACTCTGATCTCCTGTTGTTTGACCCGACTTGGCTATATACTCTGCTGCTCTTCTGGATCCCCTCGACCTCTGCTTGTTTTCTGACTACGCTCCTGTCTGCTGCTCTGTACCACGCTGCCCGCAAGTTGCTGATCCTGCCTGTCCCTGACTACGCCTTGTCTACTGTCCTGGTACCTCGCTGCTCGACTGCTACAGATCCGGCTTGTCTTGGACTTCGCTGCTACCAGCACTCGTGCCACTCCTGTCCTAGTGCACCTGTTCTACCTCCAGGGGTTCTTGGACTTGAGCTGCAAGAGAGGCCTTCCTCGTCAACTCAGACTCCTCTAAGGTACGTGGTTTCTGACACACACACACACACTATCTTTGTGTCTATAACAGTCACCACTCTTTGATCATTTTTTTCACAGATTGTTTGAGTATGTCTATGGGAACTGGTGCACAGTAGGCCAAAACAGCATTTGTAAAGTCAGGTACTGATATGGACCTGGCTCGCAATTGGCATTCTAGTTTTGCCCAATAGTACTCAATAGGGTTGAGGTCAGGGCTCTCTGTTTAGGCCATTCAAGCTTCTTCTTATCTAACTCATCAAGGTATGCTTTTATGGAGTTAACTTTGTACAAGAGCGAACTGTCCTGCCGGAAGGGAAATTACCTTTCACCAAACTGTTACCATGAAAAGGCACAGAATTGTCTTTGTACGCTGCACTATGCACGGCACCCATCACTGGAAACACCTAAACGTAATAATTTGGAGAGGTATCCATAAGCCCTCACAGACAGGGCCCTCCTTACCATCTTGTCTTGAATTGTATTGTGATAGTGATGTCTTCCTTACAGTATATTGTAAAGCGCTGTGCAAACTGTTGGCGCTATATAAATCCTGTATAATAATAATAATAATAATACACTATATAGGTAGCTGTGTGGGTCAGGTGCCCAAAAAACTTTTAGCCACGTAGTACTAGACTTAGAGAAAATTGTGATCACATGATATGAGGTCAGTTTGTGGTCTGTATGGAATGTGTTTGAGATGCCATTACACACCTTGTATAGAGAACTAAGAAGAAATGCACACTAAAAGCATCAACAGATGCAAGTGCTCCATAGAATCCAATTCATTGTTCATTCGTACTACTTCTATAGAAGTCAAAAATGCTTCCCCAACTGATGTCATCAGCAGATCACAAACACTCAGGTACACTAGGCTTCATCCAGACTGATAGGGGAATGGCTGAAATGACAAGTAACTGTGGTAATGAGGGTAAAAAGAGTATTTCAGGAAATGATTGCCACCACACAGAAAACACAAACATGAAGGACGAAGTAAGGACATTTGGTTCAAAGAAATCAGAAATATTCCCAGAACTTGGCTGGATATCTGAAGTCAAAGGAACTTGGAGTAAAAGTACTCCTTTTGTAATTTAGATCCATAAATGCTCAACTACACATGATCTATACAGGTCAACAGTCCTAGACACTTTTGGACTTCTTCTAGGGCCGAGAGTATGGGGAAGCAACAGAAAATGTAGGAGATATGTTGCTCTTGGGTATGAAATAGGCTTTCAGGGGTGTGGCCTTTTTTGTCCTGGAATGTGATCTAGAAAGGTAAGCAGTAATTCTTAGGTGCATTGACACCAGAATCCAAAAAACGCAAGTCGACAGAGGTACGTTGACTTGAGTTTGCATAGAGCATTGACGTCGATTGTGTTATGTTTTTTTTTTGTTTGTTTTTTTTTGTTTGATTTTTACACTAAGCTATATAAGTTATTGATTCTGCCTTGCATTGACACATGTTAGCAGTTCACACCAGTCCATTGCATTGCGTGGAAAACATTTAGAGCCTGCTCTACTATTTTTCAGCGGAGGGAAGTGCAACGCATCCCAATGCACTGGCATGAACTGCTCCCATTCACACCCCTTCATTTTCAGCTGCCCTTGCGTTGCCATTCATTGAAAAATGGATGCCAACGTATCTAGTGTGAATGGGGCCTTAAACTGGTTATGGGCTTGCAGTATAATACAAAATATCCATCTGTGTACTTCCTGTATACAGATGTAACGGAAAACTCAAACAAGTTTAAAATGATTGACATCCACACAGCTCCATACAGCTCTTACTAACAGAATTTTATTTTTTGTTCATTCTGCTTATTTCATGTCTGTTTTTTCCCCCGGTAGAGTTAGTTATTCTTGTTGTACTGGAATTCATCTCAGCTCTGGTGTTGCTTCTACACCAGATATTACTGTGCTGTATGCAATAAACATCTCATGATACACATAGGGCCAAGAAGCATAGAAGAAAGGCAGGATGTTTTTCTTACATATTTAGTATGTATCAGAGGAATACAAGAAACAGCCAATAATTTCATTAACATTGGAATCCCACCAAACAAGCCTCCAAACTACAGAGCTCAGGCGCATTACCTCCCAGGTGCTTGAGGTCTGTGGACTGCTTTTACAAAAATTGCAGCACAGGGAATATGAACCTTTCAGTCATACATTTGCATTCACTTTGAAAGCTAGAATCTCAATGACTACTATGGGAATGACGTCCACTTCTCTTTATTGCAGTTTTTTTTTTAATGCATCACAGATTCTGTTGGATACCATAAGGCTATTCCTAAAGGGAAGCTAACATACAACGAACACATATTTTAAATATATGTGTGATGCAGGGATCATATTAGCATATTCAGTAAAAAGCTGCAATTACTGGTATATTTATCTTGTACAGTTACATATATGGTAGTATTAAATGCCTGCTTACAAACCCCCATGGTTTTATTCTTATGTACCCCAAAACACAATCTCGCTACAAGTCTGTCACAAAACAGGATGAATAGAGCAATAGTGAAAAACTGTGAATTTTGAATGTGGTCAAAAAAATGCCTATAAATGCCTATTTTTATAGTTTAAACCCTAAATATGCCCCTCAAACTCAGCTTAATACATTACCCTTAAAAAAAAAAGAATGTAAAGGTAAACCCCTATACTGTACAGTACTGTACTGCTATGTCTCCCGCAGTGCTAGAATGTAAAATACCGATGTTACCCCTATACGGGAAAAATCCGCAAACGACTGAGGCCGCAAACTCTGGACCGCTACTTTGTGGGAGTTGACTGTAATGCAATATATTTATTTATTACAGGTATTTATATAGCGCTGAAAATGTACGCAGTGCTTTGCATACTGCACACTTACATCAGTCTCTGCCCTCAAAGAGCTTACAATCTAAGGTCCCTATCTCACATGCATGCATACAGGGCTGATTTAGACAGGAGCCAAATAACCTTCCAGTATGTCTTTGGCGTGTGGGAGATAACCTGAGTACCTGGAGGAAACCCACGCAAGCACAGAGAGAACATCAAAACCCTCACAAAAAATATTTTCCATTGATCTAATTTTAGTTTATGTACTGGAACTCTCCAGTCCTGCAGTATCTACCCAAGTAAACAAATAAGAATGCGGGCCCCAACACTTCCTGCATAATGGTGACAACATTGCCCTATAATGCCCTTCATCAGCAGAAGCTGCTTCCTCCTAACTGTGAGCCTGCTCCGGCCTCCATACCGCCTACCTCCTCTGTGATTGGCAGTAGGAGGAGAGCGCACCTGCTGCTGTTGTGCAGGAAGTGGGACAGGGGAACTGCTGAATCCTTGCAGAATTTAGGAAAAAATATAAGTTTAAAAAATAAAAACAGCATTTCACTTCTGACTTTTCTCCCTTGCATATTTTCTACCCCCCCCCCCAAAAAAGAACTTAAGTAGCCATAGGTGAATATAACAGAAAGGTCTTAATTCAAGAAACTGTAATAACTCCTAAGGGCCTAAGTGCGTTATCCCCAAATATATGCAAGCACATATTTTTGGGATATTTTTGTTACATATATATATTTTGAAAATTAAGGAAAAAATCATATTTTGCATTTTTAAAAATGTAAAATATTAAATGTATACTCAAAATATTACGAAAAAGTGGCTTGTACAAGTGCCTGGTTCTGCACTGCAGTAGTTGCCTGTCTAGTGCATATCAAATGTTGTGCTTTAGTAATTAATAAACAGCATTATTATGGAGAAATGTTAAAGTGGCAAGAGAATGAAAGAAAAAAAAAAGTAGCATGGAAGTCACACAAATTTTTTCCCCCCAAAATTCATTATTTGGTGAATATGCACAACAAATGTGTGCCCTGCCTGTGAACTGGTGTGGATTTTGCCGTGTTGCTAAATTCTGCGGATTTTTAAGAGTTAAATGACTCCCTTCCATTAATTTGCATCTGGTGCTTTTAGTGAGTTTTTTTTTTCCTGAAAAGTTGGCAGAGCAGTCGATTTTCCATAATGCAAGCATTTGGGAATTGTGAGCGGAATGAAGCTGATCCAATCTCCTGACTGCGACATGAATTTTCATTAATTACAACCTTGTCAGCAAAAGCATTATCGAAGCTGAATATGAAAATGCTAATGAGTCCTCATTTACATATTTTTCTTTGTTGGAATGTCATTAATTATTACATTTTATGATGATGAATGCAGCTGTCGATGCTCTCCGATGCATAATTAGCCATCAGAATGCGAAGAGTCGATCAGCATTTTTTTGTGGGAAAAAAAAACAAAAAACAAAATTTTACCTTGCCTGCCCACTTCACCA
>NW_017306329.1:2533193-2548193 GCF_000935625.1 Nanorana parkeri | reverse complement strand
AGAGCCAGCTGTGTCCGCTCCCTCCCCCGTACGTTCCGCCAGTCAGCGCTGGAGGATCGGAGCGGGCAGGGGGGAATCCCTCCAGGGAGCCGTGAGTGGCAGTCACGGCTTTCTGCAGGAAAAGGATCGAGAAGTGAGTGAGCGATGGTATGTGTTCGCTCACTTCCCGATCTATTGAGCCGACCTGTAGATCTGGAATAGATGTCCCTTGCAAAGATCGTAAATACTGAACACATCATTCCAAAGCAATGGCTCATCAATTACAGGAGTTACCACTACCCTGGGTTACTATTATACAGTATAAAGATCCACCAGTACTTCATATACAAAGATCCACCTCTTCATTAATTTATAAAGATTGTGCAGTATCTACCTCTATAAAGATTAATCATTATATCAATTTATTAAAACCTACAATTCCAGCTACAAGGCATCATGATTACATTCACTTCCAATGCGTCAGTACTATATCTAGGTACAACAATACATCACTGCAGCCAGTTAGCAGGGACAACCACAAGCTCTATAGGTGGCCATACACTTTACAACCATCGCAAGACCTTAGTCTTGCGACGGTTGTAAAGTAATTAAAAAAACATACGATCTGCCCATCTTGGACAGGCAGATCGTACTTGCGATCATCGCAAGCCCGCCCCCCTGAGGGGCAGGCTTGCGATGACCGCAATGCTGGACGGGCAGTGTGCGCGTGCGCACACCGGCCCGTTCGGCATTTGTCTCCCGAGCATCATTCAAACCAGCCGAAAATCGTACGATTCTCGGCTGGTTTTCTAGCAGGCTCCTTAGACAAAAGACGTGCGACCGTACAGTAGAAACGGTTGCACGTCTTCATTCACACTGCACGATTCTCGTACGATCGTGGGATTTCCCACGATTCTCGTACGAGAATCGTGCAGTGTATGGGCACCTTAAGTCCAAGAGCCCACTGCTATAACCAATTAGTACTGCATCCAGCTACAAGAGTCTATCATTACATCCCTTTACAGGAATCTCATTACAAGCAAGTACAGAACTATATCACTCTACATTTAGGTACAAGAGTTGACTGCCACAATCAGTTGAATGTTTCCACTTTGTACAACTAATGATGCCCATTCAAGGGAATCCATTACTACATCTAGTCACTAAACTCTATACTTACAACAAACTGCTACATTATGTATTTGAATCAATTAGTGTGGGGTCCACTTCTTATTAAACAAAATGGTTAAAATAGTTCTAAAGTAGAAGCTTATTCTATACTAGTATAACATCAGCATTGTAATAGGAATACATACTAGAGTTGGTTTTGATAATGCAATCAAAGCTTACTCAAAACATTTTGTTTTATGTAGTGAGTGCCGCCTTCCATCTGCCCATCACTTTCAACAGCTTCCCAGTGCACTTTTCACCATTTTTCCTGCTGCTTGATGTGATGCAATCTCTATTTCTCAAGACCACATATCCCATCATGCATTGCTTCTAGCACGCAGTGATAATATTACATTGCTCAGATGTTGAGTTGCAGTTCAGAAGGCAGGCTTAGTTAGACTGATGACACAAGGACGTGCATATTCACAGTGCTGAATGAAATTATGTTAGTGCATTGAAGATACCCATGCTATGGGCAACTTCAGTAAGTATGTTTTCAAGCTTGTAGATGGATATGGTTCTTAGGAGTGGGATAGGACTTGTAAAAATTTTGTATAGAAATACAGATTTATTTTTCGTTTTTTCACCATAGATACCTTTTAATGTTTCCCTTACCAACTTTGCAAGTTCAATCAAATTTGTCATCTAAGCAAGTACCAAGAACATTATGATCTTATTGCTTGATAATTGAGAAAATAATCAATAAAACAATTATTCAATATACAATGGACAGAAGCATTTTAAACCTTAAAAATGCATTGAAGTACCTCAACTATCTTATTTGTGCATCACTCAGCTGTAGATCCTCCAATCATCTCTGAATTGGTGCGGACACTGTCCTTCCTTCTGGAGGGGGGCTACTTTTGTTCCCCATGGTCCCTGTGTGTGTTGTAAAGTAGTCACAGCTCCAAGCTCGCTTTCATATTCTCAATATTAATTACTAAACTAAACATGAGATTGTAGTCCCTCATTGGAGTGAGCTTGGAGCGGTGACTACTATACACAAATAACATACATTTTTGTTAATGGTTAAGGTACCTGAATGTATTTTCAAGGTTTAACTTCTAAGTTTAGTGTCACTTTAAAAGTGTATTCAAAGTGGATAGAGTGGTGAAGTGTTAAAACCTGTTAGGTTTGTATTGCTGTCTGTTTTCCATCTAGGGAGATTCACCCTCTCCTATAGTCCTAGTGACTATGGTCTCTAGTACAAAAAGATGACAGAAAATCCAAAATGTTTAGAGTTGTCATAGGAACAGAAGGTGATGGAAAATCTTTCAATGGTAACACCTGTTCTGGTGATAATTGTCTAAGGGGATTTTATAGAGAATTCCACCTACTTCCTCTTGTTTCTCTTGCACATGAAGGAAAATCTCCCTGTTGGGAAACAGATGGGTGCACACAGTAAACAAGGGGGAAGTGGCAGCCCAGAAATTGACCTTCTATGGGGGGGGGGGATGACTTGAGAAGCAGGAAGTCATTCACTAAACACATTGACAAAATATTACAGAGAAAAGAAAGGTGTGTGCACGTACATTCTGCATCAATATTCTATCTTTTACTAATCATGAGAGTTCGTCTTTAACTCTACTATCCAAAACAAAAATACTTGTTTAGCTTTCCATACGCACTTTTAATTTCCACAGAAATTATTTTGCAAAATCACAGCCATTTATTTATTTTGAATGTAGGCTCCTCATTTTTTTTCCCTAGGACAACAAAAATAACCTGATACACCATACAAGTTGTGGGAACTGAATCTGATCCACAGGCTATGCAGTTTACAATATTGGTAAAGGGATGTGTTGGAGGATTAATATTTACTTTCATACCCAAAATTACATAGTTACATAGTATTTGAGGTTGAATAAAGACATTAGTCCATCAAGTCCAACCTATTAGGATCTCATTCTAGGAGTACCCGTACCCCTGTATATTACGGTCCCTTAAGAAATCGTCCAAAAGTTTCTTGAACAATTCCACATTATTTGCTGAAATCACCGCCTGTGGCAGTGAGTTCCAGACCCTAACTGATCTTACTGTGAAGAACCCCCTTCGCCCCTTGTGCTGGAATTTTTTTTCCATCAATTTTAGGTGATGGCCTCTAGTTTTTGTAACGGAGTTAATTTTAAACAGTTTATCGCTAATGTTGCTACCACCATTAAACATTTTGTACATGGAAATCATATCCCCCCTTAATCTCCTCACCTCTAATGTGAACATGTTTAAATTTAGTAGCCTCGTGTCGTAGCTCTGGTCCTCCATACCCCTAATTAGTTTGGTTGCCCTTCGCTGGACTTTTTCCAACTCAAGGACATCTTTTCTTAGTACTGGTGACCAGAACTGGACCGCGTACTCCAGATGAGGTCGAACCAATGATCTATAAAGTGGCAAAATTATAGACTTGTCCCTGCAATACATCCCCTTTTTAATACAGGATAAGAACCTGCTAGCTTTGTTTACAGCAGCCTGGCACTGCAAACTACCTTTCAGTTTGTGGTCTACAATGACCCCCAAATCCTTCTCCATTTCTGACTTCCCCAGCGGCATACCCATAATTGTATAACCTATTTGTTTATTTTTAATTCCAAAGTGCATTACTTTGCATTTATCAACATTAAACCTCATCTGCCACATTAATGCCCACTCCCCTATTTTATCCAGGTCCTCCTGTAATGTTATAGTGTCTAAGTCCTAATTAATCTGCATGATGGCTTCATAGTGGCTGGTCGCTATAGGTTAAAACGTCTCATAAACCCATATTATACAATTTATATTCATTATGCAGGGTTTAAATAAATCTTCAGCAGCAATTCAGTTTAAAAATGCACAAGTAAACATTAAGCAAATTGGCCATGGGAAAATCAATTAACTGTCCAAACTGTGACTGCAGTAAACCAAGAAGCAGCAGACTATCCATGGTGGTGCTAGTAACACATACAGTCTTCATTCAACGTTTGACTGTTAAGTAAGACATAGTCTAGTTAAGCATTGAAAATAATTCCTTACATGGGTTATATAATTAATTAAACAAGTATTCACATTCTATGACAAGGTTGGCTGACCAGTGACTCTATTGGTGATACATGCAATGGCTTATTATTACACAACAGTTAGAGAGCCAACATATTATTTTATTTTAGTGTTCTATGCTAACAAAGGAGTGGTATTTCTAAAGCCAAATAATCCTGCCACATCCTGGAATTACAATTGGAATCTACAGCCCTAGGCAATGGCCTTTCCCAAAACGACTGTCTTCCATTACTATATTTGGAAAAAGTGCAAGACTGGGCATACAAGGCAAATTATGTTGACTTCTGACTAGTTCAGCAACAATTCCACCAAGTTTGGGCCAGAAATAATTTTGGATATTACATTTTGACAGACTGGTGTTGAATGGTAAAGAACCTCAGGAAATATTGTAAATTTGCCTTCAAACTAAGCAAACCTTTCACAGATACTGTATTTCAAGAAGGAAGCAGCTTGGAAGATTCTACTGTATGCCCTTCTTTAAAAAAAGCAAAACGTGGCTCTTGGAACCATAAAACACACTGGCCTACAACTATATCAACCTTAAGTTTAGGGCCATTCATAAGAAAAACCCAGGATTAGAAATTAAATGACAATTATAGGCTACCTGTCTGAATAAAAATATTGCTGCACTCAGTGGTGCAACCCCAATACATAGTGATGGTGTCTCCACCCCCTTCTCCAGACAGTTATACTTATAGGGCCAAGCTACCACGCTGCCTGCATGCACCTTACTGAAAGTGTTGGGCTTCTTGGTATGTGAAGCATGTGGCCTCCTCAAGGGACAGTGCTTGGGTCTGAAGAACCAATCATAAAACATTTACATGGGGAACCCAAGACATCATCCCCATGTGATGGATACCAGCTGACACTGGAGCTTTAACAAGTTGGAAAGTAATAATGGAGCCTGGCTCGGAAAGTATAAATACTTTGCCTAGTGTTTTTTTTAGGCATTTGTACTTATCTACAGAATGAACCAACAATGCCCTCTCTATATAGAAATTTCACAAATAAAAGGTACCTCCATTGTCACCAAAAAATCACAACCATCTTATTGTGAGTGTTATCTTCCATTGTTGTATACGTATTATATCAGAGCCCATACCGATTTAATTCACCTCTCAGTTTAGAGCAATTGTTATCTTAAGTCTAAAAAGACTCAGTCGTCGTACTGTTTGGCCTCTATTCTGGGAGTCCAGTTACATGAAGCTGTTAAGAGAAATAATCACACGCTTGCATCTGTGAATGCTACATGTTTAACACCCTGGACTAGAAGTGATAATAATAACCTGCTTTTGGGTTCCTCCAGCTAGAAATGTGCTGCATTACAATTCAAACCTGGCTGAGAGTCAAAAGAGTGGAATACAGTTGGACACATGTAATTACTACATAAAGAGAACCAGTCACAACTGTAGGCTTAAATTATTATAATTGTGTAGGCTTGTGTAGACATGTAAAATGCATGGTTGCTCCCTTTCCTTTTTAGCTTTATTTATTCTGTCCACCGCAGCTGGTGTCATGGGGTCAGAGATCACCTGAAGTCTGACAGTTGATGCCCAGAGAACTGCCTGACCTCCTATGATGTATTTCCACTTCTGTGAGGTTAGGCGGTATACACTGCAAAGCAAATAAATCCTTCATAAATAAGACTGAGCTGTCACAATATAAATATATAAGACAGAATATTCACATTCTAGATGCCTACACTCAATACCTGATAGCAGTTGCAGCATTTTTTAGGTTTATGCACATGGTCCTTTGAAAAAACAGCAACGAGTAAACCAGACACTGCTGGCAGAAGGTTGCAGCAAGGTCCTGCATAAAAAGTGCTCTGCAGACAGTGAAAAGATGCCCTGTTGGTTGCTAGGATGCTAGACGACTCGAGCCACCTGTATCCTAGCAACGAAGGACTCTAGGCAGCAGGAAGCCACTTGCATGCTAGCAACAAAGGATGTTAGGCATCTCAAGCCACCTGCATCCTATTAACAAAGGACTCTAAGCAGAGTCCTGCTGGCTCCTTGCCACCTAGCATCCTTGGTAGCTTGGATGCAGGCAGCTCGAACCAGATGTATCCTAGCAAAAAAGGACTCTAGATGGCAAGGATCCTCTTGCATGCTAGCAACAAACGATATTGGGCATCTCAAACCACCTGCATCCTAGCTACAAAGGACTATAAGCAGCTCAAGCTGCCTGGAGCCTAGCAACAATTATGCTAGAGTCCTCCTGCCAGCTCCATGCTACCTAGCATCCTTTGTAGCTTGGATGCAGGCAGCTCGAACCACCTGTATCCTAGCAATGAAGGACTCTAGATCGCAAGGAGCTGCATGCATGCTAGCAACAATGGACTCTATGGAGCTCTAAGCAGCTTGAACTGCCTTGATCCTAGAAACAAAGGACGCTAGAGTCCCCCTGCTAGTTCCTTGCCATCAAGTGTACTTGTAGCTCGGATGCAGCTTCAGCCACTTGCATCCTAGCATCAAAGGATGCAAGGTGACTCCTGCCGTCCAGCATCCTTCATAGATTGCTCCAACAGAGTGTATTTGCACTGTAGGCATGAAATTGTTAGCACAAACCTTTAGATGCATATAGAGTAAAATATCGTGCATACGCAGGACCTCAGATGCAGATTTTTCAAATTCTTCTTTACAAATCTGAACGCAATGCAAGTTTACTGTACTGATAAAACCATTTTCTTCCAAGCTGTGTGCATAAAAGTAGAACAGAGGCCAGGTTGTGGACATTCAAATATTTACATATTTTCGACAAGCGGTAAATCCACTTTAAAACAAGCCGTCACTGATCTCACTTCACTTGTAGCCACTATAAAGTAATTTCCCCTTAAAGGTTACAGCAGAAACTTCTCAGTTTTCCTTTCGCTTTCTCTCTTTAGCTCAGTTCGCTCTGCCAGCAGTCAGTTGGCAGCCTGCTATGCTTCTAATCTCTAATGTAAACACAGAACAGATGCACAGGAATAGGGGAGAGAAGCGTTCACCAACCTGAACAACTTCACTGCCTCTATTGTGGTCTTTGAGGATGAACTGCTCTACAGCGGCTGTAACTACAGAGGTCAGTGAGGGCTTGGTCACAGTTCTACTTCAAGTCACCTTTAACACGTGAGTTATGGATGGTCCTAAGACTGTGCTAAGAATGCAGAAGGGTTGGCACATGGCTAGCAACTAGGCCCTAAAACATTTGCAATTGTTTGATCCCCAATCCATTGATTAATGTTTCTCCAAACTCTTCACCCTTTTGTGAATAACCCTGTAGGAATTGGGTTCAATTTGCACAACTCCTGATCATGTGATCACCATGACAATCATTACATGTAATCATTACAAACTACACAGCCAATCATAACAAACAAAACGGGAGATGAGAATGTGCCAAGCAACCCAAATGCCCCCTGTAACAGTGTGCAGTTAACAATCTGGAGTAGATTCTTACTGGTCCACAGATAAAAAAAAGTCCTTACAAGGCTTGTGAACAATATGAGGGACCTCAGTTCAGATTTTAAATGAATGTTTTGTGGCTCCCCGTGCCTCAAATAAAGGGTAATCCCAAATCTGAATCTGGCCCGCCATTAAAGGAAAAACCCCAAATCATGCCTGCCATGGAAATAATTAAACCACGCAAAAAGGAACAGAGCAACTGTAGGTGTTGTCTCAAAGATTTGCTAAGCTGGTATCAATGAGTCAAAACAGGCTGTGAGACCAAAAAGAGGAAATAAGGAAGTAATCTTTGCTAAATATAGAGGAATTAAAAGCTGAACTCTAGGCAGATGTATAAAACACAAACAGTTGTACGGTTAATTTAAAATAAAGTAAATTTTTACATACAATTACCTGAATTTTTAACAGGGTTCTTCACAAAAGGGTGAAGAGTTTAGAGAAGGCAGGTTAAGTGAACAATCTAGGCCAGAATAGTTCATTTGAAAAAATTCTCCAAATCCGCTCACTTTCCAGTTCAGCTATGTTGTCCAAGATTGTTCACATTCCCCTGTCTTCTCCAAGCTCTTCACCCTTTTGTGACTAACCCTTAATGTCAGCTTTCTACCATTCCTGTAAAGTAACAATCAAACTGGAAGACATAGGACTAGGAACACTACGATCCAATCAGTCTTTGCTACATGCACATGTGCCACCAGGGATGATACTCCAGTCATTTATGACCTAATTCCAGCTAAACAAAACACCTTGAAGGGTACGTTCACACCAGATGCAGTCCGTTCTTGGCCGATTCTGGTCGGAACGCACTGCATTGCATTGCAACCGGCTCACTTTTTTGTGGGGCAGGAAGGGGTGTGGTGGGCCATTGAAGTGAATAGCACCGTAGCCACATCCTCTGGCCGCAATGCGATCGCCCGCACGGGATCGCAAGGCACATTATGCCTGCGGTCGTCCGGTCCGATCAAAATGCGCTATTTTGATTGCACTGTACCCTGAGCTTGTCTCTTGTCCATGCATTTAACACACAACTGTTTGGTTCCTTGTTCCCCCCTCCTTTCCTTTCTCAGTACATCCTATGGGCATCTTCGATAAGTAAGTTTACAATCTTCTAGATGGATCTGGTTATTAGGAATGGGATAGAACTTATGGAAATTCAATACAGAAATACAGATTTAGTTTTTGATCCTAGATACCCTTTAAAGCAGAACTCCGGGGAAACATTTTATTTACCCTTGCAGTGTGGCTATAGTCCCACCCTATCCTCAGATTGCTTGCTCTTAGACCAGTCCCTCCAGCCCGTCTCAGTGATGGAATGTCCCTCAGTGTCCTCACATCCTGTGTAAAGAAGGTGATAACTCATCCACCTTAGACCGTTGTAGTGGAGGGGGAGAGAGGCTCCAAGAACCGTCTAAGAGCAAGCTGGCTCGGAGGACCGAGTGAGTATAACATTGTTTTTTTTTTTACCTAGACAAAAATAAGCACTTGCAGTGGGACTACCCTCCACACCGCAAGGGTTAAGAAGATGTTTCCCCAGAGTTCTGCTTTAATTCTACAGACAGACTGCATCATATATATGTTTTATTGAATCCATAGTTCCACTTTAATGTAGCAGCTTGTATTAGGGTCGCCATACTTGTTACAATCAGGCCGTACAATCAACTTCAGATTTACCAAAACTATGGGGCTTATACACAAAGCTAGCTTCAGGCCGCCGGAGCCCTTTGGTTTAGTGGAACCGAAGGGCTGCTGTACGGTTTATTCACTATAGCCTGTACAGCTCCAGAAGGCGGCCGAGCGGCTCAGCCGAGCCGAAGGCATATGCCGAAGTGGCACCAGAAACGGGGGGCGAACGGCTGTCCAAAGGCGGACCTCTCGCCTTGCGAATGACAGCTGGGCGGTGCGCCCAGTTGTAATGACAGCTCAGCGTCCCCAAAGGACCTGGGGATGCTGAAGTGTCATTGCCGGCTCCACCCAGTTGTTATTCATTGGCCGGGACCTGCTAGAAGACTCTAGCGGGTCCCAGCCAATAGGAAACAGTTGGGCGGAGCTATCTGTCACTGAAATGTCTAGCTGAAATCAGCCATACACGCCAGAAGTGAATAGCCGAACAGCGTGTGGCTCACTTCACTTCGGGTGGGTTATTCACTCGGCTGCCTTCGGCAGCTTTGTGAATTACCCTGTATGTAATATGAGGACCTACCTAATCTATCCATCCAACCAATGTATATCCAATCTAATGAGATCTAAAGCAGATTGTACAATCATATTGTAACGTGTATGGTGAGCTTTACAGGTGGGTAGTACAGAACAGAGCCTTCTGTTTCCTCAAAGATTCTAAAAAAGTGGAAAACCCCTTTAAATATTTAACAGCGATCATTTCTCTTACCGAGGATCATCACTGTGAATGTAAAACCGGGAGGGGAGGGGGGTAAAAAAAAGGACAGGGATGAGATCCAATTACAGTGCGGGGAGAAGGGGTTAATTAGGAAGATCTGGAGCTGAGAATGCAATTTGCATGAACTGTACTTTTATACTTGAGGATAGAGTGGAAAAATAACCCTTTTGTATGTAAGAGAAAGCCTCTGCATCAGAGGAAGAGAATACCACTGTTAAACACTATAATTTACAACACTTCCAAAAGGCTACCAATTACCAGAAAAAGTATATAAAAAAAGAGAGAAAAAACTAAATACCTCCAATAATATATTCACAGCGTCAGTATATCGTGTTGGTGTTTAAACAGAAATGATCCTGTATAATATGATATCTGTAATCTAACTTGTGCTGACAGTTTAAAGCTGCACTCCCAGCAAGCGGTAAAATGCACAACTGATTTACATACACAGGTACAGCCAAAGGATTTGGGATTCTGTTCAGCTAGAGTTGTGATGCCAGAGGTTGGGCCTGGGCTTCAACAGCAGCAGTCCCCGCCCAGCCTGTGATTGGACAGTGAAGAAACTCAACTTCAACTGCAGCAGCACAACTTAGGAACACACTCCCAGCCTGTGATTGGACAGTGAAGAAACTCAACTTCAACTGCAGCAACACAGCTTAAGAACACCCCCAGCCTGTGATTGGACAGTGAAGAAACTCAACTTCAACTGCAGCAACACAGCTTAAGAACACCCCCAGCCTGTGATTGGACAGTGAAGAAACTCAATTTCAACTGCAGTAGCACAGCGTAAGAACACACCCCCAGCCTGTGATTGGACAGTGAAGAAACTCAACTTCAACAGCACAGCTTAGGAACACACCCCCAGCCTGTGATTGGACAGTGAAGAAACTCAACCTCAACTGCAGCAGCACAACTTAGGAACACACCACCTGGCCTGTGATTGGACAGTAAAGGAGCAGCAGAGCACTGTTGAAATCATCCTCCTTCTACTCCCACTACTCTGTCCTCCAGCATGTTTCCTGCCAGCACATGTGCATGCAGCAGAACCTGCTTGGCTGTTAGTGCTGACCCACTATCTCCACTCGAGTGCTGGTGGGAAGAGAATTATAAGGCTGATATGCAGACTAATTCGGATATGTATGTTAGCATTTTTGATGGTGAAATAACTGCATTTATTGTTCAGCTTTAAAGGGAAACTTCACACATGTGACACATGCACATCATCTGAATGTTTTTCCCCCCGATATCTCCCAAGATTTTGAAGTAAACAGATGAGATTTCCCACGAAGGCACTGGTGGTGTAACCTTCCCAGGATGCATCTGTAAGGCCAGGGCTACATCACCAGTGCCTCACTCAACCAGGAAGTAGAAAAGGAGGAATGGTAAGTAAAAGAAAAATATATTTGTTTAATGAATGTAAGATGATTTCATATCAACATGCAGAGCTTGATGGAGAAACTTTAAAGCCCTGACTTATTAAAGCTCTTGTACATATGTATTTCACTGATCGTAGTGAAGAAGCCTGAAACATCTGTGTACAAGGTAGATATATGGATACACATATTAAAATTAAAGTGACACTAAACTCGGGAGTTAAATCTCAAAAACGCATTCAAGTACCTTATCTATTAACAAAAAATGTATCTTATTTGTGCATCACTCGACTGTAGATCCTCAAATCATTTCTGAATTGGCGCTGACACTGTCCTTCCTTCTGGAGGGCGGCTACTTTTGCTCCCCATGGTCCCTGTGTGTGTTGTAAAGTAGTCACCACTCCAGTGATGGACTACAATCTCACTTTAAGTTTACTAATTGGTACTGAGCTTGTAGTCCATCACGGAAATGAGCTTGGAGCGGTGACTACTTTACAACACACACACAGGGACCATGGGGAACAAAAGTAGCCCCCCTCCAGAAGGAAGAACAGTGTCAGCACCAATTCAGAGATGATTTGAGGATCTACAGCCGAGAGATACACAAATAAGATACATTGTTGTTAACAGCTTGCTTGTAATGAGTGTTGTTGCATACAGTAGCCCTGCGAGCCCAGGGTGGCATCATGACACACTCACAGCGGGTGGGTTGGACGCACAGGAAGTGGGCTGAATGACACTGGCTATCATGCAACCCGGAAGACAAGCAGCAGCAGGAGTAAAGGGTAGTTCTACATGGCACAGTGCCGAGTCGAGTTGAGCATTGCAGCAAACGTTGATTTTTTTATTTTACTTACTGCCAAACAATACATTTGTATTTTGAGTTGAGCTTTATATGGAGGATTCATTCCTCATTTTTTTATTTATGAATAAAGCTTTGGCAAGGTAAATTCTGTTTAAATAAAACAACGGCGTGCTGCATTAATATTCCACAACAGGCATTTGCAGAGCGTTTACAGAGTGGTCCTGGATGATTGCTCACCACATCAGTCATCATGTGATACTATGATAAGAGATATGAAATGTGAAACTACAGAGATGAGACAGACATCCAGAATCTGTAGGTGGACTGGTCTCCTGATTTCCAGTGCATGATGCATTTACCCAATATAACATCAACTCATTTATTCGGAAATGGAACATCTGTGTCAGCCGACTAAAAGGAAAAGTTACAGCACAAGACTTGTTGGTTCAAGGGGATGTACAGTCTTTTTAATTCATTTCTTTTTTAGACTTAACCATGCAAATATATATTTTGCTTTATATAATCTTATCAATATGTGTTAATCCTAATCTAATTAAAAAAACACAAAAGAGAAAAAAAACCTTGTTTCTACATAGATAGTGATTATCTATATACATGAGGGAAGTCACATTTCCGTATTACATAATCAGGCTCTGCTTCTTCCTTTTCAGTGCTACAGGCTGGCTTGTGCCATCTCACAATGCAAGTCTATGAGCAGGCCAACTGAATGAAAACAATGCACCTAGTTGGTGGCTAATTGACACATTCTGTGATCAGTAAAGCAGGGAGCGCTGGGCTCACATCGCTTCCTGTTTCAGAGCTGTCACAAACCCATGCCAGGTAAACAGACATGGAGTGCAATCTCAATACAAACTAGTAGTCCATCACTGGAGCCATTTTTAAAAATATATTGTATTGTTTATCCGATTAACCGATTAATCGAACTTAATAATCGGCTAACTAATCGATTTTGAAAATAATCGTTAGCTGCAGCTCTACAATCAAGCACAGTCTTGTGTGTGATCATCTGTATTGGAGGGCAGGAGAGATTTCAATGGTGTAATAGAACCCTGATGTCTCCATAAAGAGAACCTGCCACCTCCAAACGCTATCACATAGGGGTTTGTTAGCCCCTGTGTAAATCCAAAATCTTTCCAGCGCAAATGAATCACAGCAAGCCTTCCTCCTTAATTGATTCCACCTGATCACACTGGGGCAGCTCCACAAGGCAGGGAACCTTAACATTTATAGAATGACAAAAAAGGAGAGCGCCCACTCCATGTGAAGGATCGTTTAATAATTTGCTTTTAAAAAATGGTAATGTACTCACAAGAGAAAAGTGACACAAGCGTATTCAATGGTTCCCCCTGTGAGGAAGCTGATACTGTGTTTTCCTATATTTGTCTCCTCTCTCCCTATTCTTTCATTAAGACATCAGGGAGGGGATGTCTGTTTGCGTTCTGTTAATGTTTGATTGCGTTATAGAACTGTATACTGTATGTGCTGAGCCGGTTTTCAATAAAATCAGTTCTTGGTTTTCACTTCAACATTCGTGTTGTCTGACGTTTGAGGAGTTTAGTTGTCTGTCCTGATATATTGGTTCCGTCCAATAATTAGGCAGGTTTGGGCTGAGGACACTGGAATTCGGGTTCCAGCGGAGAGGAAGCTGATTTCTGGCAGAGGTACCCAGTCGGGATACTAGGCGGTCCGTCACAACCAACACACACACACACACAAACAAAACCCAGAGGTTGAACTGGATGGACCTGTGTCTTTATTCAACCTTAACAACCATGTAACTTTGCAACTCCTGAGTTTAGTGTCACTTCAAAGAGTGCAGCAAAGGCAGAGAATGCAGAAAGTTATCAGTTCACAAGCTTTCTGGCAGAATGAGCAAGTTTATTTGTACTTATCGATCAAACAATTTCAGCGTTACACTTAACAAACCAAAAGAAAGTGAATATGTGAAGGTGATTGTTAAGGTTTATGTATGCTTAAAAGTTTAAAAGTTAACCTGCCATGTTCTGCTGTGTTTAAATTGATCATTCTGATAAATAGTATCCACAATTCTGCTTGATCAATTCTTGTGCACCCAGGGTCTCCCCACCAAATCAGCCCCAACCTCTTCCAGCACCAAGTCCCAACCACCATTTAACAGTCCAGATCTAGAACCTCAGTGGGCAGTGGAAGTAATGGTGATAATGAGATGTGGCTACCAGGTAAGATGGAGACCTAAGACTGCAGGCTTTTTTTTCACCCAAAGCTCTACAAAGGGTCTGGACCCAAAACAAGATTTATTAAGATTCTGAGAAAACACACGTGTTTTCCACATCAGTTATAAACTCTGCCCCCCCCCCACTGTGTACATGAGAAACCTAGGTGGAACACATACAGCTTCCAAATTCCTGCCAGCCAATACCCCACAATACATAAAATAAATGGAAAAGACACAAGTGTACTTTGTGGCAAGCAAAATCATCGTTTTGCTTCCTAGGGACAGAATTAGGGACATTTTGAGCCAGTTACTGCTCCAGGAACTTAGACACACCTGGTCGCCTTCCCGTAGAGGGTGCTCCCTTAGACACAAATGTCACCTTGCCTCATGTCAGAACCAGGACCTAACCAACCAAAATATGTGATATGATTACTGGTCTAAAAATTGCCTGACAAGTTTATTCAGATGATGCAGTTTTCCACTTTGTGCTGTAATGCCTGAATGGTTTACAGAAGTTGTTCTGATCTAGCACGATGCACTTTAACCACCGACCACACAAACTGAGACAGAAATGGATGCGGGCTGGTTCA
>NW_017306329.1:2518045-2532931 GCF_000935625.1 Nanorana parkeri | reverse complement strand
TATATATATTTATTATTATTAATATTATTATTGTGTGTGTGTGTGTGTAATATATAAAAACTGTTTGAAAGTGTCCTCACTGCCCAGAGCCACCAATCATGCTCCAAGTGTCAAATCCATCCAATAATTTCTCTATCCACTGTATGTGTAGCTTGTATGTCTCTACAATGTTGAACATTTTAAATTAAACATGGAGAATGCAGATAATCCAACTAATCAATTTTGTAGTTTCTCAGTTTATCTCAGTTACTTCACACAAGGTATTTACTAGCAAAGTCACATCACAGAGCTGTAATATTGTAAGTCATGTCAAACAATGTGCAATCTTGTATAATGGCGGAAACAAAACAAACAATCTATTTTCTGTTGTCTTGGGGATCTGATTATCATTGCATTTCAACTAGGGATTCACCGATACCGATACTAGTATCAGTATTGGTGCCGTTGCTCGTACTCGCCCAAATGCTCCGATGCCTAGCCCGATACCCGAACTTCTGGTTTTAGGAAGCCGGGCAGCGAATCATTACATGCTGCTTGGCTTCCTGATTGGCCGGAAAGCAGGCTCCATGCTCCCACGTCACTAAGTTCATAGAGGAGGCTTCCCGGCCGGGCAGCATGTAATGAATCACTGCCTAGCTTCCTGATTGGCCAGCTTCCCGACCAATCAGGAAGCCGGACAGTGAACCATTATCCGCTCCCTGGCTTCCTGATTGGCCAGAAAGCTGGCTTCATCCTCCCTCGTCACCTGTTACTGAGGGGGATGAAGCTGGCATCCCGGGCCAATCAGCAAGTCAGGCAGCATTTAATGAATCACCGCCTAGCTTCCTGATTGGCCAGCTTCCCGACCAATCAGGAAGCCGGACAGCGAATCATCACACACCCCCTGATTGGCCAGAAAGCTGGCTTCATGCTCACTTGTCACCTGGTGACGAAAGAGCATGAAGCCGGCTTCCCAGGCCATAATGCAGGCAATGTTTTGCCACGCTTCCGATCGCACTGCGGGCGTGGGGGCCGTGCCGTTGACTTCGATGCACCACCAGGCACCCTCCCGTCCCAGAACGAAGGGGGAAGTTTTATGAGCTATTGCGATGCGTTCCAGCAGCTCCCGCTCTGAAATGCAACGCAATTGGTGTGAACAAGCCCATAAGGAGATGTTGTTCACCTTTTTATGTTTTTCTGAAAAGGTGAACTAACCCTGTAAATGTGCTGTAGGTGTCGCACCACCTACTCAACTGTAGAGTGATGCAACCACGGATTTAGGTAAGGGGACATTGAGCTTAGGATTTTTTAAAAGTAACATGTCAATTAGTTTGGGGGTGGGAACTTTGTGCCTGGAGGTCATCTTTAAAATGGAACTGGACAATTTAATGGTGTCCCAAAACAGGCAACCCAACTGTTAAGTTTGCCAATGTGTTTATTTCAGCTCTCAACCCAACTTTCAAGTCTTCAAAGGTTAGTGTCATGGACGATCCTTTGTGTAGCACCATGACAACATCCAAGTAGAGGTTAAGATGACACCTTCCTTGGCTCTAAAGAATAAGAGGTTGCAGTTCCACTTTAATGTCTGAGAGAGAGGTACCATTTCACACAGGCTATCAACCAATCCAGGATACCGAATTACAATAGCAAGTTGGTACCCAAGTTGATTTTCTGTGTATAGCATAAATTCCAATATCTGATTATAACTCATTACAACATAGCGTGGCCTCCAGCCGTTTGAGATGTAACCACAAAAGTCTATGAAGTAACTGCATAGCAGCACAGCAAACAACATTCTCCGGAACTTACTGTGTAGTCTTGAATTTACAAACGGCGGTGAGAGATTGTCGTGTGAAGTCATGTCCCTGCTTGTCATGTGTTCGTAGTGAGATCCTTCCCCGTAGTTCTGCTGATATCAATAAAGAGGGAGAGATCAGCAATAGTTCTCTGTTTTCAGCAATATGTATCATACACAAGATCAAATACATTATGGGGGATGCATGGAAGGCTGGACAAATCCCAGGAATCAGGTAAGCCAAGGCACCTCAAAAAGTTATAGCACTAGCTAAGTTTTGAAAGCCTTTTCTATTGCTAGCATTGGAGGAACTTTCCCTAACTTCTTCAAAAAAGTCTGCTAGTATCTAGACTGGACTGAATGTCACCTGAATGCATTATTTATCTATTGTTTATGCATATTATAATAGAAGTATGCAGGTGAGAGTTCCTATATAAACATAAAGGCATGCACACAAATACATAAATGAACATGCAAACATATGTAAAAGTATCCCACACCTACATACAGAGGACACTGTGGAAGCTGAAGATAAATTAAGTTATCCCTGTAAAACTCAAGCTTGGCCCCTTTGTCCTCCCACCTCCCAAAATTCCCAATAATCATTTAAACGGACCTTTTACACTCAAAAATCAAATTCTACCAATGCATCCCTCTATGTACCATGATTAATAATAACATAGACATGTCTGGTGTAAAATGCTGTGATTGTGAAATACTTACAATTGCAGAACATTCACTTCCTGTTTTGAAAGTGCAAAATGACTTCAGTTTGGCAAAGCAATGCACACTGGGATTGCCTTGTCATCAGCAGAGCATTGCTGGGAAATCTCATCTGTACTCTCATGAGATCTCAGGGAAAGGCATTTTCCTCCCCTGAGATGGTCACATGTCCTAGTCACATGTCTAGTCACATGTGCCAGAAATCCAGGAAGTAAAAGGAGAGCTAGTAACTTGGCCTTAGTAAACATGGCCACTGTGAGAAGACTGGGGAAGAAAAGAGAAACCAGGTATGCAAAGAATACAAAGCCGGCAATTATCTAGAAGTATGTGTTTGTAGATTGTCATTACTAAACATTTCTAAAGGTGTGCTTGTTGTTATTTTAAACATATGGGTAAAGGTTCACTTTAACACAAAGGGAGGCCCCACTGACCAACGGGGAGACTTAGGAAGTAGAATGTTCTGGGGCCAAGATTTTTACAGGATGAGTTCAGATTTTTGTATAACTTCTGCTGCCTCTTCTTTTGGGCCTAATGATCATTTTGACAGGTCATTTTTCAATGAAGGTCAGAGGTGCATGTTAAAAAAACTAGACTGGTCCCATGAATAATCACCTAACAGTCTGTAAACCATCATATCACCCTGGCCAACCTTACAGAAGAATCTTGAATTTACTGAACTCCTGTTTTTTTAGCCTTTTCGAAAGTACCTGCAGTCACTGTTCACTATGATAGTTAAAGCTGAAGTTTAATCTGCTTATATTTTGCCTTTCATGGGTCCCCCACCATCAACATGCTAATGAAAATGTTAAATAAAACTATTCTGTTTTTATTGCATACTTTATTTTAGACTTAGTGATGTCATCACTGGGTTTCTGTACTTCCTAATGCATTGCACACAGCTCCCGCCTGGTGGGAGGGGCCAGCTGTACATAGCTTCCTGAAGAAGTTACAGCACCCTGGCTCCTGTCAAAGCTTACATGTGGTCAATGCCTGATGCACAATGACTTGGTGACTCGGCAAATAATGGAGCTTTGGAGGATCAAAATGACAGGCAACTAGGATTATCAGAATGTGCTCAGCAATACTGGCCTATAGATTTCTCTCATGACAAGTTTTCTAGTGTGCCTTTTAGCTCTACAAAGCAAGTAAGATTTTGTAAGATCCTTAGACTGCAGGTCCTCAGCTTCTTCACCAGCAAGGAAACTAGTGCACGTCACAGGTTTGCAATGACCATATCTCACTCCATATCTCGAGGGACTAGCAGCAGTGCCTTAGAGGACCTCACACTGTAGATATACAGCTAAATGGCCCATAGCACAGGAACTGCACTGCTATTTTTCAGGATAATTTCTAGATGATTCCTATAAAATGCGATCTAGACAACATAGCTGAACTGGAAAGTGAGCTGAATAAGGGAATTTTTCCAAATCAGCTATGCTGTCCTATATTGTTCACTTCTCCTGCCTTCTCCTAACCCTTCACCCTTTTCTGAATAACCCTCTAATTGTTTGTGAATTCAGGTTCATTTTTAATGGGAGAGGAGAGTAGTGACTTGGAGGATACACAGGGTTTCCTCTGTTCACTCCCAGCGAGGCCAATCTGTTGCTTTCCTTGCACAGGCAAAGCAAATATTCACATTAAAGGATAAGTTCATCTTTTGCGAAAATTAAAGAAATGCATATTTAATAATATAAAAAACTATATTCTTTACTTTAACTTTTGCATTCAAGCCTAGAAAGCATTGCAACTGTGATCATTCGATCAGGGCTGCAAAGGTCAGGCTTCTGCACATTCTCTCCCAGGCAGAGCTTGTACTGAGGTACGGAGTTTCAGTTAGGAGAGATGGGGAAGGACGGCTGGACTTCAAACTGCATTAAATCACCTCATACAGCGTCCAGCCATCCTCTCTCTGGTTAGATGCGGTAGAGTTGTCCTTAATCCCATCCAGCCGTCCTTTCCCATCTCTCCTAACTGATACTCCGTACATCAGTACGGAACTCTACCAGTATAAGAATGTGCTGAAGCCTGAGCTCTGCAGCCCTGATTGAGTGATCACCGTTGCAATGCTTTCCAGGCTTAAATGCAAAAATGAAAGAAATGCATATTTTTTTTATATTATCAAATATGCATTTCTTTCATTTCTGCAAAAGGTGAACTTAGCCTTTGAAGCTGCTTCCGTCAGATACAGAGAAAATGTCTGTATGATAAGAGCCACTTCTGATGTCAGACGTACTCATCACTCCCAAGGGTCACCCTAAACAGCCCCATCCTTGACAAAAACTGCAGAAGTTAACTGCCAAAAAGTTTATGGCCAACCTTAGCGTGTGACTTACAGACAGACTTCAGGGAAAGAGGACATACTTATTGGGGGTGCCTGAAGTGACACCACATGCAATTTCCTAGCTGCACTAAGATTGGTGTGATGGTTTTTATATTTCTTCAGGGTATTGCTTTGTGCCACAGTAAGGGTATGCTACACATGCCTTTCCGTTCTAACTGGAAGGTAGCCAGCCACCTTTCCTGGAGCATGGGAATGAGTCAGCCAGTACTGTTACACTTTGCAATTACAATGCAGGGAATACTTTGAAGGTCTTTCATTAGGGAGCACCAATGATATCTTTACATCACTTACAAGCGTTTAAAGGATCTTAAACTGTTGACCTTATTTTTGTATCAGGCATGGAATGGGACTTTTTAGCCAAGTCATGTACCAACACAGATACATTATACAGACAAGGCTACTTGGAGAAGACCTATTACTAAATCTACATTCCCACCTAAACTGGTGATACATTTAGATGTGTTTTGCATTACCATTCATCCCTATGAAAGGTGCATTTTGAAACCACATCAAATGTATCACACCAAAATGTAGCCTAAAAACTGGCCATACATAGCTAGCAATTTGGCCGATCCCAGTAAATTAGCTGAAATTGGAGTCATGGGTGGCCTTGACGGCCCCGCCAAGCTCAACAAACTTGATTGAGAAATTGTCAGTTGAACATTGGCTGCAGCCAATCAGCGACAGTCATCACTCATGACTCTATAACTCTCTATTCCCCCATCCTCCCTATTTAGTGTGGATGGGGGAATTGAGCAGTTTTCTCTCGCCCCCAGGCTGTACAAGGAAAAAAGAAATGTGTATGGCCAGCTTAAGGACCATGTCATGCTGGCGATTTTGTAGAAGCAATCTGTTTTTTTTTCCCCCCAGCTATCACTCACTAAGGAAATCAAAGTTATCTACTATGTAATTGTTAACTCGCTAATTTAGCTCAGAAGCTCAGTCCCTCAGCAATACGGTTTGTGCAATGTTTGTCAGCAACAAGATTGCCAGCGACAATTGCTCTGCAATCACCTCAATGGCTTAGTTACAAATTGCTAAAGGACAGTGATTTGTAGCCGTGAACACTAAGTTAATGAAGTATCACGGGTTTGACCTATAGGTGCAACAAAACATGTCTTTGATAGGGTAGGGAATGGTAGAAACCTTTTTATTTCTAATCAGGGAGATTCCCCTTCACGTGTTGTGTCAGACACAACAAGACATGAGAGGACTTCTCTCCAAAACGAGGGAAACTGACCTCTTCACCAGCATAGCTTTACACATTGGAAGATTTCTTATCACCGTCTGTTCCAGTGACATTGCAAAAATGTTGGGTTTCCCATTCCTTGCTGTACTAGAGACAATTGTCAACAGAACCAAAAGAGAGCATGACTCTCCCCAGCAGGGGTAGCAGGAAAAGGTTTTGGCTTTACATATTGTTTCAGTAATGTGTAAGCAGCCCAGAACCAAAAAAGAAATTAAAAAAACACCAGGCATATAAAAGGTTAGCTCAACAACTACAAATTGAACCAACCCCCTACAAGTTCAGTAGACAGCTCAAAAAACTTTGACTTTCAGTTGCAAACTGAATGTCCTGATCTATATTTAGCAATTTAATATTAATAAAATATAATGGGAATGACAGAAACAGACACTGGCTCAACAAATGGTCAGATGAGGCAAAAGGAATCAGTCAATTAGGCCTTAGCCCTCATTCACATTAGAAAAGGCCGTATCGGGCAGCTCCCGGGAAGGACAGGTGCTGTGTGTGATTAGTACGGGAGTACTATGGGAGTACGCGGCCTACGCCGCCCTACGCTCACCCCAAATGCAGGTCCGTACGGGTGCGTGTTTCCTGGCTCGGACGCAGACAGGATCTATCGGACGTGCAGGGCGGGTGAGCGTAGGGCGGCGTACAGCCGCGTACTCCCATAGAGAAGGATGGGGGCTGCGTACTAATCACACGCAGCACCGGTCCTTCCTGGGAGCTGCCCGATACAGCCGTGCACGCGGCCTTTTCTAGTGTGAATGAGGGCTTAGAGTTAACAAGAAGTCATGGAAACCATGTCACAACACCCAAAAGGGGAAGGTGAGACATAATGCCAATGTGTGTCTTATACATAATACACTTAACATGGCCAATGGAAATGCAAATAGCCCTGGTATAGCAAAGAATTATATTATATTGATGGCATAAACCACCACAACAATATCAGCTAAGTAACACTTAGCTGAAACAATTGCCAACAAGCTATGTAGAAAGCAACCACCTCATTACTTGGCATAACTGTCATCTAGTGAAGAGGTAGATTGCAGCACAGTGAATAGTCTGAAATCCAATAAGATTTATTACAAAATAAAAGAAAGCAAATTATATACCATCAAATTACACCCAGGGTCGGATTAACATAGTGGCTACTGGAGCGCCAGCTCCAGGCACACCACTTAAAATAGGCCCAGCCGGCCCGGGTCGCCTCAGTATGCCTGATGGCAATCTGGACCGGTCGGGCTGAACACAATCAGGAAGAGGAGATGGTAGCTCTCTAATCAGGCATATTAGGTGGCCTCTCACTGGGGCCTTATAGGGCCCCAGGGAGGTGCAAGCGGCCACCTAATTATAGAGCTGCCTCTGCTGCTTCCCATCCGACCAACTGATAGCACCAGGCCCATGATGCTCTTAATCCGATCCTGATTACACCGCACAACATTGAAGTCCACAGACTTATTGCCCCCATAAGGGAAGGAGTATGAAATCAATTAATACAAAATATATTTCCCCTTGATGAACATCAAGAAGCAGTGTGGTTAACCAATATTAAATAATCAAAATAAAACCATGAAGCCAAAGCAAAGGGGTTACTTTAATGTTGCAACTGGTTTTACTCACCTTCCCTTTGCTTTCGGCTAATTGGTTCGGAGGAGAAGAAGCTCCCATTAACAGTCCCTAGTAACAGTACCTGATCCTGCCAGTACATTACTTTTTTTATCTTTTAGCAGGCCAAGCTATCCAGCAAAATCAGTATTCATAGGGTTGTGAGAAAAAATATTACACTAGTGGGGCAGCTTACAATGATCAGCTTTGATCAGCATCATATATTTAACTTTGATTTTTTCCCCCCACAGTTATACTTTAAAGGAGCATTATAGGGAGAGTGAACTACACACTTCCTTATAATTAGCAGTCACACTTTAACATATTGATCGAGAACTAAGCGATCACATACTGCTGATCGCTCAGTTCCCAATCTTGTCCCTACACAGGTCACCCTCCCCTCTCCGTTCCTACAGTGCTGACTGGAGGAACAGATAGGGGAGGGGACGGGCACAGCAGACTCTGCCTCTAGACAGGCAGAGCCAGCTGTCAATCAGGCAGCGGGGTGGATTCCTAAAATATTGCAGGGATCTGCCCTGGCTGCAGTGCGGCTCTGCACTGTGAGCATATAGTCTATATGCTGAGTTTTGGAACACAGGAGGACATTAGTATAAACCCTCATGTGACCCTAAAGAGAACAATTTAAAAAAAATGTTGGGCCATAGTTCTCTTTTAAAGTTGACTAAGAAGTGCTGCAATGACTAACTGCCCAGCAGTTTTTAACCTCTTTACGATGGCTAATGCAAATATGCGGTAGCAAGGCAGGTGGCCTTAATACCCAGCTGCCACATATGTGTCACCATGTTGTCCTGGGGCACGCTCGATTGGCACACCCCTAGAACTGGGTGCTACATCATCACTGTGTAATCATTCACAATGAATGAATGGGAGTCCCTCCTACCGGACTACAGTATCACTGCCTTCTTAAGGTGACACTAAACTCATGAGTTAAATCTTAAAAATGCATTCAAGTGTCTTAACTATTAACAAAAGTGTATCTTATTTGTGTATCACTCGGCTGTAGATCCTCAAATCATCTCTGAATTGGTGCTGACACTGTCCTTCCTTCTGGAGGGTGGCTGTGTGTTGTAAAGTAGCCACCTCTTCAAACTCACTCCCACGATGGACTACAATCTCACGTTTTGTTAGCTAACTTGTTTTTATGAGTAAGGGGTAGTTATTACCCCTACTCATTCACCAAAGAGTTCAAAAATCGTCCAACAATGTAATCCACTGGTCAATCATGAAGAATGACGCCCGCCTTCCTGACTGCCACAAAATACAGGTCAGGGCCAAATGTAAACAAATGGGTGGAGCAAGTGATGTTGTTACAACTTGCTCTGCACATTTGTTTTCATGCCTCCTTTTCATTCCTCAAGTGGCATGTAAACAAATGGGCAGCACAAGTCCCGTGACGTCACAGGACTTGATTCGCCCCTTTTTTTACATGCCAATCACGATGGCGGGCGTCGTTCATCATGATTGTCGAGGATCTACATTGCTGGACGACTTGATTAACCTTTAGATTGCATCATTGGACAATTTTTTTTCTTTAAGAATAAAGGAATTGTCAAAAACAGACTCCTGTTTTTTGTTTAATTAAAGGACTTTGTCATGGTGCTGTCTTTTTATTTTTGTATACTGTATGGTGAATGAGTAGTGGTAACAACTACCCCTTACTCATTCACAAGGTAGGGGGACCGCATCTGGTGATGCAGATGAGCCCCCCTGCCTGCGGACCCCCACAACCACTGTGCCAGGTTTGTGGGGAAGAGGCTTGTGTCCTCATCGACATGGCAGGACCCCTGGAAAAGCACCCTCTGAATGCCAAGGACATGTGGCCTGGTATAGTGCAGGGAGGAGGAGGGGGGATGAGTAAGCGCCCCCCTTTTCTGTCCTACAGGCCACCGCTCGGATTAAGGGTATGGTATTGGGTTTTAGAGGGACCCCACCTTTTTTCCCTTTTTTGGGCATTTTAATTCTATTTTTTAACAACTTGCAGGGTTTCCAGCGCTCCGGGTGTGTGTTCAGCTTAGCTGAGCCGAAGCATGTGCGTTTGGCTTAGCTGTTTACTTCGGCTGCGGAACCAAATGGTTTCTGCAGCTGGAGCGGGCAGAAGGATCAGCCGAACATTCGTCTAAATCAGGGGTGGGGAACCTCCGGCCCTCCAGCTATGGTGAAACTACAAATCCTAAGATGCATCTGCGGCTGTGAGAATCTTTCAATGCCTCATGGGATTTGTAGTTTCACCACAGCTGGAGGGCCGGAGGTTCCCCACCCCTGGCCTAAATCCTTCAGCAGCTTAGTGAATGACCCCCCTAAGATTTAACTCCTAAGTTTAGTGTCACGTTAAAGGACTGGCAGCAAGGGGTTAAAGGGAATCTGTGCTGTGAGAAATATGTAGGCTGCCATTGTTGATCTCCAAAATGCCAGTTACCTGGATGATGCTCTGATTTCAGAACTTCCTGAGTCAGTACCTGACACAAGCATACAGCCAGTGAGTCACACTGGGGTCAACTCCTGATGCACCTACTGATTTTGGGTCAGTGATTCAGAAAGTACTGGAGCTTTGGCGGATCAGAATGACAGACACACAACTAGCATTTTCAGAAGGCAAATCACCTTCTGTTTCAGTGACAACTCAAAAATGTTGGGTTTCCCGTCACTTACTTTACTAGAGACAATTGTCAAGTTATCTTTAATGTGTGCCTTTTAGCTCTACACACCAGAAGGCGCCATTTTGTGGACTGGAGATATTATTTTGATGAAGAATGACACCATTCAATCAAATATTTTTTTATTTTTTTATTTCAATTTTTCTAATCTGAGGGTTGGGGCTACAGTAGTAAGCAAACTTTAAGTCCTCACTCACAAAACGTTAGGTCAGGTCGTACACATCCATGCGGCGTGCACACCCATATCGGGCCATTCCTGTGAGGGACAGGTGCTGTATGTGATTGCGTGCAGCAGCCTCTTCTTCCCTATAGAAGGACGCGGCTGTACGCCGTCATACACACACCCGAACTACACAATCGTGTGGGTCCGGATGTCCACGCTTGGACACAGACAGGATCCATCCTGTCTGCGTCCCAGTACGGACACCTGGACCTGCAGTTCGCGTGTGCGTATGGACGCGTCCTCCCAAAAGGAAGAACAGGCTGCTAAACACACACGAAAGTGTACAGCCGACTTAACGCTGCGTGAATGAGGCCTCAATGTAGCGACCCTTTAAAATATAACATTTGTGTAACTTGCTGCAGAATACAGCTCATAGTTTCTTACAAAAGTACTCTTAAAACTTGTTACTTAACTATTCTGAGTATCCAGTACCCGCCTGAGCTAAATTAAAAAATAAAAAGATAGATTGATATAACAGAAAGTTTGAAGGAGAATTTTCCCTGTCCCGTGGGTGCTCATAGGAAAGAATAAAGTATAACAGTCAAACTTTCAAAAAAGTAAGAATTCCTCTCTGTTATTAGTATTTGCAGTAAAACAATTATACATAACATATGCACAGAAACATGCACAGAAACATTTAAACATGAATAACTAGTAGACCAATGTGGAGCTGTCACTTGTAAGGAATGTTTATGCTGTAGATAAGGAAGACAGAGAATGGAAGTTAGCTTGACTTTTTCCAAATTTTTCAGACATGAGGGGGTTGATTTACTAACCTTATAAACACACCACGAACGTGTATACACCTCTGCAGTGTGTTCCCTCCCAGCATGATCTATGGGTGGAATCTAAACACCTTTGTAATGTGTACACACCCAGCAGGTGTGTTGTGCAAAGCCCTGAATGAATTCCAAGGTGATGTTGGGTAAATTAGCTCTATGTTGTGTTGCTTGCGTTGATGAATGCAGGAATGTAAATGCATGAGCTAACCATTTTTGTCTAAACTGTGAAGCAGCATTATATATGCATCATGTGCATGATTTTTCCATATATGGCATTAGTGGAAATATGCTTTTAGAGACTTTTTGGTTGATAAATACGTTTTGCTGTGTGAAAATCACACACACCTGGTGTGTGTGTGTGTTTAGGTTAGTAAATCACCCCCGAAGTCTCATGTATAGACGAGTGTCAAAGTGCCGCAGTGCATTCTACTCTTAGATAAACACAGAAAAGTTGTCCATGCTACTAGTACAGGTTCAGCACTGAGCATGGCACTTGATTTCAGATGACTGCTAGCTGTAGCCAAGTCTTCAGTCTACAGCAAAGTTTATCCTGTACTATTTAATAAATAATTTATTGATTACATGTATTTATTTATTGCTGACAGTTTAGGGGTTTTAAATAATCTATATTCACAGCAGTCTTTGCCCTCAAGGTCGCTACCTCACATGGATTCATACATATACTAGAGCCAATTTAGAGAGGAGCCAATTAAGCTTTGGATTGTCTTTGGCTTGTGGGAAGAAACCCACGCAAGCACAGGGAGAACATGCAAACTCTACACAGGTAGTGTCCATATTGGGATTCAAACTGAGGACCTCTGTGCTGCAAGGAAGGAGTGCTAACCACCAAATATGGATCCTGCCATTGCTGTCCTCATTTTAAAAATACTGCTTTTTGGGTCACTGACTCAAAGTGAATATATATACTTTTCTCTTGCTTTCACGATCTACACTATATGGCCAACAGTTTAAGGACACCTGACCATTAGTGATGAGGTGGGGGTTGGTGTAAACCCAGTTCACCTCAGTGTTCACCCAAGCTCGCTCAAAACTGTGACCAACACTCCCTGATCCTGGCCCACTCAGTTGTGGCAGGCGCATTCCTGACCCTGTAAGTAAATGTCACAAAGGGGCAAGGAATGTCACTGCCACCACTAATAGGGCTGTAGGGGGTGGTCACAGTTTTGAGTGGCCTTGGGTGACTTCAGGTGAATTGGGGTCGCACCAAGCTCCAGCTCATCACTACTGACCATCCCACTTATATGAGCCTCTTGGACATTTCATTTCAAAACCATAGGCAATAATATAGTGCCCCCTGTACTTCCCTTCAAAGTAGGCTACTCTGGGAAGGCTTTTAACAAACGTTTGTAGAGTGTGTCCATTCAGCCAGCAAAGAATTGGTGAGGTCATTGACTGATGTTGGAACAGAAAAGGACCTTCGCCAAACTGTTACCACAAGGTTGGCAGCACACAATAGTTATAGGTGAGTTTATATGTAGCAGTACCTCACTGGAAACACCTGAACGCAATATAATTTGGATGGGCTCCCACCTACTTTTAGCCATATAGTCTGCATACTTGTTCTAGGTTGGTGACCTGAAAAATACTGGAGCCAAAAAGTCAGTCAGAAAAACAGCTAGGTGGAGCATTTTAGTCTCATGACAGGATTGCTTTTAACTTCTTCTCTAAAGAAACTCTCTAACTTCTCTAAATTATATTTTAGAAGGGAAAATATAGGTACTTCACACCTCTACGCCTGTGAGAATGTTCTCGGTGGTACAACCCAGGTACACCTTCCTACAACCACGAATGCTGGAGTATGCTGTCGTCAGATCACTATGGGTATTTTGACACTGCCTTGCTTACCCCAAGCCTGCCCATAAGGCCAATTCAGTTGGTTTCGGGGGCCTACTTTGTTTTCACTGGCTATAATTAAAACACTCAAGTAGATGCATGTTTGCAGAGGCTGATTTAGGATTAGGCGTTAGAATAAGTTTAGGGGCAAGGAATGGGGTTAAAGTTTAGATGATCAAGCTTTGGGTTAAGTTTTAAGGTGCAAGTTAAGGACTGATTAACTGAAGTCAAGAGCTGATTTTAGAGTTAGGTTAAAGTAGATGTAAACTATTAATTAAATTACATGTAGGGGCCTATTCATAGCAAAGTGTGGATTCTATTATCTGCCCTTTGCTGGACAGCACAGTGTTTACTCTACACCATTGTCTGTAAGTCATTCATAAAATGCAGGCTGTGGTGTGGGGACTGCACTGTCCCATGAAGTCCTCCCTGCTCTCACTACAGAGAGATCTTTGTGATTGGAGGAGAGGCGCCCAGCCACCCGGCATCTTTTTTTATCCATTGTCATGAATAGAGCTCTGTTTGCTTGGAGCCCTGAAGCAACCAGAGCATAAAGCACATTTGTAAAGCACGCCACTGTGCTTTATAAATATATGTGTTTATTTTAGGCAGCGGTATAGCCATGGCAAGGCTATACTGCTGTTTGATAAATGGGGCCCCTAGTTTGCTAAAACACTGTGTATCATAAACAGTTGCTGTTTAATCAAATACAATGCTTGTTTACAAAAATTTTCCCATTCTACAAAACTGCAAAAGCCACGTACGGCCGAACAAAAAGCATCTTGCGGGCAGAAGTAACCTACAGCAACCAATCAGAAATTACACTTCACTAATCTGCTATTAAATTGCACCTCTGCCCAGTCTATAGACATTAACGTATTTATATTTTCAACCAGTATTAAAAAAAGTGATTTAAACAAATCCTCCTTGACCTCTCTAGCTGTATGTAACGTAAAATAATTAATTCTCAAAGATCTTTAAATCACAATATAGACTTCTAGCCCTGGTTTACATTTGTTGAGGTACAGCTCCAAGTTCGCTTCCATGATGGACTATAACTTCAATATAAATTAGTAAACTAAACATGAGATTCTAGTCCATCACGGGACTCTTCACTTCAATTTACCATTACAGTTTGCAGTGCAAAGCTTGTAAATTACAGTTACAGCATACCCCCACACACCTGTTTTCCTAGTGTCTGACTCATTATTACTTTCTAAAAGCTTCTATTTGGCTAACAGGAAATGTAATACAAAACAGCATAGAACCAATCCATAAGATTGTAATTCATTATTATTACATTATTCATAACTCACTTGTGTTTTTTTTTTTCAAAATGATGGAATTCCACTGAAACAGTAGAAGCAGCACTTTGATGCCACACAGTCAGTAAATTTAAAGCTGAACTCCAGGCAAACCACTAACTAGGGATGCACCGATACTGATACTAGTATCGGTATTGGTGCCAATACCAAGTATTTGGGCCAGTACTCGTACTGGCCCAAATGCTCTGATATTTACCCCCGATACAGTTTTATTTTACAAATTAATAAGGGGGCAGTATATTATTTAATGTGTGTGTGGGGGCTTATAACGGGGGGAGTGTATTATTTTTTGTGTGCGTGGGGGATTTTATTATTATATTTGTGCGGGGGGGGGG
>NW_017306329.1:2477707-2516979 GCF_000935625.1 Nanorana parkeri | reverse complement strand
TTTGTGTGTGTGGGGGATTTTATTATTATATTTGTGTGGGGGGGTGGGGGGAGAGGTGTAACATTGTTGAGCAGTGTATTATTGTGCTTTAAGCTGGCCATACACCTTACAACCATCGCACGACTTTCGTTGTGCGATGGTTGTAAGGTCGTTAAAATCTCGTACGATCTGCCCATCTTGGACAGGCATCTTGGACAGTGCTGAGCGGGCAGTGTGCGCTTGCGCACACCGGCCCGTGTGGCATTCATCTTCCGACGATGCCACCAATCCGCCAAAAATCGTACGATTTTCGGCAGCTTTTCCAGCGTGCTTGGAAGACAAAAGTCGTACGACCTTACAGTAGAAGCGGTCACACGCTGCCCATACACCTGGCGATTATCATACGATCGCGGGATCACCCGCGATTATCGTACGATAATCGGCAGGTGTATGGGCACCTTTAGTGTGTATATTAGGCCCCATTCACACCTACAGTATATTTCAGGTGTGATTAGAGATTCCTGTGTCAGTAACTTGCGTTTTCCTGCAGCAGGAATCTCTAATCTGCCGTTTACAAGATAAGAATGATCATAATATTATTTAAGAGGGTGTGTTTAGGGGCGGAGTTAAGGCCGGGGCAGGGTAAGGGTTAGGTGGGGCAACTGGTGGCTAGTGACTCTTAAGGCCTGGCTAGTAGCTCAGGACTTGAAATTTTGAGCCCTGATCTATCCTGTATACAGATCTTGTACCTCCCCCAACCTGTGACATGACAGTGAAAGGAGAAGCAGCAGACTGATGACCTCATCTGTCCGTCATCCTACCCTCCCCTTTTATCAGCATGTATCTTCAAGTACAGCTGACTGTCTCCTTGTGCCGCTTCTCCCTCTCATAGTCTCAGCTCTGCAGCACAGGAAACAGCAAGAGGCTGATAGCAAGACAGGTTTGAGTACTTACACTGCTTGCATTAAAAGAGAACCCGCCTGGAGTTCAGCTTCAACCGATCAAACTATGACCAAGATTTTGGAAACATTGCTTTAAACTGATAAAGGGTAAATCTAATTACAGATGAATTCAGTATTGCTTGCAGCTTTTTTTTGTGCTCCTCTGCAGCATTTTCCAAGTGACAGCTCCACATGAAACATGCAATAATCAACAGATAAGACAAAGCAAAGATAAAAAAAAAGCGGGTTAACATACATGCAGCCACCTCCGGGGTGGATGGCTATGCACACTCGCCTGCACGCTGCATGACAGCTTCTGAAGGGCAGAAGGAAGAAGCAAGTGTCATTAGTTAGCACTCACAATACTTTTCTAATGCAATATTAAACAACGCCAATTCACCATCCAGCTGATCTACCGCTTGAGGAAGTGCACTGAGCCCCTGGTCACCATTCCCACCAACGGAAGTTGGAAGAGAGCCACGCGTCTTTTATAACCATATTGTAATACGGCGGGCAGTGGGGAGGACTGCATTATTTACACACAGAACCCTGCGGACCTCGCAAAATGTCAGCTTGTAAGATTTGCTGAAAGATGGTGTAAATAACGTGGCTTAGCTGCATCCCCTGTTGTGCCATAATGTTTAACTGCCTAATTCTGCGAGTTTCTCTTTTAAGAACATCCTTGGGATCAGACACATTTGTTCTTAGGAGTGAGGAGGAAAAGGTGGGGATAAGATGGAACTTTGAGCCATGTTATAGTGAGGCTGGACAGAGGAGACGAGGGAAAGGTTACGGACAAGGACGCAGGCATGCAAACGCTGGGACAGTTGCATGCAATACAAATGTAGGTGAAGTGACTCCATGGCTATACAGAAATGGGGGGGGGCTGCTAATATACTGTGCAATACCGAACATTGAGAAGTAATGGGGCAAGTAGATCATTGCCTGGAGTTCAACGTCAATACTATCTGAGTCAGGGCCCATTCACACCGGACCCTTTGCATGGCAATACGTTTTTCGATGGATGCTAACAGAAGGGCACCAAAAAATTAATGGGTGTGAATGGGGCTAGTTCACACCACTCTGTTACGTTGCGATGCACTAACAAAAAGGAGAATAAGTACTACTTTTTTCAGCGCAACGTAATACAATGGATCTGGTGTGAACTAGCCCCATTTTTTCATTTTTCAGTGCCCTTCCATTAGCCTCCACTGAAAAAGGATTGCAACACAATGGATCGGAAAGAAGTTGAAAGGTACAATTACAAGTCAACGTTCCCTCCTTTGACTTGCAATTTCCATCTGATTTTGGTGTGAACAAACCCTCAAAGCCCTAGAACAATCACGTGGCCAGGGATGTCAGAACTTCTGACCTGCGTACTCACTCCCAAAGTAATAAAGCCATGGACATCCAGGCGCTCAGCATTTTCAAGAGGAGGTCAGCAATGGTATCCCATAAATCTCTCTTACATCTCCTTTAATAAGAATCCTCCCAAATTTCCCTAAACGCAGTGGAAAAAAAGCTGGATCCCACTTGGCAAACTTTAGACAGTCTGACATCATAAAATGTGCAACACAAAAGAAGGTCAAAAATATACAGAGGATTTTGCTGTAACAGGATAACTTTCATACTAGGTGGGACACCCTGTTCTTATCTGATGTCCAGTTTATGCAACTGGAACTAATAAAAAAAAAGCACATAAAATCACAATGTGTCATTAAAAAAACAAAAAGTTCTATGTGTAATTAGGCAAGATGTTTTTGTACAGTAGTTTAAGTTAAAAAAAGAGCCCAGGATTCTATTTTTTTTATAGGACATTATATATTTTATTTTAATTCTAAACTGTTTAATATTATTATTATCACATATATAAAATCTTCATTTTACACAAATTCCTCTGTATCTTCTGTAATTCATACAGAGTGCACCCATGACACTGTTTTTTTGTTTGTTTGTTTGTTTTTTTAAATTCTTTATTTATGAACAAAGAGGTGGGTAACAGAGGCTGTACATATAGTATATGGGCCACATGGCCACAAATCCAGACATGTCAAAAGGCAACCTGACAGCTGATGCATGACACTGTTTTTACTGAGCATCCTAGGTTCTCCACACAGAAAGCAACAGTAGAAGCTTTTTCTATTCAGAATGCCTCTTTGTAACTGACAGTGCATTGTATTATAGAGAAGGAGATTAAGAAAGACAGATAAGGGGTAGCCGACACTACTGATTGGTTTTGCAATGTGCATGTTCCTGAGCTGTCATTCTTGCTTCATTATTTAGCGGAAACCTGTTCCTAAAGAACTATAAAGGCTGCCATTACAATTTCCTTATGAATATGTTAGCTGCTTGGTAGTCATACTGATCTAGTGGCTCCAATGCTTTTTCAGCCACTGATCTGGAGCAAAAGTCCATAAGTGAAGCTTTACCTCCTGATACTTGTCCCAGGTCAGAGACTTCAGAACTGCTGAACCCAAAGAATTAGCATGGCCAATATTTTCAGGAGAAAAGATTACCTATTTCTCCCACCTCAAGTTTTTTTAAATTTCATTGTGTTGCTTGTTGATGTGATGATGTTGTTGTTGTATTACGATATGGCAGCCCATTCATTTAGAATGGACCACCAATGCATGGCAAGGAAAGAAAGACATGTCCCCGCAGTATGTTTTTAAAGCACTTCCTTGTTGTGTGCTGCAGTGGTTGGGGAGGGGAGAGGGGTTTCCACCTACTACATTTGGGCATCAGGGTGCCATTTTAACAAACCAACAGCACACAGGTGTAAAGAAAAAAGGCTTATGCACATGTATGGTGCTATCCGAAGCTACCTTTTGCCTTCAAATACATGCGCAAAACCCATCAAAAAGTCATGGTTGACCTGCTTTGCCTGCAATGCGTGCGTATCTGAATAGACTAGGCAGGCTGGTAAAATGCACCATCAGAACTGTCCACCACATTGTGCCATTGAAGTAAAATGGAATTTGCTGACTTGTGTTTTATGTGCGATTCAAACGCACATCAGAATCAGGAAAACAATGTCCATCTACATGAACCCTAAATTACTTCTGACTTCAGCAGTCGCCTATGATAACCACCCTGAATCTGCGAAAACAAGTCAGTAAATGGCATTTTTTTAATGAGGACAGGTTCTCTTTAACCCGAAAATGCCTGACCAGGTACAAAGGTCCCCCAGCTACCCATTAGCACCCACAGTGCGGTCAGACACAACTGCTCTTTTTTGCACTAGTACCAAATGCATGTTAAGGCCCAGATAATAATCTCATCTGCTGAGCTCTATAAAAAGCCCCAATCGTCCACACGGCAGGTACCTGTCATCCCAGTACAGCTTCCCGCACTGCTAAACACAGAGCTGCGACAGCAACATCTCACCCTGTCTGTCACATGCCCGTCCTAGGCTTGCATATGGGACTGCACCTTCATAAGATACATTATGAATGCCAGGCTTTGCATGACTGCAAGCCATGAATACTACAAGACACAGATGTCACATCAATGTGCTGTTGAGGCTTTTTCTAAAGCGTGGTTTCTAGTGAAAACGAGTGGGCAGGTATCAGATGCTATCACAAGATCAAAGGAAGTCATAACAGAACCCAGACTTATGCTTTGACTCAAAACAACCATATGTCCTGTGAGGCTTCAGAAAAGACAGAAACCGTACAGTCATTTCACGCTGACCCCTGAGGTTTTGGCTTTGCGAGCACGCTGCTTTCTCATAAGATCTCATCTTTGCTAAGCTTGTGCTTGATTCCAGAGCTGTAAAAACCAAACCCAAATTCCATACTAGATTTTATGAACCACTGCGGGTTCACCAGTACATTGCAATGGCTCTGACTGCTGTACGTAAGTTGACTTTCAGGTTTGGATACTTGGTTGTTTCTGGAGTTACATATTTTTTTGTCACCAATAGACTTTAACTGAGTTTAAATACATATTTGGAAGTGAAAGAAGCCTGTGATATTCCTGAGCATATTTATGACCTGACCATTACTTCTGAGCATCTCATGATGTCTCCAGGGCCTGCTTCTCCGCTAAACAGACGTCCTCTAATCATACAAGTGCTCATGTTTAGGACAATAGAGAAGAAGATGGGTGCTGCTGCACAACCCCCCCCCCCCTCTCCCCCCATGGACACTGGATCATCACTCAACCCAGCCAAAAATCCTGCAGACTTGGGAAGGTGGATAGGTAGTGCTGGTCTTCTAAGTTTATCCTATTGGCATTGGTAGCCAATAGAATTATAATTGTGTTAGTACACGTTGTCTGGTTATTGGGCTGGCAGCTTATACATCCCAGAGGATTCCCATCATTTCCTTGGTTTGTAGTGCAAAGCAGCAGATTTCAGACTAAAGCTCTACAACATACATTAATAGTCCAGATACAACATTTTTTCCAGTATAGGGTCAGATAGAAGATCAAAGAGAAGAATCCAACATATTTCGGGGGTCAAAAAATTGCCCTCCATCAGTGTTTGAAATGGGAAACGGTATTCATGGACTATAACTGAGATTGTTTAATGGTAATTTTACAATAGTGATAACAGGTGCAGGTCTCAGCAGCAGCTGGTTTGGCCGCCTTACTAGCTGCTGATGAGAAGTCTCCCCCTCCTACTAGATTGTAAGCTCTTACGAGCAGGGCCCTCCTACCTCCTGTACTGAAATTGTCTTGTTAATTGTATTGTTTCCCTCAGTTTTGTAAAGTGCTGTACAAACTGCTGGCGCTATATAATCCTGTATAATAATAATCATTTTAATAATAATAATAATTTCAAGACCTGATGAAGGAGGCATTTTTTAAACCCTCAAAACATGTTGGTTTCCACTTTTAGATTGACCCTTTAATGAAATAAAATTGTATCTGGCGTTTCAATCATAAAAAAGCCAAGGGAGACTGTCAACTAATATTTAAAAAATGCATATCAAGTATAAGGCACCTGTCTAGATATTTGAACATGTCCTTACATTATTCAATACATTTATGAAAACGCAAAAGGCAAACAAAAGCCCTTTCACCCAATATCAATAAAAGATGCCTTGTTATAAAAGATAAACCACAGCGCTGCATGAACACAACATCCACCAGGATCTATGGAGCTAAATGTTATATTAATATTAGGAACATCCTTCTCATTATATTACAGCATTAAAAGAGAACTATGAGGTGAGTGATCTACACTCATCCTCATAGAGAAGAACGTGTGATATTGAAACTGTCACAGGTCGGCCCTATTGATCGGGAAGTGAACGAACACATACCGTCGCTCGCTCACTTCCCGATCATCTCCCTGTAGAGAGCGGTCAGTCATCACTCCCCACAGTGATTCCCGCCTCCCCTCTCCGATCCTCTAGTGCTGACTGGTGGAATGGACAGGGGAGGGGGCGAGCGCAGATGGCTCTGCCTCTAGATAGGCAGAGCCCGCTGTCCGCTGGATGGATCTCGACAGTATTGTCGGGATCCTTCCTGGCTGCAGCGGTATCAGTATATAGCAGGCAATAGCCCGCTATATACTGAGCTTTGGGTCACGGGAGGAGGTTAGTATATGTCCTCCTGTGACCCTAAAGAGAACTATGGGATAAAAAGGTTACCCCATAGTTCTCTTTAAGTGTTGATTCTTCTATGATATAATGATGGAAACAATGTTTTTATTTATTTATATAATACTTTTCTCTGTAAGTGCTGATGGTTAGTGTGAAGATGCAGCTCTGTGGTTGATCTTTTATCATAGGATGCTCTCTTTTTCCCTTTATTGGGATTGGGTAAAGGGGGTTGGATTGTCTTTTGGGATTTGCAATGATTATTCAACAAAGTGTTCATACGTTACAGTTGTTTTATACTCGATTTCATTTTCTTCTAATATTAACTAGGACTAATTAGGAGAGCTCATGTGATTTACTCTAATAACATAAAGCCGGAGCCTCAACAGACATTGACACTGTCATCTGATGCCAATGGAGACCCTAACCCCTAACACTCAACCTAACCAATAAACCTAAACATTAAAACCCCTACGGAACTCCTAAAACACATTAGACTAAATTCATGGTGCTAACAGAGCAGAATAAGGATCTGTATTTAAAAAAGAAACGTTTTTTGGGGGGTTTTTTAGCGGAGTCCGATGAGGTCTGACAATTACAGTAACATGGCTAAAAATAAAGATCCTCATCCTTAGGTTAAAGCTTTGTGAGCTTCTTTTATTGCATCCCAGGATGTCAAGCAACTTAACTATTCCCTTTGCCTTTGTTACCCTGTGTTTTGAGAGCTGTTATCAAAGGCTGAGGTCAGTGTCAGCATTTATTTGTTTATATTCAGCTTGTCTGCAGTCTATACCATACGGCATTGTGTGCTACAAGTCTATATCTGTGCAATATTCCAATATGTAGCTAACTGTATATAACAACACTGTATTCAGCATATGGTGTAGATGAGAATTCTATAAAAAAACAATATGAACTATTTTTAGTGAAGTACTGATTTTTGTAGCCTTAAAGCGGACCTTTACCCATATATTTACAATAAGAACAAACACACCTTTAGGAATGTTTAGTGATGACAATCTACAAACACATACTTCTAGATGATTGCTTTGTATTCTTTGCATGCTTAATTTCTCTTTTCTTCCCTAGTCTTCTCACAATGGCCATGTTTACTAAGGGCAGATTAGTTGATCTCATTTTACTTCCTGGATTTCTGGCACATGTGACTAGACATGTGACCATGTCAGGGAGAAAATTGCCTTTCCCTGAGATCTCGTGAGATTACAGATGACATTTCCCAGCAATGCTCTGCTGGTGCTTTGGCAAACTGAAATCATTTTGCCCATTCAAAGCAGGAAGTGAATGTTCTGCAAGTGTAAGTATTTCATAATCACAGCATTTTACACCTGACAGGTCTATGTTATTGTTATTCATCATACATAGAGGGATGCATTGGTAGAATTTGATTTTTGAGTGTAAAAGTCCACTTTAAGGGGTTAGTCTAATACATGGACACAACAAATATACAGCATTAAGGAATTTTTAAGCAGGGGCCAGAAACACTAAGGGGTGTATTTATACACAATATGCAAAGCTGTTTGTTCTCAGAAACTCCATGAACACTCATTCTGTACGTATATTCAGCAACATGAATAGTCAGTAACATGAATAAAATATCATTCCACATTTAATATTTTCCATAAGCCCCTGTGGCATGGATGGTGATCTGACAGGTATATAAAAATGCCTACAGAATGTATACTTACTCGGGATGGACTCGGGTGTGCACTGCTCCCCCAGGACCCTGAGTTACTTCTGTCTTCTACATCTAAAGAGGCAAAAAAAAAAGAACAGAAAAGCTCTTTAGACTTTATCTGAATGATGTTTATGTCAATATGCATTTTAAATTAAAGCTTCAAACTAATCTGCTGTTGGGTTTAATTAAGACTCCCAAATAGCGCAGCTATATTGATACTAGACATCTGACCCGTCTGCTTAACTGAACTCATTGAAATTCACAGCTCACATCGACGGAGCCCTCAAGAACCTGGAAAGTTCAGCAACACGCTGCTTTAAATCCTCCAAGTCATAAAAAAAAATATGTTCTTGAAGTTATGGCAAAAGTTAGGTAGATGCATGCAGCTTTCGTTATTGTCGCCGTTTCAAGGACACAGGGAACTTTATAGCACAAAAACTTTACTGACGTTGTCTATCTGCATGGGCATCCTGGTGATCTACAGTTTAAGAGGAGTACATCTCCTGGTTTAGTAGATGGTATATGTAGTTCTTTAATATATGGTGGGGTACAGGTTGCCCAGGGCACATTAAAAGTAATCAGAATGTGCAGTCTGTGCCGCTACAAAGAGGCTTTAAGCACCAAAAGGGTTTAAGTGAAGGAGTTGGTATTACCCTAGAGAGAGTTGGGCATTGTAGACCAGGCTCTAATTAGTGAACCTAACAATTGTGGTATCATGTGAGCAGATCTGTATCTAAAGCCAGGGAACATCAGTGACATGTTGGGTAGCAACAAGGAGAAAAGTAAGGAGCTGAACCACACAGCACTTTGAGAAGAAATAAATCTAGATGAGAACAAATTGTCCAAAATTTATTGATTCTAAACGGTGACCAATTAGTATTCTCAAATCCCCAATGATCAATTGGTCAACGGTGACCAATTTGTTTTTCAGCTTAATAGCCCTTTGTCAATGGTCATTACTTCTTATCTGTAAAGTGATCCTAACAATGAAAACACTGACAGGTGAAAATAGAGACACAAAATCACCAGTCTGCTGCCCCTTCATCCTCCAAAAACAAACTGGTGGCAGGGAGGTGGCTGAGCTGCAGTACTTAAGGTGACACTAAACTCAGGAGTTAAACCATAACAATACATTCAAGTACCCTAACTATTAACAAAAATGTATCTTATTTGTGTATCACTCGGCTGTAGATCCTCAAATCATCTCTGAATTGGTGCTGACATTGTCCAACTTCTGGAGGGTGGCTACTTTTATTCCCCATGGTCCCTGTGTAAGTAGAGATGTCCAGATACCAGTTCAGATACCAGTGCCGATACTTGGCATTTTCATGAGTACTACCAGGGTTGCAGAAGTTGCAGCTGTGACTGGGCTCTGGCGCTCCACCACTGTCCTGAAATCATTAGTCTGTATTGTTTTAGAAATATTGTCACATGACAATAAACAAAAATAAATCAGTACTTGTATCTGTAAGTACTTGGGCAAGTATCAGTACTTGTACTTGTAAAACTGGTATCGGTGCATCCCTAATATATATTTATAAAAACAAAATCATACATTAAAACAGAGATGTACAAATCCCAGGAGCTCCGTGTGCTCCTTACAAATGACAGCTGCCTCCTAACTTTTGAGTTTTTCTCTAGTCTAGTCTTGGAGCCCGAAAAGTATCTGTACTTCTACCGAGTACGGTACTTGGTACCGGTGCATCCCTACTATAAAGTAGTCACCGCTCCAAGCTCACTCCCGTGATGGACTACAATCTCAATACAAATTAGAAAATTAAATGTGAGATTGTAGTCCATTTCACAACTTCTCATTATGAGTAGGGCTGCAACAACTAATCGACATAATCGATTATAATCGATTATTGAAAAAGTTGTCAACTATTTCAATCATCGATTAATCGGCTTCCGATTGGTTGCCCCTGTTCACGGCTCCACACACGCTGCGCGCCACACCTCCTCCCCACCTCAGACCCGCCCGCATCCATGCTCCACACGCCACACCTCCTCCCTGCCTCACGCTCACTGCCCGCCCAAATCCACGGTCGGCACAGGGACGCAGGGAGAAGAAGTAAGGAGGAGCAGGTGTGGGCGGATGACAGCCGCCGATAGACAGGCCCCATCTCAGAAACAGGTTGCTGGAAGACTGCTCAGGTAAGCCTGCACTTTCCCCACATGGTGCTCTATAATCTATGGCTGGGATAGTGGGATTTGTATTCCTCTATAGTTGATGGTACATTGTGCTGTATATTATACAGACCAATGTACCATCAGCTATAGAGGACTACAAATCCCAGCAATACATTATACACTGTATGTATAATGTATTGCTGGGATTTGTTGTATTCCTATATAGCTGGTGGTATTCTGCATTGCGCTGTATAGAGGACTACAAAACCCAACAATAGTACATTATACAGCGCAATGCAGAATACCACCAGCTATAATGTACTATTGCTGGGATTTGTTGTATTCTTCTATAGCTGGCGGTATTCTGCATTGCGCTGTATAATGTACTATTGCTGGGTTTTGTAGTCCTCATTAGCCGGTGCCATTCTGCATTCATTGCTATATAATTTTACACTTTTCATTTCACTATATTGCACACCACACTTTCTTTTTTACTTCCACCGCTCCAAGCTTGCTCCTGTGATGGACTGCAATCTCAATACAAACTAGTAGTCCCATCACCGGAGCCATTTTTAAAAATGTATTTTATTTTCTATCCGATTAACCGATTAATCGAACTTAATAATCGGCTAACTAATCGATTTTGAAAATAATCGTTAGCTGCAGCTCTAATTATGAGAGCACATGCACAAACTTTACATTTTATCACAGGTTTTTATTTTGTATTCACTCTACACACAATCTGCTTCCTGTGTGTGTAGGTGACAGGGACACTTTGGTTTAACCAGTGCTTCGCCGTACAGAGGAAAAGCCTTCGGCGAGAGTGCACTGTAATAAATATATTAATAAGCCGACAAGACATCCTGCTGCCATCTCTATTCCGAGGCTCTAATTGAACAGTTTGCAAAGCCTGCGAGTCTACTGAGCATAATTGCGGGGATTGAAAGCGCAGACAGAAAAATATCAGAGTGTCAACAAAATCAAACATAATATAATTACTTCAAACCGACTGGAGCAATTATGTCTTGAGAAGGCGAAAAAGGTCTGCGAGGCGAGCTCGCGCTTCATTACATTACAGGAGGGGGAGGCTTGAATGACCTCAGTGCTAATCACATGCCAATACACTTAGCGGGTTAACACCCTTTTCAGCCAGCTTGATCCCAAGTGGCCCTGACACCTCCTAAACTATTATTTCATGTCAACCTACAGCCAGGATAAAGGCTTGTATGAAACCTCTCCAAAGCATTTCATACATTCACTAGGCTTTTACCAGCAATTCTGAAAGTATTTTCTTTTCCCCATTATAGAGCTTGAGTTCCTTGGGCTCGTGCCAGGTTTAGTTTAAATTTAAAATATGTATACACGTTGACAAGTGCTATTACTTTGCTGTTGTTTGCCGTTTGAGAAATTCACACCATTCACTATATAAAGGGTATTTAAAAAAAAAAAAAAGTTTTGATTGCATTATCAATAACAAGTCTAGAATGCATTCCTATTACAATGCTGATGCTATACCTGGAACACTCCTTTAAGGACTGCCCAAAGTTCACTCAGTGTTTGTCCAGTTTTAGCTTTTTCAGCTCTTTATAAAACTGATAAAAAGGTTTTGGCTAGAGATACACTTTAACCTGAGTTTTCTGTGACCCACCAGAGCCAGAATCCTGAAAGCATCTCACAGGGTCACAAGGAGTGTGTTTCCTGCCACTTCTACTGTTTTATCTCTTTCTGCTTTCTGTGCTTTTTACATTTTGCTCTCTCTACTTACAGTTTCAATGAGCAAATACAAACTTTCAAAGCAGGTTACATCTGACAGCTGACAAAGAAAGGTTTTTTTTTTCAGGCTTCGGGCTTCCATTATGTGAGAAGCAGCAATGGTTTGGAACATCATGAAAGACCTGGGGGCTGGCTCTGCAGAATAAGAACCACACTGGATCTCACTGGAAGAGGTGAGACCGTGGATTGGAATTCTGCTAGAATGGATAAGACTTGGGTGATCAGGACTTTCCAAAGAACAAGGATGGTCCAAAGTGAGAGCAGGTGACACAGGATTCCCAGGGCCCAGGATTGAAGAGCCAGCTGGTAATCACCAGGAACCCCCTCATGGGGGTGTGTAGCTACATGGTAAACCCAGGTTGCGATCCCTGAGTTCATTATACTCAAGCCCCATAGACCGCAATTCAGGAAGACACCAGGAAGTAGGCCTAGAGCAGACAGGTAAACTAACGATAACAGTGGAACTGAATAGGTCACCAGGTAAGAGTCCAGAGATCAGGGCTGGCTGCAGACACAGATAGTCAGGATACGAGCCAGAGGTCAGGGCAGACATGGATAGCCAGGAACAAGCCAAAGGTTAGCACAGACAGCAAACACAGATAATCAGGAACAAGCCAGAGATCAGGGCAGGCAACATACACCAATAACCAGGAACCACACCAAGATCAGGGCAGGCAGCAGATATGGAAAACCAGAAGCAAGCCAGCAATTAGGGCAGGCAGCAGACACAGATAAATAGGAAACAAAGCCAAATCTCAGAGCAGGCAGCAGACATGGATAACCAGGAAACAAAGCAAGTGGTAAATACACAGGAATCGATGAATAAGGATGCAGCATAGCAATAAGACTCACCAGGGACACCGCAGCTAGCTACTATAAGCATTACCCGGGCAGCGATTCAAAAGCTGCACTGAGTTTAAATAAGCTGGACAGAGAGCGAAAGCCACTCTGATTAAATGCGTCAATGATAATGCTGAGAGGATGCAAAGACTGAGCCTCTCTGGTTGGCTGTGACAGGGCATCTCAGTCATGAGGCAAAAACCACACTGCCTGTATGTGAACACGACACTCTGAGTAAAACAGTGAAGAGCGTTCGACCACTGTTCACTGAATCATTAAAGGTAAGTAGTGCTGACACAGCAGTTCCAAGATCACTGACAAACGTAAGCTGGATTGGTGAACTAAAGCAATGTCTAGATGAATAACAGAAGTACTGATTAGGTGCGCTATTATCCCTGTATGCATCTCAAAGCTTAATTTTTCAATTTGACTGAAGTATATCTTTAAGAATATCATAATGGACTTAATTCCACTTGTAAAATATCCTAAATAAAGCAGCTTAAAAAAAATGCCTTGCAACTCTTTTTTCTACATGCTATTCAGTAAGGTTGCTTCTCACACCGGCCTCCAGCAAAGCATGAGGGGTTGGGACAAAGCAATGACTTCCTAACAGAAGTCAGAAATTGCATACTAGAGTTTCCATTTCTTTCAGGGCCCCCCATGTTCAAGCATTTCTAGTGACTCTAACTTCCCTTGATACTATAGCCCTGCCTGACTGCCAACACTGAAGCTGGAGGCAAGACCAGAACTGGGTCTGCAGAACATGCAACTACCAATGATCCATAAAAATATCTTTAGCTTGTTGTTTGCAAATAGAGTTGAGTGCTTTCACTATTCATTAGAGGGAAGGTTATCTTGGCAGGAAAGGAGATTAGGAAAAAAACAAGACAGGGTGAAAAATTAAGACAGGCCTTTGCTACATGTGGTGTGTTACTGACTACACAGAACGTGGCGGCTTATGAACCGGACGCAGATCTCACAGTTTACTTCTGTGTCTTATGTTCAGTGAAGCAATGTGAATGCACAGGCTGGTCCTTCTGGAAGAAAAAACAATTTGAACCCAATAACAGAAGAAGAATTTAAAGTCGAAGTCTAAACCACATAAATCACTAAATATAACCAATGAACACAAACAACAGCAAAAACAACAGTTAAAAGTAGGTGAGTTCCCACCATCAAGCACGGGGCCCAAGTTAATGCCTTAGGGCCAGTGTACACGGGTATTGGTTCACCTCAGGACTGCTTTTCTCCTTCTGCAGGTCAAGGAGAATACAAAAGGGACCCGAAGCAGTAAAGAACAGAATTCAAGTAAAAAGGAGGTCAGAAGTACCCCTGAAGCATCTCAAACTGATCTCAATTACAAGCTCAATGCACCCTAAATCACACTGTATTTGCCCATCTGCACAAGCATCCAAAGTTCTATTTTTGAAAGATACTGGAGAGCTAAACCATGACAGTTTCTTATATCTCTCAGGGATTAATGGATGAGATGTCTATGCTGAGTTCCTGGGTCTGCATAGCTGCTGTGCCCATTATGAGAGGCTTCCGCTTTCCCTGTTGAATTTATTTTTCTATTTTAATATAATAGAGAATATAACAGGAGGAGCTACAACATACAAAGGTGGGCAGGAACACCAAAAATTCGAGGTAGAGAGGAACACAGTGTGGAATAAGACCGACTCATTAGACGATCAGCCCTATGGCCGGGACACACAGACCTTATTCCTACTGTTGTCGGAGAACAATCAATTCCTCCAGCCAATGCTTAAAGATATTATCTATCTCTGCCGCTCATTCTCCACTAGAGGTCGGGTCTATTTGTTTTTCCATATTACGACAGTAAACGTGCAAAGCTCACTCTATTAGCCTGTGCAGCATCAGTGAGTAGCCTTAATTAACAGTGACAGATAAAGCCATCTCATGTCCATAATGAAATTAAAGAAGGTTGACATAGCACAGGGAACAGATACATGCATTACAGTCTAATTGGAGGCTTCTCTTTCTTATCCCTGTACAGAGCTGAATGCACGTCTCGGAAACAAACACAAAATAGGACGGCGGTGAATTGTTCAAATTCTGTATCTGGAGCATAACTGGGAAGGAACAGACATTGAATGTAACATTGAATGTGTGCAAAAGTAATTAGTCTTTAGGGATCGCCTAAAGGCAGTCAGAGTGGGAGATAGACGGACAGGTTGAGGTAAAGATATATACATATCCAATGCTTATAATCTGATGTACAAGCTTTTTTTTAAACAAATTTACAAATAAAATTTTTATAAACGACAAAGGATTCCCAGACCACTATGGGATACCTATAGAGCCACATTAGAAGATGTCCAGTATGGAATTAGTCACTGCTCTGACTTATTCACATGCATGTGTAAGTTGCAGCTTGAGCTACTGTAAAAAAAAAAGCTGTCTTTTTACAATAGAAGTGCGGAGACAGGGGGAAAAAAAACCATGAGAAAAGATGCTAAGAGTGTCACCTGCTGACTGGATAAGAGAACACAATATATCCATTTACCAAACTTTTGGGAGAATGTGCCTCACATTTTTGGGATGTAGGTTTCAGCAAAAGAAAGGAAAAAAGGGGGGAAAGGTGATATGGTCCATCCTTTCTGGGATCATAATCATTGGGGTACCATGTTGGTACCATGTCGCTAAAACAATTCAGACTTCCTTTTTGTGCTGATTAGCTATTTTGTTTTGTCCTTTTCATGTTCACCTTTCTTTTGCTAGGTATAAATTGAGAAAAGTGGCTCCTCCTTTTTTGGCTGGCTTTGGTGCACATATACACTGGAGGTCTTGAGCTGACTTTGAATGTGTCTGGCAGGTTTTTGTACCTTCATAGGGAATAAGGCCACCTCCAGGGTGTTCTTGCTCTCAGTTTATTCATTGCTAAATATGTTGCATGTTGGGAGCTCATTTAGACTAGAGTTAGGGACCACAGAATAGCCTTTGAATAGCAGTATGTCATCCTGTACATTTGCAAATGCAGGAAATGAAAACGTCTGTTTTAAGCACATGTCATTGAAGCCATTGAGAATTTGGTAAGTGTAAGTGTATAGTTGGTAAGTGTGCTGGGGAATTTTTGTACTTCACAGCCCAAATGCATCTTTCTTTGCTAGTTAAAATGATCTGTGGTTGCCATTTTTACCTTACATTCACTGTATAAAAGAACCTGCATTTATAAAGCAAGACAGTGGACACGATCTCACTGTAATATCCGATTTTGCACTGAACCTACCAAGGATGCCGTGAAAAAAAGAAAACGACATCTATACTTTAAGTATTACCTTGGGAATTGTTTTATTAAACTGTAGAGTTTAAATCAGGAACAGCTCATGAACAGCTTTAAACTGGCAGAAATCTACTACTCACTTGATAAACAGTTTATTATGAGCGGCTCAAGGGATTATATACAAAGAATTATTTTTTTTCCCCTCAAAGCTAAGCCAGCTGCTAGATACATGCACTGAGACTTCAATTGATTCTGAGAAAGCCACAAACAAGTAGAAATTGTGTTTGAATCAAATGTACACCTAGTTTTATGTCTAGATTTCTCCAATAAACAGTTTTAGGCTGGGTCGAGATGGTTTCATTTCTTTCTGTCTCTTAGAGAATAAAACAGATAGCTATACTTAGCCGTATTTACCCTCCTTTGTCCTAGAAGGATAAGAAGTAACGCTAGTTAAATACTGTACATAACCACCTACTATAGGACACTTGGCTTAAAGGAACCTTATCACATAATCAAACTCTTTTAGCCATACTTGTAAAGAAAAGATTAAGGGTGTTATTCACAAAGCTGCCAAAGGAAGCCGAGTGGATAGCTCAGCTGCAGTGAAGTGAGCCGAACAATGTTCGGCTATTCACTCCGGCTCGGTACGGCTGATTTCAGCGGAAATCAACCGTACATCAACTGCACATTGGTCAGCCGAACATGCTCTGTATGCACTGCCCAATTGTTTCCTATTGGCCAGGACCTGCTAGAGTCTTCTAGCAGGTCCTGGCCAATAAATAACAACTGGGCGGAGCCTGCTGTGACATCATGGCCGGCTCTGCCCAGTTGTTATTGTTTAATGGCAGATCAGCATCCGCAGGTCATTTGGGGACGCTGATCTTTCAATACAACTGGGCTATAGTACTGGCGGCCAAAGAGAGCCGAAGGTTCAGCCAAAGCTACAGCAGGATCCTTCGGCTTCATCGTGAATAGAATTTGAAGTCAAAAACGGTTTATTAACTCGACTGCTATCATATCATATAGCTATATAATGTGATAGCAATCGAGTCAATAAACTGTTTTTGACTTGAAATTCTATTGGAGTGCGAGTGACTTTATACATACACTTATCTTGGATTGCAGAGGCATCTGCAGTCACTTTGGCACCCACCCGACTCTAAAGGTATTATTCGGTCAGGAGTGCAATGGGTACACTGGATTGTGGTCTTCTCATGCACAGATCCTGTGAATCGATCTGCCAATGAATAATGCAAGTGTGTGGGCACAGCCATTTTGAATTCAAAGCTAAACAGAACCCTGCTGGGAGAAGAACCCCATAATTCGGTTACGTAGGATATGGAGGTGGGGGCTGAGGAATGTGTTCATGCTTAATGTTACACCCTAAATATGGGCCCACAAGGTAAACTTTAAGGAAGGCCTGCACTGTTAAATCAGTATCCAAAAGATGGGAAGCCCAGGACAACTGGTTAGTCGCTAGCATTACATAAACACATGCATGTGGTTAAAAAAAGGATTCACATTCCTAAAAATGTTTGATGTTTTATTGATCTATTGTCAAAAAACATTGAATTTCAGTGGATTTATTTATTTGTTTACTGATCATCAAATATACAAATAAACTCATTAACAAAACAGTCTCTTCAATGTCAATGTGAAAGCAGAACTCTGCAAAAAGATTTATATTGATTACCAAATACATATATATGCATGGCATAGTATATCAGTATAATACACAGAACAATACTCTATGTTGTATAAAAATAAGCCAAACAGGTATGAAAAGAGGAAAAAAAAACTGCGTATTTCATCCGGCAGCATGTACCTGTGATATTAATATTACAAAATATCATCTTTGAATTCAAAAAGCAGAATCATATCAAAGATGAATGGGATGAAAACACTGGAAGGGGATCTAATGGGTATAAAGGGCCTCCTCTGCTAAACTAGAAGTCTTCAGAGATTAGCTTTATGATTTAAGTCTACTTCAAAATGATTTCAGCCTTATTAAAATTACATTAAACGTAACCCTGATGCATTTCCATTTAAAGGTTAGCATGACGCAGCTTAGCAAGGAACTTAATTTACTTTATTCTGCGGAGCTGGAACAGCACAATTACAAAATTGGAACAACTTCTCTTATTTGACTTAACAGCAGAACAATAAAAAAAAATAAGACACTTCGCAGTCATAATATAAAACTACAAAGTAAAAACATTTCTCAAGAGAACCTTACAGTTTGAAACAATGAACACAAAAGCCTGTGTACTCTGAAGTCATTGAATGCCAAACAAATTATCTGATTGAAAAGAGATGTCGGAGAAAATTAAAAAGGAGACGCAAACAAACCCCCAAAAAATAGTGTTTTCTTATTTTTTTCTTTTTTTATCATTAAAGAAACCATAGTGATGTTTAAACAACATTTACAATTAGGTGTATGAAAAATAACTAAAGAATAAAAGTAAAAAGAACTTTGCAACGCAATAATTGCATCTACACTGGAGTGTGGCTTCATCTTCCCCTCAGCGTGCTATAACCGAGTATTTCCAAACCAGGAAAAATCTCTGTTCCCAAAAAACAATCTGGATTTTTTGTCTTGTGCATTCAAGCCAGAGGGCCAGCATACCACAAGGGTGACCAGCATTCTCAGATCAGAAATGAAGGCTTCATGTTTCTCTTATGGCAGGTTTCCTTTAAAGTGTATCTTTAGTCAAAACATATAGATAGGGAAGAGTCAGAACCTCTGCTGGGTGTTTATTGGTGGAAGATAAAAAAGAGAAGATAGCTGCTGAAGAAAGCTTTGGATTAAAGGAGTCAAAATATTTTATAGTTGATTCAACCCTCTGTTAACCACTAAGACCCTAACAAAATCAACAACTTAATCCATGATCAAAGGGGAACTTCGTAGCACCCAAAGCACATTGGCTTGTCATCTTTGAGACTTATGTGATGAAATAAAGACACTCAAAGTTATATGTCTTTGGTGCGGCTCCATTGAGGCGCTTTCATGTTTGAGAGCAGCCTATCCAGAGTTGACATGCTGCACAGTATTGATTTACCATCATATTGAAGAACGTAGGCCCCATTTACACCAGGTCTGTTGGGCTGTGATCCATTTTCAATGGATGCTAATGCAAAGGCACTAAAAAATGAATGGGTGTGAATGGGACCAGTTCACATCGCTGCTATCCATTCCTTTCCATTGCAAGCCAATAAAAAAAAAAGATAGTGTTCTACTTTTTATCAACGCAATGCAACCTAAAGTAAACAAAAACGGAAGTAATGACAATGCAGTGCAAAGGAACGGAAGTTAAATACAAAAATATTTGTCCACTGAAGACATGTTAATTAAAAAAAAGGTTGGCAACCGAAGTCAACGGAGGTTGAAACTACAAGTCAACAAACCCTCTGTTGACTTGTGCTTTCCTTCCGATTTTGGGCCCTTCATCAATTTTGGATGCAGAGCCATCCACCTACATCTGACAAGGTTTTTATGGAGATCTACCCTTTCTGTTTGTACTTGTGACCATTGTTGGTGGCAAATAAATGGGTGGAAAATCCAAAATTTTACAGCCATCAAGGGAGGTGAGGGGAAATCTTCCAGTGGGGATATCTGTTCTGGAGACAGGTAAAAGTAGATTTTCTTTCACCTCCTGTTGTATGCCTGTGACATGAAGTGAAGGTAAATCTCTACAATGGAGATGTACTTTACCCAGTCAGGCAATATCAATGTAAAAGCTAATCCACTCTGCCTCTAGAGACTCCTCTACAAATCTTTAACCTTTAAGACAATGCAAAAAATATGAAAAAAATGTAAATGAGTGAAAGTAACAATTACAAGTTAGAGTATATTAAGGTAAACACTGCAATATTGAATTAAGACATGAATTCACTAAACATACAACATACTTTCCATTTAACGCTGACAAATGTGGTGGAGAATTTAGGTTGTCCACTCTGCCTAAAGAGACAGCAGACACTTCGAGTCCCTCAAGCCTAACCTCTTTTGTCTACACCTTATGTCTACTATTTACAATCTATTTAATTGTTATATGGACCATTAGTGTCCAATAAGCTTAGATGTACCTTTTAAAAAAAAAAAACATTAATAAAAATACTAAAGCATAAAACTGGTGGTATTGTTCCATTTTGTCCATGGAGCACAGCGTTTCCTATTCAATTCATAGATTTTGTCTGGAATATAGAACATTTTGGATCCTTCAGTGTGCATGGGCAATCCAGGAGCTACTGTGTGCAGGATAAATCAGCAAACGGCATCTTCTGCTTTTACCCTAATGATGGTGCAAAATTATTTTAAAAATTCATAAGGCTAGGTTCAGATATCGGCGATTGTGCACAATTTCCTACAGCGAATGCTGCACGGCGCTGTTGATTTTAAAGGGGTTATATCCGTGCAGCATGTACCTCTTTTTGTGACATGCACCGCACAGTTTTTTGAACTGCAATCGTGTGCGGTTGCACGGGCGGTATCGCGACGGGAAACTGCGTTATCTGCCTGATGTGACTGGGATGCCATTACAAAATAATGGTATTGCCAACGCGATTGGCAATGGTGGTTGACTATGTGACTGCGCAGCTATCTGCACAGTTTCATGCATGAATGCCGCGTGGTCACGGACCACCCTAGTGTGAACCTAGTCTAAATGTTCTGCCTAAAGACCCAACAGACTTCACAAATTGCTTTAGTCTCAGTTCTGTTGTTTAATCCCTACTTCATACCTCCTACTATGCATATGTCCTACTTTATACCTCCTGGTTTATACAATGTATTTATTTCTGATATGGACTGTTCATGTCAAAAGGTCTTGGCTGTAGCTCTTCAATAGGTCCAGGAGCTACATTATACAGGCTAAACCAGCCAAAAGTATATTTCTGCTTTTATCCCACTAATAGTGAACGATTCTCAGAAATAAGAGCACGTTCTTCTACAGGTTTCCCGCTTGGTCTCTCTGCCAACTTCTGCTGTCTAAGGTAGAAAGTTATGGGCCTCTAACCAACCATATTTAACCAGTGAGGATGTGAAGATGTCTTCACTTACATATATATGTAAAAGGTTTATTGGTCTGTGCACACAGTTAGAGGTGCTTTGGAAGAGTGTTTGTTCTTCGGAGGAGCAGGCAGAGCTTCGGAAAAGGGCAGGGAGGATTTTAAAAGAGACAGATATGACCTGCAGGGAACACATTTTACAATTGCAGTATAAACGAAGAAACTGTTTGCAGATTAAAAACTCTTTAAAAAATAAATAAATAAAGAAGCATCTTCTCCGGGGAAGGAAAAAAGTGATTGCAGATGAAAACAGCTGGAAACAGGAAGCCTTTGAGCTTTCATCCTACCTTTGATAATAGCGTATCACGTATCATAAAAAGAGAGAGAAATTGATGTCAGTAGAATCTTATTTCAGAGAGAAGAAAGACATTGTCAGGATTTTAAGGCCAGGCGCAGAGGGGATGAGCGAGTCACACAAATAAAGTAATAGGTTCATTCTGGAAATTACTGCTACAGGTCGCAATTTAAACTGATGTTTTCACTGGGAGGCAAAATACTAACGGTGTAAAATAATGCAAATTTCTCTATGGAGATGTAAGTCTTGCAGCAGAACACCAGCCACACAACAACATGCGCAGCTAAGCTGTTTCACAGGCGGATGCACCCTTTCGGTTTTGGAACAGTGAAAAGATTGGAGTAAAAATCCTGAAATCTTTCCAACATTGGCAAGATGGTGATAACACTTTGGTTCAAAAGAGCAGCAAAGTGGGGGTATCCCTTCTTCCCAAAGAGGAAGTCTGCAGACTTAGGGAATTTATAGGTCCAGCTTTGTGACAGAACTTAGCCTCTGACGTGGGTTGGCATTGGAAGTTGAAGCCCGTAAGTAACAAAAATAACTTCTGTTGGCCTCAGAGAGTGAAGAAGTCTTCCTAGTTTGAGACTTACAGGGCTATTCACTAAAGGGTGAAGAATTTGGGGAAGGCAGATGACGTGAACAATCTAGGACAACATAGCTGAACTGGAAAGTGAGCTGAATTGGAGAATTTTTCCAAATCAGCTATTTTGTTCTAGATTGTTCACTTCTCCTGCCTTCTCCAAACTCTCCACGTTTTAGTGAATAGCCCTGATAGTCTTTGTCTGCTGGGGTCCCTTGGGGACTAGTAACAGCACAAGTAGAAACCACAGGCTGTTCTAATTGTTAAGATGGCATGCACAGCATGAAAAAATGAAATTACATTCAACCCATTGGCACTTATCCAGAACCAAAATTATTAATAGCTGGACTCAGTCCACTTAAAACCCACATTTTAGTGTTTAGAAACTGCTAAAATGTAGCGCGTCTGTGCTTGAGATTTGTGAAGGGGAAAAATAGAAATCCCATCTACTTCCTTGAGCCACATAAGAGAATGTTCATATTTCTGTATAATCCTGGGGTTGGGGGTACACAAAGCAGGAGTCTTACCTGCAATGCACTGACAGTGGCTATAATGCTCTACTGACTTTAATAAATACATTTAATAAATGCACATTTTTTTACTGATTGATGTTGGTGCATTTTGTTCAGTTTTTACCCCAGGTGGACTATGCCTTTAAGCTCCTCTTACTTGTTGTATCTCCGGGACAGGAAGTAAAGAACATTTTCTACTTGATCTAGGGCTGCAACAACTAATCGACATAATCGATTATAATCGATTATTGAAAAAGTTGTCAACTTTTTCAATAATCGATTAATCGGCTTCCGATCAGTTGGCCCTGTTCACGGCTCCACACACGCTGCGCGCCGCACCTCCTCCCCAACTCACGCTCACTGCTGCCAGACCCGCCCCGCCCGCATCCACGCTCTACACACCGCACCTCCTTCCCGCCTCACACTCACTGCCCGCAGGAGCAGGTGTGGGGGGATGACAGCTGCATTCGGCTAACTAATCGATTTTGAAAATAATCGTTAGCTGCAGCTCTAACTTGATCCAAAAATACATTATAGGAAGTTATGGGTTTTTTAATTATAATTTATTCCACCTGAAAATGTATTATATTTCTCAGAGGCTCTATTGGTCAGACTTCTGTTTTTGAGTTTCCCAGGCCTGCACAACTGCTGTGGTCATTATGAGGGTTTTCCAATTTTCCCATTGGAATTTTTAAAATCCATATTATGTAGAATGCAACAGGAGGCGCTGGTATACACAAAGGTGGGTGGAAACCATCAAAATTTCCACATGGACAGGAACAGAGCCAGGAAATTATGGCAGGGGGATCTCGCTATTGGGATAGGAAAGAAGTCAGGGGCTGCCTCAGCTCACTACTTTCACCTATAAAACGTTAATATCAGACTTTGGAATGGATTAACCCTTTAATTCCATTAGGTGTGCAGCAGTGAAGAACACAGCACAAAGGCAAGCTCTACAGCATTTGTACAAGAAACCGAGATGCCATGTACAGAGCTGCTGTGTTCAGAGTCCCGCAGAAAATAAGGATTAGGCCTCTCTAGACCACATTTCAGCAGCCCAGACACAATGCCCAGTGGGACGCAGGTGTAAATCTCAAACAGCTGTGAATGTCTTGAAGGGATCTGTGAGACAAAGAAACCATTCTGCCCTGCCATGGCTGGCAGAGGACGGGAGCGAGGAAATTCCTGCACGGGTCCCGCGGCTTGTTGTGTGGGGCGGTTTTTTATCTCCACTTTACGATGATTATTAAAAGTAAACTTACACCGCGCTATTTGAAGAAACAGCTCAAAACTTATAAACTCAGGTTAACGCTTCCAAAAACAGGGCTTCCTGAAGTTTATGTTTTAGATATTGAATTCATAACCAGCCAAATCCCTCTTTAAATCTACTTGTTTTAATGTAGTGGTTATATAGTTATATTATTCAAACTAATAGCTTGTAGGTTATTTCAGTGACCGCAAAAAGCTGAAACGTAATGATATATTTTCTATGGCTTGCTACGCTTTTAGGCCGTTGAATGTAAATTGCATGTATATTTCCTCACTCAGAATAACCAGCGGCGTACAGCCTCTCATAGTAGTGAATGGGTCTAGGTGGCTGTAGGTGGGATTACGCTGCTACTTGCATAAACCTGTGCATACCCACATATGTACAACAACTAGGCTGTGTTCAGGGATGCACAGCTTTAAGCAAGCGTAGGTTTACACAAGTAGCAGTGTAAACCCACATACAGTCACCTATACCAATTCACAAATATGGGTGGCTGGGTACGCCACAGCTGGTTATCCTGGGCACGGAAGTGCCCATGCAATGTACGTTCAATGGCCTCATGTGCCTATAGGTGAAATATGTTTCCTTCATTATAAACAGGAAAGTAAAAGGGTTCCCAGCCTGGTTTGTTACACCTATACTAGGATGGGAAACTAAAGCTTTGAGGTATACTGGGACCCAATCTATAGAACAGTAATATGCCCCGATGCTAAACATACTCTATGGATATAAAGTGGGTGACCACTCAATTGATCAGTGCTGTAATGCACAGGAAGGCAAGTCGCTCACATAAGGAGCCCTGGAGATAAAGTGATCGTTTCTCAGAGCACTGAAGATATGGTAATAATTCCTCAGAACCCTTGAGATACTGTAATAGTTCCCCAGAGCCCCGGAGATATGGCAATAGGTCCTCAGAGCCCAGGAGATACTTAATAGTTCCTCAGAATCCTGTAGATATGGTAACATTTCCATAACCAGATAATAGAAATAGAATCTACAGTGTAGAACACAGAGATTTTGTGGTACAGCTGGTAAGTTTTCATCACCTAAGTTACTACCCGGATATGGTAATAGTTCATCAGGACCATGGAGATACAGTAATAGTTCCTCAATGCCCCGGAGATATGGCAATAGTTAGTCAGCGCTCTGGAGATATGGTAATACTTCCTCAGAGCCATGGAAATACAGTAACAGTTGCACAGAGCCCCGACGATACAGTAACAGTTCCTCAGAGCCCCAGATATACGGTAATAGCCCCTTAGAGCCCGGGAGATACTTAATAGGTCCTCAGAGCCCTGGAGATATTTAATGGTTCCTCAGAGTGCCAAAAATATAGTAACATTTCCATAACCAGCTTATAAGAACAGAACCTACAATGTAGAACAGAGAGATTTTGTGGTATAGCTGGTAAGTATTGAAAACCAGGGATACTACCAGATGCAATTTGCTAAACCTTCAAAAACTAATACTGAAAAGACAACACGCATTTTACAAAACTATCAGATAGATATATATATTTTTTTTTCTTTTGTTTTTACAAAAGCAATCACATGACATCATCTTATGACCTCACAATGGATCGCTGTATCCAAGTACAGTATCTTGGTGTGTAGCGAGCCACATACAAACTCACCAAGCAAAAAGATGTTTCCAAGCAACAAGGTCAAATTCATGGTTAAATGAGCTGTATTCTTTAACTATCTGTTAGCCAAAGCAGTCCTGAACAATGCAACATAAAGGACTTCACAGGATACTACACAATATTATAAAACAGAGGATAAAAAGGTTTATACATTCCTACCAATGTGTACAATCTCTGGCCAAACCTTTTGATGATTAAGAGCTCAGTACAGTCACTCACTATACCTGAACCACTCCCCGTGTTTACATTTTTGCTGCATTATGGTGGTTGGGAAGTTAAAATTGAGTATTGTGTTTTTTTCATTAAATCCTGAGAATTTAATAGCAGAAAGACTATATGGATCATAATCCATTATTACACATCAACAAATGATTAACTATAGAAGTCCCTGATATGCAATTCATCTTACCTCATGTCCTCACAAATTCACATTTTTAGCCTAATGGACATTACAAAAGAAGGTTCTCATTTATTAAAGTCATGTGGTATATCTAGTAGTAGTTAGTCACATATAACTGGGCCTGTTCTCAGGGCCGGATTTACTCTCTCTGTTGCCCCAAGTCCAAGTTCCTCAATGCACCCCCTCCGCTGTAGATTTAGCCCTGCTTGCCAAAAGCAGGGCTAAATGTAGAAAACAACTACCCGCCCGGAATTCCACACCCCTGCTGCCCCTCTACTCCCTGTTGCCCCCAGGCCTGGTCTTGTGGGAAATAAGGTCCTGTCTGTTCTGTAATGTTGAAGATGTTTTTCTACTCGTCCCAGCAGTTTTTTCAGTTCCTTCAAAAGGAGGCGTAGATTTTCAAGACAAACTTATGGCACCACTGAATCGGACATGAGTGAATTTTCTTTGTGTATTTGGCACCAACAGTTATACAGTATATTAATCTTAATGAGCCAATAATCAGCAACATGAATACAAGGTGGGGAGTGTGGCATCATCCACCACTCCTTTCCATCTCGTCCAATCGGAGAACACCTTGAGGGGAACTTATCAAAAACTGGAGCAGACAAAATCTGAAGCAGCTGTGCATGGCAACCAATCAGCTTCTCTCTTCAGTTTGTTCAGTTAAGATTTGAAAATGAAAGAGAGAAGCTAATTGGTTGCCATGCACAGCTGCTCCATATTTTGTCTGCTCCAGTTTTGATAAATTCGACGCCTTGTATTAATAGAAAAAAAAACTACAACATGTTCTCTGAATGGCAATGGTGCCGAGCAAGCGAATCCCTGTGTTCAGGGTGCAGAGGGTAAGTCACTGGAGCCGAACCCAAAAGATCATGGCTATTACTGTATGTAGCGTGGACTACTACAGTGATTTTCAGCATTTTCAGAGATCAGATATGCAAACTTAGATCGAGCCAAGCTGGACCTATGTAAGGTTACAAAAAAAGAACATTCCTGGAGTTCTGCTTTAAAATAGCATTTAGCCTAAAAGAAACAAAAAACTGGCAGTTTAAAACGACTGTATCATGGATGGTGCAGGGTGGGAGAGGTACCACGTTAAGGGGGCTTAGATATGAAAAGTGTGGTTGTTTGTTGCAACCAATCAGCTTCCAGCTGTCATTTTTGCAGTGCGGTCCTGAAATGGAGTTTAGGATTCTGACTGGTTAGCACACTTTTCAGTTTGATTCTAGTTTACAATAAAGCAGAGGCCTTAGCTACATATAGTTTCAAACATACGTGGAAGCTCCACATTTTATCAAGGTGCCTCTGAACTGTGCAGTACTATCATCTATCAGGAAATAAATGAGAACTTCTCGTGACCCAAATACAATAAAGAGAAAAAATGGCAGCCACTCAATCATTTTTAAACTAGCATGGTTGGTGCACACTGGGGGAGCGGATACCTTATGCGCACAACAAGAACGAATGGGAAGTACATTAACCTAAATCAATAATGTAAAGGTCTTTTCAAACCACAGCATTGTTCTAAGAGTGCAGGATCTATGTGTCAAGTGCACGCTGTTGCACAGCATACAGTACTGTACACTAGGGGTACTGGGGCATATCTAAATAGCTCCCCAACACACCACCCAACAGGTGTGTGTTGCAGTGCCATGCAAGGCATAGTACTGCAATAACATGTGTTGTATTGACATGCATTCCTAGATGCCAGGATGGACTGACTGTTGAACGTGCGACCCCCAGCCCCTCACAAATGAGCCTTTGGCTATGAGAACTCAGCTTGCCTAACCAAGCGTGTAGAGTTCACTCTCTCTCGCAGTCTTCTTTAAATCAGAGAGAGAACAAACTGCGCATGTGTAGTTAGGCAAGCTGGGTTCTAGTAGCCAAGTGCTTGCTCATGAGGTGCTGAGGCCGCACATCCAATGGTTGGAGCCCACAGTAGAAGCAGCATTAAAAGAAAGAATCATTTTTAAAAATGGAGGAAACCATCTTATTGTTCAATCAAAGGCGGAATACATATGGATTTTTTATAAAATGTTATTAAAGTTGCACCAACTCTTTAATCCAGACTTTTTCCCAACCAGGGTTCCTAGAGCAATGATAAAGTGATCCTCTGTCTACAATGACCACAAATGTAACTTTCAACTCACAAAGGGATTGCTTCTCCGATTACCATAAGTGTATGGGGGCACTACAGTGTTCAGTCTGTGCTCTTTTGAAGATGGGCTGGACAAATCCCGGGAGCCAGGTAGCCAATGCTCCTTAGAAATAACAGTCGGCACCTGACTTTTGAGATTTTTTTTAGCTGTTGTCAATGGAGCTGGCTCCTAACAAAAAATCTCTTGCTTGGCTACTGGATTGGACAGACTGGCTCCTGAATTCTATATTAATTATATTAATCTACCCCTGTTCTAACACTATTATTATTATTATTTGTTGTATATTAAGATTATTACTGTCTTATACATCATACATCGGAGGGATCGAGGGGGGGAGTGCTGTAAAATGATTCACTACCATTTCTTCTGCAAACCTAGGCTTTAATACACTGCCTGGCCAACAATAAAGTCACCACCTGGATTTAGCTAAGCAAATAGGTCAGAACATTCCACTGGATAATATGTCTCGGTTCAGCAATGGTATGTGCCCAATAAATGAGGTCAACTGCCTACCAGAATATACTGAATGACCAGGTTTTTCCCATCAATGGATTTTTTTGGGACATTGGGCATATTCCAAGATGACAATTCATCAGGCTCAGATTTTGAAAGAGTGGTTTAAGGAACGCATTATTTTCCCACATGGATTGGCCACCACTGAGTCCAGACCTTAACCCCATTGAGAATCTGTAGCATATTCTGGAGAAGACTTTACACAGTGGTCCAAATCTCACATCATCACTACAAGATCTTGGTGAAAAATGAATGCAACTCTGGACAGAAATAAATGTTGTGACATTGCATAAGCTTATTGAAATGATGCCACGGCAAATGCATGCTGCAATCAAAGCTAAAGGCGGTCCAATGAAATATTAGAGTGTGTGACTTTTTTGGGCCTGGCAGTGCATAGCAATGAAAACCATTTCAGCGGCAGCATAAAAGAGACAGCATGTTGAAAAGTCTGTGCTAAAATGTTTGCACACAATACAGATAATCCACTTTACAAAGTAGTAGTTTTGCACTGGCCAAATTTGAATTGCCCTTTACCCTTCCACACCATGGAATATCCTCTTCCTGATACTAAGGATTATGTAAGCACTGTTTGCACATCCGTTAATGAAATGATCTATGGAAGTTCTAGGCTCCGTGCCCACTGATAACCTCCTCCTCCTCCTCCTCCTCCTCCGCATGCTTTGTTAATACACAGAAAATGTCACTTTAGGAAAAATCTTGTGCTATGGGTTATCTGGTGTTTGTGTCACCCCTGACCTGTGATTAATGGCCCTCCATAAATCTTCATAAATATAACGATGAACAGTGTGAAGTCACTCGCATTTCCTGTCTGGAACCAGCACAGGATGTGAGCTCTGTCAGCCGTTAGCAGACCACTACTCCTTTAATGTAGAGCTCCAGCTTTAGTCCAGTTGCATGACCGTTACAAATCTATGACTATGACTAGTATAAAAAGACTGAAACTAAAAGCTTATAGTCCCAAAAGTCTGGTTTGTAAAATCAGAATAAGACTGGGTGTCACGCGGTGCGGTCGCCGGGTGTCACCCTGTGTGCACGTCATAATGTATACAACATGGCGTCATTATGCATAAGGACGTCACGTGCACTTCACTGCCGGTGGCCATCTTGGTGATGGATGATGGCAAAGAGAGGAGGGGGCGCTCATCTGGCGGGATAAGGTATGCTGCTGGGTCTCCTCTCTCGTGCCGCTGTCAGGCTCTGGGTGCAGTGCCTGACATTTCAGAGGAGGTGACTCCAAAATGACTGTCAGTGATTTTGGTGTCACCCCCTCTGATGGTGTCACCCAGTGAGGGCCATACTCCCCTTGTGAGACCACTGGGGTAGTGTGGCTACCCCTGCACTGCAAGGGTTAACTGCTCCAGCAAGCCTGGAGACCTGTCTTTTCTTACTGCATTTAAAGCCTATCTCTGGGGTAAAAAAAGCTCCTCTTGCACTAGGCCTACCCCCGCACTGCAAGGGTTACGTGATGACTTTAGAGAGAGTAAAGTGTGGAAGAGGCTGCAGGTGTCGGTCTTGGAGCCAGAGGGAGCGGGCATCGGGTAAGTAAAAGTCCTTTACACAGGTCGCCTACTGGTCGCACCACTGCAAGGGAGCCTTTCTTTTCCTGGAGATAGGCTTTAACTGCAGTACAGAAAAGACAGTTCTCAGGCTTGCTCTGCTATCTGGCATGGCTGTGCAAATCTCAGGACTGGATGAACAGAAATGCATACCCTTTGGCATGTAAAACAGCTCCCAGATAGGTAATTTCTTCTGTGTATTTGGTGGCATGCCTGGAGCTTTGCTTTAAGCATCATACAGGATCACACACACCTTCATGGTCCAGAAAGATGGAGACCCAGGACAGGGCAAGCTGCAGTAGTGAAAAGTGGTGTTACCTTGAAGTATGGCAGATGTGTGATTCATAAGTACGACTGAACAGAATTACAAATGTTTTGGTGGGTAAATAACAGCTCACATACATGTAATTCACATGTGAGGTTAGCAGCCTGGAGTTCCACTCTAAGGGACAAAAATGAAAGGCGGCTGCCCAGTCATACAGCTGCTTCATAGCTTCTATGCCAGGGGTGGGCAACTCTGGCCGTCCAGCTGTTGTGGAACTACAAGTCCCATGAGGCATTGCAAGACTGAAAGTTACAGGCATGACTCCCAGAGGCAAAAGCATGTTGGGATTTGTAGTTAAAGCACAGCTGGAGGGCCGTAGTTGCCCACCTCTGCCCTGTAGTTGTCAATGAGGCTCGGATTCTATGGCTAGACACAGAAGTCAAGGCCAGAAGATGACAGGATCAGTTCCCAGAGAGAGGTAGCAACGCACATAAAAGAAAAGGCTGATGTACTAAAGACAAGGAAAATCTTCACCTAACAATATTCACTTTATTTATGTAAACATGTGAAAAAAAAATTCCTTTATGCTGATTGCAGGTGGTTTTCAGACAACTGGATGTTTGAACATTCACACAATTTTAGTGAAGATTCTTTCGTAAATCAGCCTTGAGATCCCCTGTTATAGGGGTGGGCAAACGCTGGCCCTCCAGCTGTGGTGAAACTACAAAACCTATCATGCATCTGTCTCTAGGACTCATGTCTGTGGCTGTCAGAATCTTGCAATGCCTCATGGGACCTGTAGTTCCACAACAGCTAGAAGGCCGGAGTTTGCCCGTGCCTGTTATAATAGCATAGTATATGTTGGGACCTCACAACTCCTTTAATCGTTTGTCACTTAAAGCCCTCATTCACACTGATAAGAGCCGGGGCGTACAGATCCGTGCTGGGTACACGACCGTATCTGGCCGCTCCAGGGAAGGACAGGTGATGCGAGTGATTACAAGCAGCAGCCTGTTCTCTATGGGAGTACGCTGCCGTACGCCGCCCTGCGCTTACCCGAACTGCTCGTTCGTACGGGTGTCCTTGCTTGGACGCAGACATGATCCATCCTGTCTGCGTACGAGTACGGACACCCGCACCCGGACGGACATGCAGTTAGGGCGGCGCACTCCCATAGAGAAGATCACACGCAGCACCTGTCCTTCCCGGGAGCTGCCCAATACGGCCGTGCACGCAGCACGGATCTGTACAGGCCGGCTGTTACTCGTGTGAATGGGGGCAAAGAGACTATTCATTATTAAATACTGTATGATTTTGATATAGTGTTTATTTCAGTTGGTTGATACATTTTCTTTTTTTTTTTTTCAAATATTTTTATTGATTTAAGGTAAGAAGCATCAGAATGACAATATCATAACAAATCAAATCAAAGCATGTAACATTCACATTGCATCAATGTAATCGACAGTATTACATGCACGGGTCGAATCCTGGAATGTAGAAACATCTACCATTGTCAATTAAAGAATAAACAATAAAAGCGCTTGGATGTGTGTATCCCTGCATTTTGGGGGACATATTATCAGTGAATTTCTAGGCATGCGAATACCCAAGTTATGTCCGGGGGAACTTTCTGGTGGTGGAGTTGAAAGAATGCACAAAGGGGGCATGGTAGTTAGATGTGATAACAAGAATGGGTATTCCAGGTTTGGATAATTATGTTGGTTGCATTACAATTGATGGCATGGGGGAGGGGGGGTCAGAAGAGAACAGCAAGGGGTGGGGAGTAGGTGGGTGAAAAGTGAAAAGGGGAGGGTTGTTACATTTTCTTATCATTTGTGTACTGATTTTTAATATGATGAAAATGAACTTAAAAAACAGATCCAAACCTGAAACTGACCTTGTTAAAGCAACGTGTACAATAACAAATTGCCTTTTATAGGATAATGTTTTCATCTTTTTTCTTTTACCTCATTGCTGCTGATTTCCTTCAGCCATCCACTTCCTGTCTACATGCATTCACTACCGTGTCCGCTGCACATTATTGCTCTGGACCGCCTTTCCGATACTGACAATGGTGGACCGTACCTGTGTAATGTGTGTTGGGACCAACCAGGTGCGCATGCGGCAGGAACACAATTGGGAGAAATCTTTTACCTTAACAGGAAGTACTTGAACAAGAGTCTACATGGCAGGATCACCAGATATTATTTGAAAGAATAAGTGCACTTATCATCTTTTAACAGATCCCACCCCCTCCAGAGATGTATCGTTACCAAGATCTGATGCGTGCGGCCTACTGTGTTTGTTTACATCGATTAATCGAGTACCTCAAGCCCTCTCTTTCTTGGTTGCGCCCCATAGACTTCAGTAGGAGAATGGGAAGACACCAGCACTCCAAATTGATGGAAAATACTTATTTATTGACATGTGTGTAGTAACACATAAAAATGACATTTCAGGGCCACGCAGGGTCCCCTTCATCAGGCAAAACCATGGGGCTTGTCTACCTTTATCTCTCGGACAGAGATGAGTCCCACAGACTCCTATCAGGCCAGTCCTTGCCATCCGCAGTTAAATCAGCACCCATCTCAATCGGTTTATCGGTAAGAAGTGTGGTGGGATACCTATTGAACTTGGCCTCTTCCCTGTGACGCATTTCACTCTCTTAGGGCTTGTTCACACCAAATGCAGACCAAACCTGCATGGGTTTCTGCACACGCAGTGCAGTGGGTTGTACCGCGTTTTTGTTGTGTTTTTGCCGCGTTTTTGATGCGTTCCGGGCTGTTTTTGATTACATTTTTTTATTTGTTTAAAATGGGCTTTCAGTGCATTCCAGGGCATTTGCATGCGCTCTAGAGCGTCCCATAGTAGGTAAAATAGGGCTTGCTGCAGGTTTTTCACATGCTCTGGAACTGAACGCTGCGGTGTGAACTAAGCCCAAAATACCATTGGAATACATTGGATGCAGTTTTGATCCGGTCTGTAACTGCTCTGCTCCTGGAATGCGCTTGGTGTAAACAAGGCCTTAGTGCCTAATCGTACACCTGACCTGCCATGCTGGCCTTAGGTCATGTGACTTGGAACCGGAGTGCCCTCAGGATTTGCTGCTTACATCTCGTAGGTAAACGATTCCTCATTTTAATGCACCAGCCTTTTTTTTTTTATTATTACAGCAGGCATCGTTTTAGAGACAAGGTCCACTTTAAAAAGCCGGAGTTTTATTTATAGCTTCCATTAAATGTCCGGGCAACAATAGACTGCTAGAAAACACATGAGATAAAATATGAGTCAGCCATTCTTGTACCAAAATAAGGGTCTGTGTTCAGACACCGCGTCCCCCCGGGACCACAGCTGAGGTATACAAAATAAAAGCAGGATGTAGCTCATTTCCCTCACCGCTCCGTCTATGATTCTCTCGTACATTTGTAAACTTCCTTCCTTTCACTGTTCTCAAAGTGCCGTCATTTTGGGGTCTGGGGGCAGCAGAGCAAGAGAAATTTAAATCCTGTTTATGTCTGGTTGGGCATCACACGCATTGTCCTGATAAAGGTCCTATTTGTAAACTGCTCAGCGGCTGTACAATAGGGAACAAGATGAACTACAGGTAGGATAAGAGTCCCTGCCGAGGGGAATGCATAGAAAAATCAGACTTAATAATAATCTATATTCAGCCATACAGCAGAAGCCATCTTTAGGGATTCTTATGGCTTCATTCACGCAAATTGCATGCACCATGTTAATGTGGTGCATACTTTAAAGTCACCAATGACACAAGAGTAAAAATGTTAAACTGCAAAAGGGCAACCATTAATACTTTTGCAGTGCTACCGATCTCCTTTGTAGTAAACTCCATTTACACCACTGATCTCCTCTGTATTAGCCTCCATTCACACCACTGATCTCCTCTGTATTAGCCCCTATTCACACCACCGATCTCCTCTCTAGTAGCCTCCATTCACACCACTGATCCCCTCTGTATTAGCCTCCATTCACACCACTGATCCCCTCTGTATTAGCCTCCATTCACACCACTGATCCCCTCTGTATTAGCCTCCATTCACACCACGCATCTTCTCTGTATTAGCCTCCATTCACACCACTGATCTCCTCTATATTAGCCCCTATTCACACCACTGATCTACTCTGTATTAGCCTCCATTCACACCACTGATCTCCTCTGTATTAGCCCCTATTCACACCACTGATCTCCTCTGTATTAGCCTCCATTCACACCACTGATCTCCTCTGTATTAGCCCCTATTCACACCACTGATCTCCCCTCTATTAGCCTCCATTCACACCACTGATCTCCTCTGTATTCGCCTCTCATTACACCACCGATCTTCTCTGTAGTAGCCTCCATTCACACCACCGATCTCCTCTGTAGTAGCCGCCATTCACACCACCGATCTCCTCTGTAGTAGCCCCCATTCACACCACCGATCTCCTCTATAGTATCCTCCCATTACACCACCGATCTCCTCTGTATTAGCCCCTATTCGCAGCACCGATCTACTCTGTAGTAGACTCCATTCACACCACCAATCTCCTTTGTATTAGCCCCCATTTACACCACCGATCTGCACTTTATTAGCCGCCCTATACACCACTGATCTTCTCTTTATTAGCCCCTATTCACACCACCAATCTTCTCTGTATTAGCCCCTATTCACACCACCGATCTCCTCTGTGTTAGCCTCACATTACACCACCGATCTCCTTTGTATTAGCCTCCATTCATACCACCAATCTCCTCTGAAGTAGCCCCCATTCACACCACCAATCTCCTCTGTATTTGCCCCCATTTACACCACCTATATAATCTGTAGTAGCCTCCATTCACACCATTGATCTCCTCCTCTGGATTCTGAAGATCAGGGGTAGGAGAGGTAAGTATTAAAGCAGAACAACAACTGAAAATAACATACAAATGAACAGCCCATTAGAAGACAAAATAACAGTATCAGCTTTGGCTGCAAGCATTCAGCTTCAATCTAAAGATGGCCAGAGAGCAAACCTGGCAATGGATAAACTGCTGTGGGGTAAATATCTGGATTTAAGCTGAATATTGCAGCAAAATTATCTGTTTAATGGACTATTCCAGGGGTGGAAAGATTCATATGGAATTCAGGAGCCAGTCTGTCCAACCCAGGAGCCAGCAGGATTATTTTAGGAGCCAGCTCGATTGACAACAATTAGAGAAAACCTCTAAAGTTGGACGCCAGCTATAACTTTTAGGTAGCATTGGCTACCTTGCTCCTGGGATTTTTCCTGCCCCGGGCTATTCATTTTTGTTTTGTTATTTTTGGCTGTACTTCTGATTTAAGATGAAAATATATATGAAGTGTCATCCTCATAGTGTAAAGCACTGCGTAAAATGTTGGCGCTATATAAATCCTGAATAATGATAATAAAAATAAAGATGATATGTACATGCTGACAAAAAAAAAACAAGGGAAGGATGTGCAATAGTGCAATAATAAAAGCAACAATAACAACATGAAAAAAGTAATAATAATATTAATAAAAAATCATAATATAAATAATAGCAGAAATAATAACATTAATAATAGCAATACTACTACTATTACTACTACTAATAAAATTAAAAATAATAGCAGAAATAATAAAATGAATAAAGGCAATACTAATACTATGATGGCCACTACTACTACTACTAATAATAATAATAATAATAATATAAATAATAGCAGCAATAATAAAATAAAAATAAATAATAATAACTGCAATGCTAATAATAATAAGATAACTTGATTTACATACCAACTGAAGGATGCATTAAAAATATATTCCCTTCTAGTAGGCAGAGGCCAAAATAAAACTCGCTTTTAAGGCAAATAGTTTAACCTTAATGTGAAAGTTACTAGCAAGGTTGACAGAGGAAAGAGACAATAAAAATCATCTATCTAGATTTTATTAAGCGGTCTGACACGGTGCCCCACAGTAGGCTCATAAAACTATCAAACTGTTGCTGTCACAGACACTCAAAGAGCTGCTTTAATGAGTAGAGAAAGGCTGCTATAAATGTCTCCAGGCCTGAACAGAGCACAGCGCACTTGATATATTAGGGGAGTCCCGAGAAGCGGTATATTGAACGGAGAACAGTCCCACAATGTGCCTACAGTGTTTTTAAAGCTGAACTCCGGCCTTCGCTTCAGTCTTGCACAGTTGTACCGGCTGCTCTCCTGGACTGAAATGGCTTACTCTGATTTCACTGCACACTGTGAACCTCTCACAATGTGCACAATGTCCCGGGCCCACCTCTTTCATTCATTGGATTTTAGTTCTTTCCATTATGAAGACCCAGCATCACCTGGTGGAGATACCCCAGCTTCCTGTTTTTCAGGAAGCTATGTACAGCACCTTGCCAGCTCCTCTGCCCGCATTACATAGAGAAGCACAAAGACCTAGCGATGATGTCACTGGGTCCAATAAAAGGCATGTGATACAAAAAGAAAGATTGTTTCTAATAATTCTCTTAGCATGTTGATGAGGCGGGAGAAGGAACCACGAAAGCAAAATATAAGCAGATAACCTTTAGCTTTAAGGGTTTGTGCAGTGCTTAGCAGGTCTCACCGTGAATATTACTATGAAGGTGCATTTTAGGGTCACTATATGGCCAAATGTTTGTGGACACATGACACCTACAGTATATGAGCTTGTTGGAGATTCCATTCCTAAACCATAGACATTATTATGGAGTTGGTCCCCTACTTTGCAGATATAACAGCCTCCACTCTTCTAGGAAGGCTTTCCTCAGGATTTTGGAGGGTATCTGTGGGAATGTGTTCCCATTCAGGCACAGGACCATTTGTGAGGTCAGGTACAGATGTTGGGTGAGAAGACCCAGCTCACGATCATTCAAATTCATCCTAATGGGGTTTAGTAGGGTTGAGCTTAGGGCCCTGTATAGAAGACTGCATGGTTATAGGTTGAACTTGACCAATAGGTTGAACTTGACCAATAGGTTGAACTTGATCAATAGGTTGAACTTGATCCAATAGGTTGAACTTGATCAATATGTTGAATTGACCAATAGGTTGAACTTGATCCAATAGGTTGAACTTGATCCAATAGGTTGACCTCGATCAATAGGTTGAACTTGATCCAATAGGTTGAACTTGATCAATATGTTGAACTTGACCAATAGGTTGAACTTGATCCAATAGGTTTAACTTGATCAATAGATTGAACTTGATGGACCTGTGTCTTTATTAAACCCCAAATATTATGTAACTATAGCATGGATACCGCTGAGACCTGAACTCAAATTATTTTGGCCATATAGTGTATGTTACATTACAAAAACATTGTAAAAACATTATGAACTACATTAAAGCTAAACTCCAGATAGATGTAGATTATACAAATTAATTCAGCTCTGTATTTATTAATACATTATTAAATTAAAATTATTTTTAATGCATTTCTAAATTTTATTTGGTATCAGCTTGCTGTAGCCCACTATACTGCAGAGCTCTGACTAAAGCTGGCCATAAACTTACTGTGTCATGTTCAGTCAGTGAGGGCTCAATTACCCAATCCACACTAAACCCCCACCTTGCCGGGCCATTGTATTCTGACAGTGGCAGGAGTGCCACTGTCAAAATATCCTCAACAATGGCTGCAGTCACTGTTCCGCCAAGAATTTTCCGACGGCCTCCTTCGGCAAAATAAAAACTCAACTGTTGTTGGTTGGTGAGTGGTGTCAACCGGTCCATGCACTGGTCAAATTTGAGCAGTGTTTGGCCAGCTTCAGAGAGGAGATGCACCACAAGGAGCCATTTAGTTGTGCTGTAGTGCTAATGTGCTAAAAGCATGCTGAGTGACAGAGCGGTGACCTTATCAGTCTGAGCTTCAAGCTCACTCGTGTGGTGGACTACAATCTCAATACAAATGAGTAAACTAAACATGAGACTGTAGTCCATCACGGGAGTGAGCTTGTATCGGTGACTACTTTACAACACACACATTGACCATGGGGACAAAAGTAGCCCCCCTCCAGAAGGAAGGACAGTGTCAGCACCAATTCAGAGATGATTTGAGGATCTAAAGCATACATAAATAAGTTACATTTTTGTTAATAGTTAAGGTGCTTGAATGTATTTTTAAGATTTAACTTTAAGATTCCCTTTAAAAGTGAAGTCAAAGAAACATTTTTATAAAACTGCCATTAATATCTTCCGACCATACACATTAATAACCCTTAAATGTAGTCAACTGCTAACAGCCCCCTGAGTCATCAAATAATGCTTGCATTGTTCCACTGTCCTTATCTATTGATCAGAATAAAAAATGTACAGTAGAAAATCTTTTTGTAGCTTGATTAGATTCAAATGGCTTAGTGAAAGATAGTCATTAATACTTGGATGGAATTTTATTAGTTATGGCAGCTGCTACAATGCACCTATTTTGTGTCTTCCAGTCATGCTTCATTTGGTAATTTCTTGTAATTAGTAAGATTAAAATGCTTTCTGCTGTCACAAAGGTCGATTTTCTCAGCAAAGGAAAAAAAAAAGACGCTACAGAAAAGTGGATGAATGTCCTCTCTATTAAAAATGGTACATTGCTTTCAATCCGCTTCTTAATAAACACACAGATCTGCAATGCTGTATAAATAATACCCATGAAAAGGAGATTGATTGGGTTATTTTGTCTATTATCACCTTCCAATTACACCAGAAATTCTGCAGTCTCGAGGCTTGAATATTGTTAACTCCTATCTCCATAAAGCAATAGCATTTCCCCTTCTTACAGTTAAAGTGTAACTCCAGGCAAACCTTTCTATTAGTTTAGAAAATGATCGGAAAGTG
>NW_017306329.1:2466459-2477664 GCF_000935625.1 Nanorana parkeri | reverse complement strand
AACATTAGGCTTAAGTTAATCTTTAACTGTTCTCACCCATCCTTTCTTTTCCCAGAAATACAAGGTAAGGTCTTCTTCAGTAGTTAACACTGCGTCAGCCCAGTACATAACCAGCTCCTCAACTTCCTTCCACACTGCTGTCTGCATAGAGGGGTAGAGAGTCTCCACATAGTCAGCCATGTACAGAACCAGCCCCTCATTTTCCTTCAACACTACTGTCAGCATCGGGGGGGTGGAAGGTCTCCACTGAGTCAGCACAGTACAGACCCAGCACCTCATCTTCCTTCTACACTATTGTCTGCATAGAGGGGTGGAGGGTCTTCACTGAGTCAGTCCAGTACAGAACTAGCCCCTCATCTTCCTTCAATACTGCTGTATACATAGCGGGGTGGAGGGCCTCCACTGAACCAGCCCATATAGACTCAGCCCCTCATCTTCCTTCAATATTACTGTCTGCATAGAGGTGTGGAAAGCCTCCACTGAGTCAGCCCAGTACAGACCCAGACCCTCATCCTGATTCCACACTACTGCGTGCACAGAGGGGTGGTGGGTCTCCACTGCGTCAGCACAGTACAGAACCACACCCTCATCTTCCTTCAATACTACTGTATACACAGTGGGGAGGAGCGTCTCCATTAAATCAGCCCATACAGATACAGCCCCTCAACTTCTTCCAACACTACTGTCTGCATTGTGGGGTGGAGGGTCTCCAATGAGTCAGCACAGTACAGACCAAGTCCCTCATTACAGGGGAGAAGAATGAGGGCATATCTTACAACTGGACGACCAGCAGATGATTTAAGCATCAGTGATGAAGGGCATAATGGACATTGCACTCCTTGAAGGGGTCGCTTTGCAAGGCAAGTATGTCAAAATATGCAAACATGCTGGGCAAAGCTCCTGGTGGGGGTCACAATTTTTTATATGGTTTAGTTCCACTTTAATCCATCCCTAAAACGTAACACTTAACCTGCCCTTAAGACTTATCACAATCCTCTCTGTATCGTTAAATGACAAGAGTATTTTAGAAAATTTTAGAACCCATACTTCTCCTGAGCTAGACAACATTAACCCCACCCCTGATACTTTCCTATCTCAATAGGACAGACCAAGCTAGCTCTAAATGAAGGTCATGTGAAGATGTCAGAGGCAATTATGCACCAACGAGGAAGATCAGGACCATGGCATCGCTGGAGGGAGGCACTGTGGCAGGTAGGACTGCCATAATATGCAAATATGCCGTGTATGCTTGCACATTATGGCCAAACCCCTGAGCACCTGCAGATGTGTTTAGTTCCCCTTTGGGTTACGTTACCATAATACATGCAAACGGTGCTTAGTGAAAATTTTTGAATGCTACTTTTTTCCCGTTGCATACTAACTGACAAGCCACCCTACCAGCAACCCAAAGGCTAATGAAACAGCATGGCTTTTATGGTCCATTACAGAAACATAAAATGAACCAACTGATCCTTCGTGAAATCAATGTCAAAATAATCATAAACTAACATAAAATTATGATTCTTAATTTAAATTTGCTGTAGATTGTTATACTGTTTTATTGGACTTACACGCATGACCAGAGTGTTCACAAGTCACATATAATCCCGGAGACATATTGCTTTCAGCCGATGAACATTTTTATTGGGCTCTACAGGAATGATTAACCGCTTTGCTTGTACATTGGCGCTTAAGATCATATAGGCTCAGATATCACACTTCAACAACAAGTGACCCGCGAGGCCTTGATGGCCTCGTATATACAACTTCAGTGCGGAATTTACACTGCAATCTCCAAAGCGGTGACTTATAACAGTAATAAATTGTCATATTGATTGCTCGCTGGGAGGATTCCTCCATTCACGTTATTATGTTCTCCTGATCAAGGAAGGTTACAGTGTACTCCTTTTTAGAGAAGCAAAAATCCATTCATCCGTTCCTTGTTCCGGGTTTTTCAAGGAAGCCTTTAGAGTTCAGGGTTGGCAAATGAAAACAAACAAGCGAAGGACGTTTACTCAACATACAGTATTCAAACACGAGATATTAACAATATAAATAGGTAAATAGGCAAGGTGAAGATTCACAATACAGTTTACCTAGTTTTATACACACACACGGGATGAGTGCTTTGTACAATACATAAACTATGACTTCCTTTTCCACAATGCATCTCTGGGCTCTATTCACACACAATGTTTATGCAATAATGTTCATGTATACATAAATTGAATTTCTCAATTCAGCACTATTTAACTCTATCAGCGCTGTGGATTTTTTATTTTTTCTATGGGACAAAAGATGTTTTCCTGAGCTGTAATAAGAATGAGTAGTCATAGTGTGAGATCTATTAATAGTATTATGATTGCAACAATAGCAGTAGAAGGAGGACAATGGCCGTTCTTAAGAACCTAGCAAATTTGAAACATGGACTATTCCACAAACAGTAGATGTAATCCCAATCACCAAAATCTTATAAAAGCCTTAACGTGAACTTAAATCAGAAATTAAATGCATTCAAGTACCATAAAGTGACATTAAACCCTCAGATTTTTTAACATAAACCAATACTGTAATGTGTGCCTTACTGTAATCCATGGTACTTTCCCTTCTCTTTGCTGCTCTTCCTTTTAAATCCTCATGTCTTCTAATGCTGGGGGAGAACTTTCCTTTGCAGCTGAGTGCCTCTTCCTGTAGTGCTGGCTCAGGTTGCAAACCTAAACACAGACACCATGTATCCATTTCAGAGACAACAGAAGTTCTGACCAGCATGAGAACAGATACAGATTTAAAAGGAAGAGCAGCAAAGAGAAGGGAAACAACCATGGATTACAGTAAGGCGCACATTACAGTATTGTTTTATGTTAAAAAATCTGAGGGTTTAATGTCACTTTTACTATTAACAAAAATGTAGCGTATATGTGCATCACATCACAAATTCTTAAATCATCATCCCCTGCAGATTCACTCACTCTGAGACCCAGCACCAGCCCTCCAGCACTAACATACTTCCCATGAGTGCAGGGTGTCATGGACCCAACTTCTAGGGATGCAACTCCATGGTACCCTGCACTCACAGTACGATGACGCAGAGAACAGTGCTGTCATCACATCAGCTGTGAAACTCATCTCCTCGCTGTGATACTCGTCTCCTCTCTAATTCTATCCACCACAGACTCACTCACTCTGAGACCCAGCACCAGGCCTCCAGCACCAACCTACTTCCTGTAAATGCAGGGTGTCATGGATCCATCTTCTACGGATGCAACTCCATGGCACCCTGCACTCACAGTACAATTGTGCTGAGAACAACGCTGTCATCACATCAGCAATGCTCTCTGCATCATTGAGGAGCAACCAGTGCCCGAGAAGAGGCACATGACCAGCAGCTTGATGAGATCTGAAAAAAATGTATCAATAAACAATATATACATGGGAAGGTATTGGGCAGAATGGATGATAGAGTGGGGAGGTTGCAATTGGGCTTTAAACCATATCAGCTGCCCATAAGCAATGGCTAACTACGTTGTGTTCAGGTGACGTGCACTTTACAGATTCCTTAAGCCCAACATTGCATAGGTGCATAGCTAAGCGGAAATCAAGGACCTGATATTTACAAACACGTCTGACCATTTTCCAAGTAAAAAAAAAAAGGAACAGATAGACTCATCAAATTCATGGACATCTTCCAGTTGGTCCGCAAGCTTCACACACCCTCTCAGTCCTGAGCAATTACAGTGTTTTGGCAGCAACAGGCATCTGGCTGGAGATATAAACATCCTACAAAGACCTCCTTCCCACTGAATGCACAGAGAGGAGGATTATGTGTTCACACAATAGAAAATGTTCATTTTGCCTTTCCATGACTGGTCCAGTTTCTGAGCTTCGCATGTATACGGAGCAAATATCTACCTTTCTATTTATGAATGGGAGGTCCCGGAGGCAGCCAGTTGGCTTTCACCACTGCTTCAAGCATAAAACACACACAAAAAAAAAAAAAAAACAACAAACGTGGAGTTGTGTTTCCAGATGGTATAAAGAGAAGAACTCCACCCAAAGCTTAAAGTTCACTTTCGTGTTTCCAATTTGCCTCATGCAGCTGCAGCTTTAATTGCCTTCCAGCTGAGCCGTTTGTTGAAACAGGTGTAAGCTCTCCCTTGTAGAAGCTAACATGATGCAGATGGTTGAATTTCTCTTCTGTGCTGTGGTTATCTGCCTTAGCTTTCTTTTAGCTGAGATATGTTCATGGATTGGACACTCCCAGCAGAAGCACAAGTACCAAGTTTACCATGGTAAGGACATACTGCCGTTTCATAAACTGGCCCCTTATGTTTGCTAAAATGGTCTGCTGCCTTATTTACCAACATCCACCCTTGTGCCGTCCAATGCCCTCCCTCTTACGCTTTAAGGGGCACCTGGGGCAATGCAATGTAAAAAAACGGGTGTATTTTCCCACCTGGGAGCCACAGGTGCTGCATACAGCTGCCCCATGAAGATCAATTAAAGGATGAGACTGTATGTGGGTAAAACACAGGCATGCATAAGAAGCACAGACTGCTTGTGTTCAGGGGCCTACGTATGTATGTGTGTTAATGTAAGTGCCATAATATACTACATACAGCCACATCCCGAAATATGTTTCAACATTTTTATTCCTTCTTATTGGAAAATGAGGAACTACATGGAGGGAGCAGAGTCAAAAACGCGTTTCAGGGATTCACCTCCTGAGGCTTGAAAATTAAGGTGAACCTCTGAAACATGTTGCCTTGTAACTTGTGAAATTTAACGACCCAGAAGTACCCAGCAGCTGTGGCCCCGCCTTGAGACAGCACTACTTAGACATCTGATCAGAGCTGTGTCTTACAGCGCAGGTGATCTGGAACTTTTCTTGGCTGCACTCTACTCCCTCAACGTAGTGACTTCCATAGAGAGAACAATCTCGGACCAGTAGCTTCGACCAGACTTCTATTTGATGTGTGACAGCGAAATTTTATAAATATTCAGTAAGTGAATTACTTTTTACTTTTACTGTTACTTTTCTACTGCACTTAGACCTGTGTGCAGCATTTCTTTGTTGTCTTTACAGTGCTGTAACATGGATGATTCCCTTTCTCATTTTCTGGGCAGCAGGATCAGTGCATACATGATCCCTGGATTAACTGTCATTAGAATTAGAGCTCCCTCAAGACTATTCAGATACAGTCCATAGCCAATTGATCTAGTTGCGCAAGTCGTGAGTTTGTGTTTTTTTACATGGGTGAGTGGGAGCCTACAAGATAAGGAGACCTTGATACAAGATCTGCTTTACTGGGGTTCACTCTTAAAAGACCCCTTTTGTTGAAGGTACCTTACCCAAGTCAATAAAATATGGCTAGCTGATCCACAGTGTGCAGGAGATCCCTTTAAATTAAAAACTCATTTTGCAACCCCGCGGAAGAGAGGAGATGTGTATACAAAGGGAACCTAGAAACCCCAAGCCAAGCAGCACAACCGGAACACAACAATCCTAATTTACATGATTCATTGATGGAAATTCCATTCCAGAACAGTACGCTTTATTCTGTCCTCAGCAGACGTCTTTCTCAAGGTATTATTAATAACTTTTTTTTTCTTTTAAACTTTGGCAACATATCCCCAAATTCATTTAGGAGAGCATCTTAAGATATTTTAAGTGCTAAAAGCTGGTGATTACCACAGACCATCTTGAATTCATCTGGTGTTACATTCCCAGACTAATAACCTGGATAGTCCTGGACCTTTAATTGCATTAGCTAGTTACTGATTTTGATAAATTAAAATAAATACATTTTAGGGCCTTTTCACACCATGTCGTGGTACGTTACATATGCGTTTGAGTGATGTGGTGCCGTTCATTTGAATTAAACCCCCGTTACACCTTGCTGACAGAAGTCCCCAGATAGCAAGGATAACTTGCTACAAACTTGTGGCGGGGTGAAATTGTAATTTTGTTAACTTGCTGCACATATTCTTGGCAAGTTGTAGACTTGCAGAACACTCGCAGCACAAGTTCTAGTTGACACTTTTTGAATTTGTAGCAAATTTGCTTGGCAAGTCTACAGCAAGAGTCCTGCAGGTCTTAGCAAGAGCTCTGCAAGCTTGCTGGTCTGGAGACTTGCAATGCAGACTTGATGTAATTGTGCAACAAAATTGTGAAGCTTGGCAAGTCTGCAATAGTTTAGCAAGTCATTTTCAAACTTGCAGCACAATTTCTTGCTATCTGGGTCACTGTATGGCACCTTTTTTTTTTTGCAGCACACTGCAACACATTACTGTGCAGCGCACAGTTTTTGCACACATTTTTTGCCGGGCACATTACTGTGTTGCCACATAGCTGTCAGAAGGTATTCAAAATGAATAGCACCGCATCGCACTTAACGTTTGTTGCCACACATGGTGGGAATGGGCCTTGCACATTGTGACATACTGTACCTGCCCTTCCATATTTTTGGTATTGTATTCGACGTAGAGATATGTAGATTGACCAGGGTAGGATAGTTACTACCACGACTAAGGTAGTAACTATACTACATGGCCCAAATTGATGGTAAATCTATCCCACTGGGTTACAGGCAAAAAAAGACCATCAATTTTTTTTTTTGGTCCCGGGGTCATAAGGACAGGAAGTAAGGGAAAATAGGGGCAGAGAAAAAAAAATATACTTAAACTGCTCACTTTATTCACACTTCAGTGGTTGCCACAACACATGGTAAAATGTGGGTGTATGTAAGTTGCTTTCATTCTGAATGGTGCCACAACACACATACAAAAAAAAGTGCTATAGCACACAGCACTACAATACAGATATAAATACTCCATCCTTTAAAAACAAACAAACAAACACTGGTGTTATAGCGAACCACAACACAAAGATGTAAATACTCCATGCAGTATGAAAAACAGTTTGAGTGTTTTTAGCGTTGAGTTGAGTAATATCAAATGAACACACCTCAACACGTGAAACACAACTATTAATGCACACACAAAGGTGTGACTGGACCCTTTTTTTAACAATTTGGACAGAGTAGGGAATAATTAAAACTTGTGACCAGTTTGGTTTTTTTTTTTCTTTTCGTCTGTCACAATGGAGTAATTTTCCTTCATTACCTATCTAGTGACACCGACGGGAGATCTCTCCAAAATAAGCAAATGTTCTGCTGTCACCTGAACATGTGTCCCCATTGGAAGATGTCCCCTCAGTGACAACTCACATATGTTGGACTTTACCTCAGTTTGACTCCTGCTGACAATGGTCACCAGGACAGCTAGAGAGAATAATTGTCCCCAGTGGAGATACACAGAAATAAAACACCTGGTATGGGGTTCCAACCCTTCACCAGGCTATCCAAAATAAAAAAATCAGTTTTAAATACACTGTAAAGAAGTTAAATCAGGTTTTCCTAACCAGAACACTCTGGAGGAATCTGGAGGAGCAGAAGTTGCTGGGGGGTTACTGGAGCAATAAGCAATGACAGATTAATCTCTCACCTTTAATGACCACCACTGTAAAGGGGAATTTCACTGCGGACCAATAACGTGAGGGAACACTTCAATAATCACAGTCTGTTTCTCCTCTGGCCATTATTATTCCTTTATTTTCGTGAATATTATTGTCTTATAGAGAAAGGGAGCATTGTAAAATAATCAACTGTGGGTGTTATATATTCTAGGTATGCCATATACTTTAATTTAACCATTCGCTGACCGGAGTGTTAACCCCCTTCCTGTCCAGGCCATTTTTCAGTAATCAGCGCTGCGGTACTTTGACTGACATTTATTCCGTCATGCAACGCTGTACTGAAATTAATTTTAAACCATTTTGTGGGGACACATAGAGCTTTCTTTTGGTGGTAGTTAATTACCACTGTGGTTTTATTTTCAACAGCTTATATAACATTAAGTTTTACTGGAAAATGTGGATGTTTGTCAGGAGTTCCCTGAAACCTAAAACAATTATTTCAAGGGCTCCATCAGAGTAAAAAGGTTGAGTTAAAGGCTTTGTTGACACATCTTCTTCTTCTAATGCAATTTAACTAGTTTCTGTAAATGTCGTTTGAGGCAGAATTGTCCATTTCACAAGGAAATTCACAGCCCGTATGTTGGTTGTCCAAACAAAATGGCTTCCTCTCCTTTCTAGCCGTCAACCCAGAGCGCACAATCTCCAGGCTTTCTTCTGTCAACATGCGACATATGCCTTCTGTGTTCCGGATGACATGGGAATTTATAATTGCTTTGCACTCGGTACTACTTAAACATTTATACTGTGCCAATGTGACAAGACAGAGATTGTTAAATTGATAGCCCCGGCACACATTATTTACTTCATACCTATGATATCTTGTCATGCGAAGGCCGGCCATTTGATCTATTTTCAAAAGTAGCAAGAAGCAGATGAGTTACATAATTGGGCTTCATAGCTGGATCAGTCAAATAGGCAATTTACAATTCCTGTCAACAGCCATTACATATTGTCTGAGGAACATGGCTTTTATTGGAAAAACATCAAAGCATTTCCTAGATGACACTATTCATGAGGAAACTGACGCCCAGATCACAACGACGACCTCCATCTTGTGTGTTTTCACAAAGTGAGGAGGGTTAAGTAACAGACTACGAAGCCGAGCCCATTGTGTAATGAAAGAATGTATTCAGCACAAAATAGGAGCCCCATTCTATTATCTGGAATGTGGTGACAACTTTATTCAGAGAAAGGGCTTCATGTAACTATAATACTTTAAGAGACACTGTCACCTTGCCCATGCAGGGAAAGGGGACAGTGTATGTATAAAGAACGACCCACACTCTTCCCTACCACTTTATCATCAATTCTCTATCACTTCCCTGCTGCTCCTTCTTCTTTAGCCACCACTGCACCCCATGGTGTGCATTGTCAAGTAGCCACCCCTCCAAGCTCGATCTCATGTGATGGACTACAATCACATTGGCTAACTAAATGTTAGATTATAGTCCATCACTGGAGTGAGCTTGGAGTGGTGGCTGCTTGACAACACACACAGGGACCATGGGGAACAAAAGTAGCCCCCCTCCAGAAGGAAGGACAGTGCCAGCACCAATTCAGAGATGATTTGAGGATCTACAGCCGAGTGATACACAAATAAGATACATTTTTGTTATTAGTTACGGTACTTAAATGCATTTTTAAGATTTAACTCCTGAGTTTAGTGTCACAATAAAAAATGTTTCACCCCCTTATACTTTTTCTCCTGTGGGTTCTCTGCTGGCACTTCCGGGATTCTTGCCTAGACGACCTGAAGCATCCTAGGATGCCTGATCACAGGGGCCTCAAGGTGCTCTACAGTGCATGCACCGCAGCGCATCGTCAAGGGCCCAAATATGTCTTGCTGTTTCTTGCAGGCGCAGTGTACGTGCATCATCAAGGGGCCAACTGCAAGAACCTGAAAGAGGCAGCTTGCCCCCTGATGATGCAAATAATAAAGATGATGGCATGAGATCTGGCATGCAGTGGCAGATCAGTGAACTGCAGCAGGACAATGCTGGAGTCGCTAGACTTGTGAGTATGTAATTTCAAGATAACCCAGCGAGCAAAGTAAGTAGGGATTTAAAAAAAAATATATATATATAACTGTAAGGGGAGGGGCAGGGGAGAGTGTGAAGTTCCTCTTTAAGTAATACAGCAAAGGCCCATTCACACAACCTGTGTAGCATTTGTCGCCCATCAAGTTGTCATGAGCTACCATGCATTTTAACACGTTACAATTATTTAATTATTTTTTTAGAGCAGGAGCCAAACTATTGCTTCCTTAATGTGTGCTGAAGCATGTTGTAACCCATTATACCATGTTAAAATGCATAAATGCAAAATGTTTTCTTCGACCAGTGCACTCCAAATCAGTGCATTGGTGTGAATTGGGACAATTGGAATCAAGGCAACTAGCCTTCTCCTTGGGGGCTGCAATGTGCAACAAACGGTCAATGCACAGCAAAGATTTCAGTACCTCTACTGTGATTTTTGAAGATTAATTTCTCCACAATACCTATACCTACAGAGCTGAATGAGTATTTGTTTTAAAGTGTTTTAATACTTGTTCAGAATATGCAAATAATAATTACTAAAGCTATGATATTTAATTAATTGGGTTTACATATACTTAAACAAATCATATATTGCAGATTAGAAGATCTGGTTTCCATGGGCAATGCGAACACTTTTGCTTTCAGAATATGAAGAGGAAAATGAAGACAGTAATTGCAGGTCTGCGGCGATAACTCTTCCACATCACACACACCATAAAGATACCCTGATATATGTCAGTCACTCCCAGTTCTTCCCTTGTAATGAAGGCGCACTAGTGTCAGCTCCTATAATTAACTTCAATATTTAAAATCAACATCAATTTGTAATAAATATGTTAACTGCCAAGGTGATACTCATTTCATTAGTGTGCTAATGTCACTTACCAAGAGACATGATTGCTAATAATTTGTGACAATGACAATGGGAAGTGAGATCACAATGTGCGTATACCAGAGCAAGGCAAGACAGCGGCGAGCTGTGAAAAGCTGTCACTAAAAATATTACGTTTATTCCGCGCACAGTTACCATCGACAATCTATTGATCGCTATCTAGAGGAAGGAACTGTGTGTGGGGGGGGAGGGAGTTTGGGAAAATCCTCCTATAAAATCCTAAAATAAAAATGGGTGAAATGCCAGCCAGTTCTGATTCCAGACTAGACTTGACAGTAGAAAAGATTATACAAGGACAAAGGAGGAGTGTGTTGTTTCTTTTGATTAAAGTGGAACTATAGCCATTTCCAAAAAAACTGGGAACAGGAAAGTTCTTATTGCAGTAGGGACATACTAAGTCTTTTCCATTCCTTACTTACCTTCCTTTTTGCAATCATCTTTGGCAATCCCAGGATCCCGCTTGGGTGTTGGAAACAAAAAAATTTAAATGTGCATGTGCCGAAGTGATGTAATCCTGGGCTGGCTAAATAAGATGGCCAAAGATGCCAAACAAGGAGGAAACCTGCAATAAAATGGCAGTGCCGGTGAGGGATATTGCGGATGTTGCATTGCTGTTCCCACTTCAAAGGGAACCTATCAGCCCATAACTGGTCACAGCTAAGACTCCCAACCTTTATGTGCCAGTTTTGCAATTCTAGGATACATGTTTATATTTTTAAAAGTCCTCCCCCCCCCCCACCTTT
>NW_017306329.1:2421667-2466334 GCF_000935625.1 Nanorana parkeri | reverse complement strand
CCCCCTTTTGCGTTATTTAAAAAAAAAACAACTCGGGCTGCAATGCCCACATTCAATTTAGATCTTTCCCTTGCAGTACCTCTTTCTCACCACAAGATATCCTCAGGTTTTTGGGTTGGTTGACATCCAATATCACTCATCCTGGAAGATTGTGCACTCATAGTGAGTGTCGGATGTCTGGCACCTAAAGGGAGCATTACCAATGGGGCCCTTTATTAACTTTGTACTGGTGTAGAGAAAGGCATTGGCATCATCAAAATAGTACCGATCTCTGCCTCAGTAAGGACCGCCCATGCCCGAGGAAGAATGACCGGCTCAAGTACTTCAAACCGGAAAAGTATTAACACAAAAAAACCTTAACAACTGCCATTGGGGAGCCACAAGAGGGGGAAAGGGAGTTGATATGGTGGGAGAACATGAAGTCCAGAGTTTGGCTTTAAATCTGTGTTTATAATGTATTTATTTTTCAAGGGGGAAGGCTTATAACATCTGCCAGCTTTTCTGGCTCTCTGTATCTTTGTTTGGGAGGGGGGGGGGTTATTCCTAACTTTCTATTCTGGTGGTAGGTGGTCACTGGTTTAGGAAATAAAGGGAAATTCCCCCCAAATAACATCAATAAAAACCCCAACAGAAGAACTTATCAAATCTATCAAAATTACCCAAAAACATTTTAACATAAACTCTACTTTTGCTGAGAAAAGTATAGTCCCTCTAGCTTGCCAATAACGTAATTGATTGAGATAAGGCCCCATCCAGCAGGGGGAAATAGTCCATGCTGTTACACTTGTGAGGTCTACATCCAATAACCCCAATGGCCTCCTTTTTCACTGAGTTTGCAGTTGAAACTGTGGTATCTGCACTGGCATTTGGGATGTCAACCTTTCTATCCCTGGGGAGAGCACACCTTTGATTTGCAGTTGAAACTGTGGTATCTGCACTGGCTATTAGGATGTCAACCTTTCTATCCCTGGGGAGAGCACACCTTTGATTTGCAGTTGAAACTGTGGTATCTGCACTGGCTATTATAAATTATTTATTTATTCTATAACAAGTTTACAAACATTAAATTACAGAGACAGCAGTGCTTATTGACTATCAATAGAAATCTTTTCTATACAAGCTCCATTACGGACGTTGTGACGCCTGGGCCGTTTTACTGCATTTCTTAATGGCCCAGCGAGAGTGAATGGAAGACTGCAGGCCCATTCACACACTACAGTGCCGTCACTAGCAGCTGCAAGCCCCTCTACACTCAACGCGGCTTTCCAATTCGAGCTCATTTTATCCATTGTTCCTAATAATGTCATCAAAAGGAACGCTGACAAAACCCATTAAAAAAAAGTTTAAATGTTATTTGATGAGATCTCGTCGATATTTACATTTGAAATGGCTGACACAAAAAGACGCGCGGAACGTAACTTAGAGGGTATTGTCATTATTTGTATGGCGGCGATGCCTGGGCAGTGTGAGCTGCACTGGAAAAGCACAATTTCACGTGAACTCCTTGCTGAGGAAGTCAGAATCGTTGCAAGTCGCACCTAATGATGAATACAGAAAGGGATCAGAAGAGTAATTACAGAGGAGATGAGGCAAGAACTAAAGTAGATGTCAATCTTAACTGAACGGCATTTAATTTTCTGAAGCACCGTATCATATACAATTGCCATTTTTTAAAAACAAAATTCTTATTTTCACCTTTCTTCATCCTTCGCTGCATCTCAGCGCTGTTGATCACCTGCAGCCACTTCCTGTCTACATGCACTCCAGTGATGGCTGCATGCCATTTCTCAGAGTGGATTTGCTGATGGTGACAACAGTGGAAAATGCTAACATTACGCTAAAACGGCCACTAGTACTTTTCATTGGCTGCCCATGTGAAGGAAGGAGCATTAGAGGGAAACAGCAAGGGGTCAGTAGATGCTGGAGAATTAAACCACCTGACAAATGTTTATATTTCTCTGGTACTGTTGGCCAGATCTTCGCCAAGTGGGCCCCTCCCTTTCCCTGTTGGTTATTTATTATGAAAAATGTAATCTCAGGGAAAGGTGAGCAGAAACAACTGAAACCTTTAGGTGGACAAGAATATTGGTGGCATTATGGCAGGGAGATATGGTTGTTGAGGTATCCAAGACATACAAGAAGCCAGGAGCTGTCATAGCCCACCAGAACCCACCTAGAATTAAGATACTGGTTGTGGGTGGGCTGATCCTCTTAAAGAGAAACTGTATTTAGATATGGTGGTTGCCATTGCTGACCTCTTTCTGTAGGTATACCTAACGGGAAGGAAGGGGGGTGGGTTGGATCTGCTCCGACCCTATGGTTCAGCTGTTTCAGGCTTGTGAAAAAATACTCAGAACAAGCTGGCCTTCTTAAGCTCAGAAACAGGATGCCGTTCTCAGCCCAATGTCAATCTACCTAGCTATACCAGCAGATAGGTTTCAACTTTTTTTTTAAAAAGGAGGCAAAAAAATCATTTAAGACAGAAAAAAAGACTTCCAGGTAAATGTCCTTCTACATGGCAAGCCTTCAAAGCAGAACTCCAGAGCACTGACCCATGGATCACACTGGTTTGGTTTACTGGGACTCGTTACTGGCTGGTGGTTTAGGAACAGAAAGGAGCAATGCTCCCTGGGAAATATATATATATACACACACACACATACACACACACACACAGATAAACTTCTCCTAAAGCAGAGACATATGAACACATTCCATTTTTGCACAGCCGGCCTTTTAAAGTCAATCTAAATCATATTTATTCTGACTGCTGCTAAGGGAACAGACATTACTGGAGGATATATCAGAATACATTCTATGGACTCAACAGACATCATTCCAAACTTAGTATTACATTACAGTGTCAAAAAAGGAACTTCTCACCCCCACCGTAAAGTTGAACTAAAGTAAGCATCTTCAACACTACAGAATAAGTCCAGTTGAATGTGAATAACTATTACTAGCTATTCCCTTAGCTGGATAAACGAGAACCTTCACAGACAACCCTCCCTTAGCTTCTTGATTGGACATTGAAGAGGTAGCAGCAACACAGTGATTAATCACCTTCTCGCTCTGCTCTATTGGCCACCACAAGTGTTCTGCAGAGGACCAGCTGCCCTTTCCTGTACCTATCAGTGTCCTGTGTCGGGCATGGCAAAAGTTGGTATCATCTCACATTCTCAGGTTATCGCACTGGCTGTCTACATAACTGCATTATATATTTCATATTTTTGCCTAGAGTTCAGTTTGAGCCAGAACACCCAACACCTGTCAGTAAATGACTAACATGCCCATAACACATCCCCCTTATCCCCCCTCAAACTCCCCAATTGCTTCCATATGCCGAAATTGCTACTTTGTTTTCCATACGGCGCAATTAATGAAGGTCTGGATACGAGGATGGAGAGCGTCAAATAAAAGTGTTTTTGGAGAGACACTGGCCTGCAGATGCAACAGACAAAACCTACAAAATGACCTAAAATTACATACTTTCACAGACAAATAGAGATACATATTTAATCCTTTACTTTCTTTCAAAATTAAATCTCAAACACACCTCTTCGTCCTAACATTTAAAATCCTAAAAAAAGCTTCCTGGAAACATCTCTGTAATTTGAAGAAATGCACATTATCATTTTCATTTCTTATTTTTTAGCTGCCTTTCCATTTGTCTTATGAAAAGAATCTGCTTTCATATGATTACATAGCCGTACTTTGAGAATTTGTTTTATTTGAGGCTCTGGAACCGCTGAGAAATGCTCAATGTTCCGTCAGTGATAATTTCGCTATAATGACTTACTCTGGAAACCATTTGTAATTTTCGAGAAGGAACTTATATTACATAACAATTTTGCCATTAATACGACTTCATTTACTTACATTGAGTATTAACCTCTTGAGCTGAACAGCCAGGGTTGCCTACAGATTCTGAATTCCCTTAATAAAGCAGATTCTTAGACAATTGTTTTTTAATAGAGTGCAGAAAGGTTAGACCTTCTGTAAAATGTGTATTGTGGTCCTCATAGGGGAGATTCGCCCTCTATTTGTTCTAGTGAGCATTGTCACCAAAAAGAAAAGAAAGTGAGGGGAAAAATCCCAAATTTTACAGTTGTCCTCAGAACAAGAGGAAAAGGGAAACCTTCCAATGGAGACACTAGTACCTGGGACAACAGTTTCTCTTCACTTTGGGATATTTCCTCATTCTGTTTAATCTCCAGGACAGAAACTGAAGGTAAATATCCCCAAACCCCCAAAGTTTCCCTATACACAAGCAGCACAAAATAAACTGTGTGCGGTCATAACCATACACTCTACTCTATCCAACAATTAAAAGGTGTGAGTTATTATTACAGTATTTACCTTTTATTTGCCCCTAGTTTGTATGCTACTCTACCATTTTTAAGTTATTGTATTAATTGGAGAGATTTACCTCTACCACTAAAGAAAGCACTGTATTTGATTCAACCTCCTAGCTTAACTACAGAGGTGGCAGGGAGAAGTTGGTGGGGGTATTACATAGATCATAAAGTTACTAGTCTACTGCCAACAAAGAGATCCTATGGTATTCAGGTTCTGAATAATGTAAAGCCAACCTGTGAATAGCAGCAGCTCCACATTGTGGACACTGATTTCATCTGAGTCCTTAATGACTTTGACAGAAGACCCTGCTAATGTTGGCACCCATGTCGTCTAAGGAACCGTAAGCTACAATATATTTAGATTTTATGTTCTTGGATTTAGACACAAAATAAAATTCAAGACCGAACTGCATCAGCATCTTGCTAGGTTTGCTTCCAAGGTGATAAATGACCTGTCTAGAGCCATAGTTCTCAAACTTCTATGGCAGGTGGACCATTTTAAACCACGTTTTAGATATGGCAGTCACTTTATGCCTGCATAGATTTCTTAAAGGGTTAAAATTCATGTCAGTGTTTTGTCTTCACTGGAAGATTTCCCCTTTATTCCTGTTCTGTTGACAACTGAACATTTTCGGTTTTCCCTTTAAATTCTGTCCCAGTTACAATTGTCACCTGGACAAATACAGAACATACATCTCTTCCCCAATACTACTATTCAAAACTAAAAAGAAAAAAAAAAAGTTTGGCTTTAGATACACTTTAAACTGCCTAAAAAAGTAAGTGGTTCTTTTTCGCGATCTAGTTCTGATTCATTTCACTGACATGATACCTTATTACCATACATTATGAACACATTTACTTTCTCTTCTCCGACTTCTTTGCTTGCACTCTATTTCTGCTTGATATTACGGTCAAGACCAGTCTGGTACATCTGTGCCAGCGCACACTAATCAGGTCACCTTTCTTTCCTTTTCCTTCAATTTTGGATGAAGTAGCAGTTAAAATGGCACTTAGAACCTGCTGCCCTGAGCACCTTAGGTTCTACCCTGGGTTCCCACCCAAAGCTGGCCAGGAGATCTGTTTATGGATATTGCAGCACCCAGACTACTGACAATAAAGTTATGTGGTGAAGGAAAGTCTTTTTCTCTTGGCAAATCTACCAAAATACCAGTTTGGTGCCATTCTTAGTTCTGACAAGATGGCACCATGTAAGTCAGAAAAGCAAACTATGGGTGGCACTAGCTAAAAGAACATTATTAAGCAGCTGATAAGTATTCAACCCTCAATTTTTATAAATATTGTGGAGTTACCGGCACACTATGGGTCATACTGAATGCGTATTCACTCCTTCTATTCTTATGCACCTTGTCTTTCTTAGTCACTGCCATTGGCCACACTGAGAATCCAGTCTAAAGCACTAGGTCCCAAAGGCTGAAGAACCTTGGGCCAAGGGTGGCACAGGCTAACAGTGTACATTATTTTTAAGTGGAACTATAGGCCAAAGCAAACATTACATGTATGATGTTTCAGTCAGTAGCATTAACACAGTCATTTTGGGGGGTTTTTTGAGCCCCCCCGTAAAAAAGTTTATGACCTGTTGATCCTGCCCGTAGAGCTCTTTTTTTTCCACTTCCTTTAACAGGCCAAGTTGTCCAGCAAAAGTAGAAGTTGCAGTTGGCACAAGCCACATAACACTGACACGGGTGCTTACAATGGTCAGCTTTTATTCAAAAAGCAAAAAATACTGCTGCTCTTACTGCTTAAAGCAGAACTCCGGGAAAAATCAATTCTTAACCCTTGCAGCGGGCCTACACCCCACACTGCAAGGTTTAAGTGCTTGTTTTGTCTAGGGAGCTAAAAGGTTATGCTCACCCAAACCATGATCCCGGCTGGCTCTTAGATCAGTCCTTCAGCCTCACTTCCCCTCTGCTCCAGCAGTCAAAGGTTAAGTGAGTCATCACGTTTTATAGAGTGTACAGAACATGAGGATGCCGAGTAACATACCATTGCTGGAGCAGAGATCAGGCTGGAGGAAGCGGTGTCGTAGCCAGCCGGGATCGCGGCTCAGGTGAGTATAACTTTATTTTAATTCCCTACACAGAACAAGTACTTAACTCCTGTGGTGCGGTGTTAACCCCCCTGCAAGGGTTAAGATTTCGATTCTGCAAGGGTTAAGAGTTCTTCTTTAAAGACTTACATGCACAAAAGCGCATGAGGCCTGCGGGCGTATTTCCACACCAGGGATACACAGCTGTAGTGTGCAGGGAAGAATGAATGTATGCCACATGTCTGCCATGCAGGGCCAGCCCACCATTACTGGCGGCGTGTGACATCACACATGGCGCAGAGGCCAGGACCCCACATGCCAATTGTGAGTGAGGGCACGACCATTGTTGTGCACCTCCCTCACATCTTAAACCCCACCAGGCCAGCCAATCCACAGCTGCAGTTACCAACAGTGGCAGCGGTCACCCAACAGAGGTGGTTGAATAACAAATACTGTTTTTGGTAACGTCCACTGTCACGTGCATATGTTGACAGCAATGAGCAATGCACACATTGTATGTATGACTGATATATACAGCATATTTTTTATTGAATTTTATTAAAATAGTGCAATTGCATTTTTTTTATTTAATTAATATAATTTTAATTTATTGTAATTTATTTTGTAACTTTTGTAAACAAAGCTGCTTAAAACGTCTGACAAACTCCTTTTAACAATATGCTTGCGATAAATGACGGACGTGGCACTATGGCCCTAGAAAAAATAAGGACATTGATATCTACTTATCTTAGTTATGTTATATTGTAATCAGCGAGATAAAAATAATGATAAAAAATGAAACTTCTGTTATCCCAAAGGACCCCTTTAACACACAGCTTCTTGGGATTAGGCGAGAGGAAGCAAGGAATTAATATTGTTGTAGGGTTGGATTAAGTGGACTGTCTAATAGATTCACTGACCTCTATTGCTTATGCAAACACCAATAATTGCCATCAATATTTATAAATATTGCAGCAATACAGGCTCGCAGTGGGTCATGCTAAATATATATTTACGACTTCCCTAATCACAGACAATGGCTATTATAACCTCGGGTTTCTGTATAAAGCGACTCTTACATACAGTGTTTTATTCACTTTGCAAGAGACGGTTTAACTTAAACAAATAGGCTGCCTAATGAGGAAAAAATAGAGGAAATCCAATGTGCTTTCCGTCAATTTTTTTTTTTTTTTAGTGAGCTACATCAAAACGTCTGTTATTAACAGCATTAGGGAGCAATTACCGCTTAATGGCTGTCTAAATCCATTATCAGTGTACATTTAACCTTTAAATATTCAAAGATAATATTTAATTTGAACAAATTAATGGACTGCCAGTGAGACCAAATCTCTCTAGGAGGGTTGTGGTTTTTCTAAGAGAGCCTTTCTCTGGCTAAATTGTCCCCTTCTAGAGCGCGATTGTTGTTTTGCGCTCACTATAGATGTACAGTTTGCATTCACGCTGCTAAAACATCTGTTACTAAGAAAAATAAATTAACAAAAAAAAAGTTTAACAAAAAAAAGAAGGAAAATTGTGCATAGCGGCGCAGGAAAATGTTAGTCACCACAATTATTACAGTTAGGTAAATAAATAGAAACACGACTCCAAAATAATAATCTGCAGACGGCAGCATTCACAGGCATTGTGTTGGAATCTGTTACAATTTGTGGCGTTCGGGTAAAACAAACCCACAAAACCGGAACTCCGTGTAAAATCAAAATTAAAGTGACACTAAACTCAGGAGTTAATCTTAAAAATGCATTTAAATACCTTAAAGGGTTATTAAACCCTCGCATGTTTTTCCATATATCTACTGCTACCAAGCAAAATGATTTTGTTTAAAAAACAACTTTTTCAAAGGGTTAAGACTAACCTGTGTCTACGCCGCACGCTCCCGTCCGAACATCTGAAAATCTTGGGGCGGGCGCATGCGCAGTTCAGATGTTCGGACGGGAGACGAGGAGAGACACAAGGTAAGTCTATGGAGCAGCGTGCATCCGCACAGACTCTGTGGGACATGAGTGAGAAGGAACTTATATTACATAACAATTTTGCCATTAATACGACTTCATTTACTTACATTGAGTATTAACCTCTTGAGCTGAACAGCCAGGGTTGCCTACAGATTCTGAATTCCCTTAATAAAGCAGATTCTTAGACAATTGTTTTTTAATAGAGTGCAGAAAGGTTAGACCTTCTGTAAAATGTGTATTGTGGTCCTCATAGGGGAGATTCGCCCTCTATTTGTTCTAGTGAGCATTGTCACCAAAAAGAAAAGAAAGTGAGGGGAAAAATCCCAAATTTTACAGTTGTCCTCAGAACAAGAGGAAAAGGGAAACCTTCCAATGGAGACACTAGTACCTGGGACAACAGTTTCTCTTCACTTTGGGATATTTCCTCATTCTGTTTAATCTCCAGGACAGAAACTGAAGGTAAATATCCCCAAACCCCCAAAGTTTCCCTATACACAAGCAGCACAAAATAAACTGTGTGCGGTCATAACCATACACTCTACTCTATCCAACAATTAAAAGGTGTGAGTTATTATTACAGTATTTACCTTTTATTTGCCCCTAGTTTGTATGCTACGCTACCATTTTTAAGTTATTGTATTAATTGGAGAGATTTACCTCTACCACTAAAGAAAGCACTGTATTTGATTCAACCTCCTAGCTTAACTACAGAGGTGGCAGGGAGAAGTTGGTGGGGGTATTACATAGATCATAAAGTTACTAGTCTACTGCCAACAAAGAGATCCTATGGTATTCAGGTTCTGAATAATGTAAAGCCAACCTGTGAATAGCAGCAGCTCCACATTGTGGACACTGATTTCATCTGAGTCCTTAATGACTTTGACAGAAGACCCTGCTAATGTTGGCACCCATGTCGTCTAAGGAACCGTAAGCTACAATATATTTAGATTTTATGTTCTTGGATTTAGACACAAAATAAAATTCAAGACCGAACTGCATCAGCATCTTGCTAGGTTTGCTTCCAAGGTGATAAATGACCTGTCTAGAGCCATAGTTCTCAAACTTCTATGGCAGGTGGACCATTTTAAACCACGTTTTAGATATGGCAGTCACTTTATGCCTGCATAGATTTCTTAAAGGGTTAAAATTCATGTCAGTGTTTTGTCTTCACTGGAAGATTTCCCCTTTATTCCTGTTCTGTTGACAACTGAACATTTTCGGTTTTCCCTTTAAATTCTGTCCCAGTTACAATTGTCACCTGGACAAATACAGAACATACATCTCTTCCCCAATACTACTATTCAAAACTAAAAAGAAAAAAAAAAAGTTTGGCTTTAGATACACTTTAAACTGCCTAAAAAAGTAAGTGGTTCTTTTTCGCGATCTAGTTCTGATTCATTTCACTGACATGATACCTTATTACCATACATTATGAACACATTTACTTTCTCTTCTCCGACTTCTTTGCTTGCACTCTATTTCTGCTTGATATTACGGTCAAGACCAGTCTGGTACATCTGTGCCAGCGCACACTAATCAGGTCACCTTTCTTTCCTTTTCCTTCAATTTTGGATGAAGTAGCAGTTAAAATGGCACTTAGAACCTGCTGCCCTGAGCACCTTAGGTTCTACCCTGGGTTCCCACCCAAAGCTGGCCAGGAGATCTGTTTATGGATATTGCAGCACCCAGACTACTGACAATAAAGTTATGTGGTGAAGGAAAGTCTTTTTCTCTTGGCAAATCTACCAAAATACCAGTTTGGTGCCATTCTTAGTTCTGACAAGATGGCACCATGTAAGTCAGAAAAGCAAACTATGGGTGGCACTAGCTAAAAGAACATTATTAAGCAGCTGATAAGTATTCAACCCTCAATTTTTATAAATATTGTGGAGTTACCGGCACACTATGGGTCATACTGAATGCGTATTCACTCCTTCTATTCTTATGCACCTTGTCTTTCTTAGTCACTGCCATTGGCCACACTGAGAATCCAGTCTAAAGCACTAGGTCCCAAAGGCTGAAGAACCTTGGGCCAAGGGTGGCACAGGCTAACAGTGTACATTATTTTTAAGTGGAACTATAGGCCAAAGCAAACATTACATGTATGATGTTTCAGTCAGTAGCATTAACACAGTCATTTTGGGGGGTTTTTTGAGCCCCCCCGTAAAAAAGTTTATGACCTGTTGATCCTGCCCGTAGAGCTCTTTTTTTTCCACTTCCTTTAACAGGCCAAGTTGTCCAGCAAAAGTAGAAGTTGCAGTTGGCACAAGCCACATAACACTGACACGGGTGCTTACAATGGTCAGCTTTTATTCAAAAAGCAAAAAATACTGCTGCTCTTACTGCTTAAAGCAGAACTCCGGGAAAAATCAATTCTTAACCCTTGCAGCGGGCCTACACCCCACACTGCAAGGTTTAAGTGCTTGTTTTGTCTAGGGAGCTAAAAGGTTATGCTCACCCAAACCATGATCCCGGCTGGCTCTTAGATCAGTCCTTCAGCCTCACTTCCCCTCTGCTCCAGCAGTCAAAGGTTAAGTGAGTCATCACGTTTTATAGAGTGTACAGAACATGAGGATGCCGAGTAACATACCATTGCTGGAGCAGAGATCAGGCTGGAGGAAGCGGTGTCGTAGCCAGCCGGGATCGCGGCTCAGGTGAGTATAACTTTATTTTAATTCCCTACACAGAACAAGTACTTAACTCCTGTGGTGCGGTGTTAACCCCCCTGCAAGGGTTAAGATTTCGATTCTGCAAGGGTTAAGAGTTCTTCTTTAAAGACTTACATGCACAAAAGCGCATGAGGCCTGCGGGCGTATTTCCACACCAGGGATACACAGCTGTAGTGTGCAGGGAAGAATGAATGTATGCCACATGTCTGCCATGCAGGGCCAGCCCACCATTACTGGCGGCGTGTGACATCACACATGGCGCAGAGGCCAGGACCCCACATGCCAATTGTGAGTGAGGGCACGACCATTGTTGTGCACCTCCCTCACATCTTAAACCCCACCAGGCCAGCCAATCCACAGCTGCAGTTACCAACAGTGGCAGCGGTCACCCAACAGAGGTGGTTGAATAACAAATACTGTTTTTGGTAACGTCCACTGTCACGTGCATATGTTGACAGCAATGAGCAATGCACACATTGTATGTATGACTGATATATACAGCATATTTTTTATTGAATTTTATTAAAATAGTGCAATTGCATTTTTTTTATTTAATTAATATAATTTTAATTTATTGTAATTTATTTTGTAACTTTTGTAAACAAAGCTGCTTAAAACGTCTGACAAACTCCTTTTAACAATATGCTTGCGATAAATGACGGACGTGGCACTATGGCCCTAGAAAAAATAAGGACATTGATATCTACTTATCTTAGTTATGTTATATTGTAATCAGCGAGATAAAAATAATGATAAAAAATGAAACTTCTGTTATCCCAAAGGACCCCTTTAACACACAGCTTCTTGGGATTAGGCGAGAGGAAGCAAGGAATTAATATTGTTGTAGGGTTGGATTAAGTGGACTGTCTAATAGATTCACTGACCTCTATTGCTTATGCAAACACCAATAATTGCCATCAATATTTATAAATATTGCAGCAATACAGGCTCGCAGTGGGTCATGCTAAATATATATTTACGACTTCCCTAATCACAGACAATGGCTATTATAACCTCGGGTTTCTGTATAAAGCGACTCTTACATACAGTGTTTTATTCACTTTGCAAGAGACGGTTTAACTTAAACAAATAGGCTGCCTAATGAGGAAAAAATAGAGGAAATCCAATGTGCTTTCCGTCAATTTTTTTTTTTTTTTAGTGAGCTACATCAAAACGTCTGTTATTAACAGCATTAGGGAGCAATTACCGCTTAATGGCTGTCTAAATCCATTATCAGTGTACATTTAACCTTTAAATATTCAAAGATAATATTTAATTTGAACAAATTAATGGACTGCCAGTGAGACCAAATCTCTCTAGGAGGGTTGTGGTTTTTCTAAGAGAGCCTTTCTCTGGCTAAATTGTCCCCTTCTAGAGCGCGATTGTTGTTTTGCGCTCACTATAGATGTACAGTTTGCATTCACGCTGCTAAAACATCTGTTACTAAGAAAAATAAATTAACAAAAAAAAAGTTTAACAAAAAAAAGAAGGAAAATTGTGCATAGCGGCGCAGGAAAATGTTAGTCACCACAATTATTACAGTTAGGTAAATAAATAGAAACACGACTCCAAAATAATAATCTGCAGACGGCAGCATTCACAGGCATTGTGTTGGAATCTGTTACAATTTGTGGCGTTCGGGTAAAACAAACCCACAAAACCGGAACTCCGTGTAAAATCAAAATTAAAGTGACACTAAACTCAGGAGTTAATCTTAAAACTGCATTTAAATACCTTAAAGGGTTATTAAACCCTCGCATGTTTTTCCATATATCTACTGCTACCAAGCAAAATGATTTTGTTTAAAAAACAACTTTTTCAAAGGGTTAAGACTAACCTGTGTCTACGCCGCACGCTCCCGTCCGAACATCTGAAAATCTTGGGGCGGGCGCATGCGCAGTTCAGATGTTCGGACGGGAGACGAGGAGAGACACAAGGTAAGTCTATGGAGCAGCGTGCATCCGCACAGACTCTGTGGGACATGAGCGAAGAGGAGGACAGAGGAGTCAGCGCTGGATCTGAGACACGCACCAGCGCTGGAGGGACAGGAAAGAAGATCGGATTAAGAGACATCATTTAAGGTAAGTCCCTACAGCAGGATTGGGAAGGGGGGAAAAAAGTTTGACTTTAATGTCACTTTAACTAGCCATATGCAAGTCTATAAGGATTATAAAGTAACTGTTAATGCCAAAGTGATGTATTGGTATGTATGTAGGGCTGCAACAACTAATCGACATAATCGATTATAATCGATTATTGAAAAAGTTGTCAACTTTTTCAATAATCGATTAATCGGCTTCCGATCAGTTGGCCCTGTTCACAGCTCCACACGCTCCACCTCCTCCCCGCCTCACACTCACCGCCCACCCACAATTGGCACAGGGACGCGGGGAGATGTAGTAAGGAGGAGCAGGTGTGGGGTGATGACAGCTGCCGATAGACAGGTCCGATCTCAGAAGCAAGTTGCTGGAAGACTGCTCAGGTATGCCTGCACTTTCCCACACATGCTGCTCTATAATGTATTGCTGGGATTTGTATTCCTCTATAGCTGATGGTACATTGTGCTGTATATTATACATAGGAATACAAATCCCAGCAATACATTATACACTGTATGTATAATGTATTGCTGGAATTTGTTGTACTCCTATATAGCTGGTGGTATTCTGCATTGCGCTGTATAGGGGACTACAAATCCCAGCAATAATACATTATACAGCGCAATGCGGAATACCACCAGCTATAGAGGACTACAAAACCCAGCAATAGTACATTATACAGCGCAATGCAGAATGCCGCCAGCTATTATGTACTATTGCTGGGATTTGTTGTATTCCTCTATAGCTGGTGGTATTCTGCATTGTGCTGTATAATGTACTATTGCTGGGTTTTGTAGTCCTCTATAGCCGGTGCCATTCTGCATTCATTGCTGTATAATTTTACACTTTCCATTTCACTATATTGCACACCACACTATCTTTTTTTCTTTTTCACTTCCACCACTCCAAGCTTGCTCCTGTGATGGACTACAACCTCAATACAAACTAGTAGTCCCATCACTGGAGCCTTTTTTTAAACTTTATTTTATTGTTTATCCGATTAACCGATTAATCGAACCTAATAATCGGCTAACTAATTGATTTTGATAATAATCGTTAGCTGCAGCTCTATATGTATGGCAGTTCTTTAAAGTAACACTTAACTCAGGAGTTAAATCTTACAAATGCATTCAAGTACCTTAACTATTAACAAAAATTTATCTTATTTGTGTATCACTCGGCTGCAGATCCTCAAATCATCTCTGAATTGGTGCTGACACTGTCCTTCCTTCTGGAGGGGGGCTACTTTTGTTCCCCATGGTCCCTGTGTGTGTTGTGAAGTAGTCACCGCCCCAAACTTGCTCCTCTGATGGACTACAATCTTATGTTTAGTTTAATAATTTGTACTGAGATTGTTGTCCATCCCGGGAGCGATCTTGGAGCGGTGACCACTTCACAACACACACAGGGACCATGGGGAACAGAAGTAGCCACCCTCCAGAAGGAAGGGCAGTGTCAGCACTAATTCATCATACACAAATAAGATACATTTTTGTTAATAGTTAAGGTACTTGAATGCATTGTTTAAGATTTAACTCCTGAGTCTAGTGTCACTTTAAAGAACTGCCATACATCACGTTGGTGTCAGTTACAAAGGCTGCTGAGGTTACACTTTATATGGTTACTTTATACCCCTTATAGACTAGCATATGGCCATCCAGATAGGTTTATGAGGACTCATTTCCGACCAGCATGGCCAGCATCTAAGAGGATTGTTGGCTGGAGAGGGTAAACTGTCAAGTCCTCAGAATAGGCTGGGGCTGTCCTATTAAGGTAAGTAAGCACCTGGAATGGGGATTCAGTGTAACTCTTAGGAGAACTAGAGGATAACCTTAGGAGAACTAGAGAAACTTGCCATACACAGCCCTGTTGCCACCTGCCAGCTCTACAAACATCAATTGGAAATTTGAAGGAGCTGGAAAATTGTTGGCCAAGTGGTGACTGCATTTAATCAGATACAGTGACTGTTCAGGGTTATCAGACCACCGGTAGCCATGGCCAGCAGAGGAGAATCCCTCATCCACGCTGTTTAGTTAGAGAAACTTGCCATACACAGGCCCTGTTGGCACCTCCCAGCTCCACAAACATCAACTGGAAAATTGAAGGAGCTCCAAAATTGTTGGCCAGGCAGTGACTACATCCAATCAGATATAGCCACTGTTCAGATATTTAGACCACCGGTACCCATAGCAAGCAGAGGAAAGTCCTCCATCTACGCTGTTCAGCTAAAACTAAATGTGTATGGCGAGCCTTTGTATACTTGTCCTAAAAATACCCTTGTCCTCTTAGGTTAAGGAGGGATTGGGTTAAGAGTTAAGGGAAGGTAAAGTGTTATATTTTAGTGTTGGAGTTAAATTAAATGAGGATATAGAATAACTGAAATATTCAGGTAACATGCTTGAGGCAGGAATTATTATACATGCGTATATAGGGGGCCAGTTTAGTTCCAAATTATGCTTAGCAGCTTGTCAACTTTTGTTCATACAGCATTGATTATTCAGCTACATTTTAAAGTAAATGCAAACACTTAGCCTATAAATGAAGTTCAGACACTGCAGCCTGAAGATGGCAGTGTACCTCTGTTTAATACTGTAATTGCAGATACAATTACAGTAGAAAAACATAAAGTAGAAAATAAGTGCCCTCTTAGACTTCTAATATCCTGTCCAGGCGATGGGTGTCTGATAGAACAGGAAGATAAATCTGCTCTTTGGGAACATTGACATTAGGGATGTACCGATACCGATACTAGTATCGGTGGCCAGGAAGCCAGGTGGCGAGTCATTACACCTGCCTGGCTACAGATGCCGAGTATTTGGGCGAGTACCAAATGTTCTGATGCTTCCTGATTGGCCGAGAAGCCGCCTCCATGCTCCCTTGTCACTTGTGGCATGGAGCTGGCTTACTGGCCAATCAGGAAGCCGAGTGCTGTGTAATGACATGCTTCCCAGCTTCCTAATTGGTCGGGAAGCTGGCCAATCAGGAAGCCGGATGCCGTGTAATGACGCGGCGCCCGACTTTGTGATTGGCTGGCAATCCGGCCTCATGCTACCTCGTCACCTCATGGAGCTTCATGCTCCCTCGTCACCTCATGGAGCCAGCTTCCGGGCAAATCAGGATGCCGGGCGCCAGGTCATTACACAGCCTTGGCTTCCTGATTGGCCAGAAAGCCGGCTCCATGCTTTATCATCACCTAGTGACGAGAAGCATGGGGGCGGCTTCCCTGCTAATCGGGAAGCCGGGTGGTGAGTCTTTACATGCCGCCCAGCTTCCCGGCTAATCAGGAAGTCAGGTGGCGAGTCATTACACCCGCCTGGCTTCCTTAATGGAACTTCTGGTATCAGTATTCTGTATCGGCGAATACCCCCCAAAAAATATCGGTACTCGATACCGAAATACCGGTATTGGTGCATCCCTAATTGACATTATTTAAAACCCAAATGTGGAGACAGACAACCTGACAGCTGGAGTTGGGCTTTAAGTGTCTTCTCATTTCCATTCTTGTCTTTTCCCTATGACCCCGATACATTTTAAATCTAGGAAAAATAAATTCCCATAGTCATAAAATCTATTGCAGACAGGCTGTCAAACTCTTCCTTGGATATCACCTTGCCATACGGTACAACTGTTCCTCATAACAGATCCTTGAATATAACGCCAACTATCCGTAGCCACACAGCCAGCCTTGTTGGCTTACTGTGCAATGACTAAAAATATCACCGCCCACACGTAGCATCCTCAGACAATGCACAAAACAAAACCAATCCCACCATCCTTACAAATTCTAATAACCCAGCACAGGCTCAGTGGCATTTTCATTTTCTCATCACACAGTGTACAGGTGTCCTGGAAGCACAGGCCTGTGACAATCCTGGGAACTACATCTTTAATTTAATTAAACCGAGAGAGAATAACCAGTCACAGGTCACAGGAAGGCAGCCAAAAAGAAACCAAAAAAAGTTCTCCACATTCTGAACGCAAGTATATCATTACCATATTGAAACAGAAGATATTTATATGTGATCATTTTGATGAAAATGCTAAAATGTAGGGAAATTACTCCTCATTTGAGCATACATGCAAATCAGAACTTAATGGTCCATTTTAGTAACATTACTATTTTAGCCCAATAGCAACAACTAAGGGCCCTTTCCCACCATTGTGGTGAGGTATGAGCATCATTGTAAACAGACACATTGCAGCCTATTACTTTTGAATGGGCTATTTAATGCAAGGCATACATTGACATACCTTAATGTTAAACAACACTGTGGTGTGAATGGGTCCTCAGACTTAAAGCTGCAGTGAAAAGTTTAAATCTAATTGGTTACTATGGGGAACAGCTGTATTTTAATGCAATTTAATAAAAAATAGAAACAAGAGCTCCTCAAATGCAAGCCATCTTTCCATGATGCATGCTGCAATAGACTGATACCCGTACACAGAAGCATTGGACTCAGAACTACCAAGGCATCTTCATAACAAAGATTAATCTGCCACAGCTCAAAACTCTGCCCAAGCAAACTATGGAGGAACCATAGGGTTTGACTGAACCCTGGTTGAGAATGGCTGCTATAAGACATAAATACAAGCTCCACCAGAGTCATCCCTCAATGCACTGGTTAGAAAATGTCAGCTTTAAGAAACATGTAAACAAGCGTTATAGAGAAGAATGGTAGAAGGAAAACGATTTTTCTAATTAGCTTCTGGGGCTAAGTATACTTCAAAGTATTTCTATCAAGGCATACTCTAGTCTATTGTGCCTCTATATAATTTGCCTGGAGGCACACAATACAGAAGAGGTTATAGAAGCAGTCGACGCTATAGGCCCCAGGTTTATTTAGCAAACAACAAGTCTTGGCTTGAGATACACTTTAGAAGTGGACTTGTGCTTTGCCAATTCATCTCGTCAATAGGGTACCAAACAATGGTAAACCTGATAGAGAATCTAACCCTTCCACACTCTTTTTTATAACTGAAGAAAACAACTAAGTACTTTGACCCTGTCCTAGTGACCACTATTTGCCTAACTATTGGCCAAGCGTTGCAGTCTTACCTTTCCCATGTGGCATTTCCTACTCAAAGACATCACCTTGTGTGCTCCAATGTTTTACTGTGGTGTATGAATAGGGGTGGGGTGGGGCGGGTTGACATGCAACAATAAACAGCATTGCTTTGACATTTAGAGTTGGGAGGTGACAGGAATGAGGGTTTGACTCTTTTTCACAAGTACTTTAGGAAAAGCATGGCTGTGACATTCAAAGATGGAAGGTGGCATGAATGAGATAACTGGCACTGCCTTAAAAGTGTTTCAGGAAAAGTATGACTGTGAAATTCGGAGTTGGAAAGTGGCAAGAATGGGGGTGCCTGGCTCTACCTTATAAGTGTTTTAGGAAAAGTATAACTGTGATATTTGGAGTTGGAAGGTGGCAGGAATGGGGTATTCGGCTCTACCTTACAAGTCCTTTAGGAAAAGTATGACTGTGATATTTGAAGTTGGAAGGTTGCAGGAATAGGGTGCCTGGCTCTACTTCAGAAGTGCTTTTGGAAAAGTGTGGAGTTGGAATTTGGAGTCACAAATAAGATGCTTGGCACTTCGTTACAAGCCCTTTAGAGAAAAGCATGGCTTGTGATAATCAGAGGAACGTTGTAGGGAAGGCATGCCTGGCTCTACAAATCCTTTAGGAAATGTCTATAATATGCCTTCTTGTTCATTATCATGGCTTGTATCCGGTCATCCTGTCATCTTAAAATAAATACAAACTCTTTGGTATCACACCCTTAACATTCCAGCTAACCACCCTGATCCAATCTGCGGCCTGAACGGTCAATCGCCGGCACTGGGCACAGATACGCAGGGCCATGCCTACACCACCTTTCAGAAAAGTTGATGTTCACGTGGGATCTTTGCAGTGCGACCAAAATCACACACAATTATAAGCCACGCATACAATACACAACAGCCTTTTCGGGAAAGGTAACCGAGCAGCGGCTGCCGAATCTTGACTGTGGCACTCCGCTTAATTTATGCAGCGAGGCCGCACAATTTGTGACATCACCAGACTACATCAGACTATATCATCTGCTGCGGGTAATAAAACATAATGCAAAATCATGAAAACGGTGTAATAATCGAATCAGGTTTGGGTGATTGTATTGCTGTTGTCTTGTATTACATGCTGATTATAGCCCCGAGTGCCAGTTTGCCTCTTGTCAGTCACTTGCTCGATGGCAGATCTACGTATGGATACAAGAGGAGATGTCATAAAAAGAGGCCCAGAAGGTGTTTGTTAGCGTTCCAATTTCCGCAGCTGACAAAACATACAACTTAAGGGAGAGTAAACATTCTCCGGCGCGGCAAACAAAATGCATGACATCGCAGCCAGAGACCCTTAAGAAAATATTTCAATCACTGACAAGTTTTAACAGAACATAGAGGCGAGCATAAAAGGAAGCAGATTTATTGGGATACGTGATTTTATTTGACAACAAATACAGCACATTTTATGACTTTTGTAATACATATATCATTATATGCTTGTTTCCGACAATAAAACTAGAAGGACAGAGATCACGTGTTGCTGGGATTTTTTTTGTCCATTATAAAAAAAGGTAAATCCTAATGAAATGCAAGACACATAAAACAAGGGGCTCAAGAAATTAATAAAGAAAACCTCAAATACTTTCCATTGCCTGAGTAAGAATAAAAAAAAGCAGCCTGGGCCTATAAAAGCACACCAAGCCACATTTGTATATGTAATAAAAATGTCCTAATGGTGCAGGATTGTTAGATCTACATGTACATTTTCCATATAAAGGATTCCAGATTCAGACACAAGTGCAACATGTTGTAAATATATTGTACTAACTGTACCTGCTGCCCAAATACGACATATGAAAATCTACTTCTGCTGCAACCCCAACAACTGGCTGCTTGCTGCTGGTAAACTAATCCTAAAGCATAAACAATCCAATTGAGTGCCAGACAAAATGGTGAGTGTCTAAAATCACTTTCATTTTTACAATAATTTTTTTTTTTTTTTACATTTAACTTTATTGCCATCACATAGGGGTATAACAAGCCCCTTATGTAATAGCAAATATAATGTGACAGGTCCTCTTTATGGAGACATCAGAAGTCTTTCCGACCCCTAAAGTCACCTAGGGACCCCAAAGAAGCTGATGAATCTGCTTCACCAGCTTCTACTTCTGGCTCTAGGAGCCAGAGAATGTGCCCAGTGACACCGGAAGTGATGTGATGCACATCACTGGACCCGGAAGTGATGTGCATCACATCACTTCCGGTGTCACTGTCCTAGAGCCAGAATAAGAAGCTGGTGAAGCCTGCTGATAGCTGATGAATCTGCTTCACCAGCTTCTACTTCTGGCTCTAGGAGCCAGAGAATGTGCCCAGTGACACCGGAAGTGATGTGATGCACATCACTGGACCCGGAAGTGATGTGCATCACATCACTTCCGGTGTCACTGTCCTAGAGCCAGAATAAGAAGCTGGTGAAGCCTGCTGATCTCCCTCCGATCCATCAGGGGAGACCCACCACGCCGGTCCCAGGCTGGCACGGGGGACAGCGGAGCCCGGGAAGCCGATGGCGGCACCGGCGGAGCAGCCGTGTTCATGGTATAACCACTTCCAGCGGATGACTTCTATGTACGTGAACCCGCTGGAAGTGGTTAATGTGCCCTCACACACAGGAGTGTCATATAATTGGCAGGGACTGCTGACACTTGTATTGCCCTCACACACAGGAGTGTCATATAATTGGCAGGGACTGCGGACACTTGTAGTGCCCTCACACGCAGGAGTCATATAATTAACAGGGACTGCTGACACTTGTATTGCCTTCACACACAGGAGTGTCATAGAATTGACAGGGGCTGCTGACACTTGTAGTGCCCTTACACGCAGGAGTGTCATAGAATTGACAGGAACTGCTGACACTTGTAGGGCCCTCAGACACAGGAGTGTCATAGAATTGACAGGGGCTGCTGACACTTGTAGTGCCCTTACACGCAGGAGTGTCATAGAATTGACAGGGACTGCTGACACTTGTAGTGTCCTCACACGCAGGAGTGTCATAGAATTGACAGGAACTGCTGACACTTGTAGTGCCCTCACACGCAGGAGTGTCATAGAATTCATAGGGACTGCTGACACTTGTAGTGTCCTCACACACAGGAGTGTCATAGAATTGACAGGAACTGCTGACACTTGTAGTGTCCTCACACGCAGGAGTGTCATAGAATTGACAGGGGCTGCTGACACTTGTAGTGCCCTCACACGCAGGAGTCTCATAGAATTGACAGGGGCTGCTGACACTTGTAGTGCCCTCACACACAGGAGTGTCATAGAATTGACAGGAACTGTTGACACTTGTATTGCCCTCACATACAGGACACCAGGACTGTCATATAATGATGAGTGGGCCCAAGCTTTGTACAGCAGCAAGTAAGTAAATAGAAAGTAAAGTCAACTGCTAAGTGATATTAAAGTCCGGCCCCTGATTTTATTCACAACCCTCGGCATGGCCCTTAGTAAGTTTGGATTTGACACCCCTGTCCGAGAGGAAAGCACCCGGCTCATTCCTTCCCTGGGCCGTGGAGGAGCAGGGCTTCCTTTGTGTGTTCTCCTTGTTGGTTGACTATGCCTTTTAAAAGCCCAGCAAACCAATAATATGTATAAGATCTGCTCCTGGTTTTGTAAAATATCTTCACCACACAACGAGCTGCTAAAATACTCAAGCTAAGCCCATGCATAGACCGCATCCAACAGGAAACAAGTGCCAAAACCACCGCAAGACACAACAGCCATTCTGGCAAATGCCGGAGTCGCCACACCTCTAGCGCAAGGCCTGCTGTCTAATGTAATAGAAATACCTTCAAGCAGCTGAACTTATGAGGCTATCACACAATGCATAATACTGCTTATGAGCTGCAGACACGGCTCATGTTAACCCGACAGATATAAAGAATTTTTATGACACAAACGAGAAGAAGAATGAAGTGCCAAGTTTCCATTTCAGCGGTTAGTCTTATAAAGGGGTAAAAAAAAAAGTTAAACCCACTTCAGTGTCTAAACGACGATTAAATACCGTTTGTCTAGCGGCAGGTGAATTTCCAAGCTGGCATAAAGTAAAACGCAGATTCTGCACCAAGCTTTACACGGTGTGTGGTCACCTACAGCAACCAATCAGCAGCTTTCATTGACCTGGCCGCTCTACATGGGTGAACGTTGACATAGAATTAGTTGTTATGGTTTACTGCACGCATCAGTACACTTTGGGGGTGATCAATAAATCTTCTGCCCAGGGACTAGGTAGGTGAATGCCATTCGCATGCAGTACTGCCACTAGATGGCGCCGGGGAGCATAGGAGAAACCACATTTAATGAGGAACCCCCAGGAATGTAAAAAGTTAAACCTTGCAGGTGGCTACCCCTGCACTGCAAGGGTCAACTGCTCGTTTTTTCTCTGGAAAAAATATACTTATCTGATCCTCGATGCCACCTGGATGCTAAAGCGGTCACTGCAGCATGGGCTCCGGTGGTCTAAGCCCCAATGACGCCATCATGTCTAATACAGTCTATTCACCTGCATCAGACATGAGGATGCGGAAGGACAAACCCCAGTCGGAGTGGATGGTGAGGGAGGTGAGCACTCACTACCGCAGGACTGAGAATCAGGGGAATATATCTTCTTTATTCGGTCCACTAGAGAAAAATGAGCAGTTAACCCTTGCAGTGTGGGGGTAGCCCCACTATATGTTCCTGTTTACACCTTTGCGTTCCGTGCAAATTCATGTCAAAACGCGTCAAAAACTTGCATCATGCTTGCGGTGCCATTACTTATTAATGGCACCCCAAACACAGCCAGGAAAACACATTAAATGCACAGAAATACGTGGTGAAAAAAAAATTGGTACGCCTGTAGCAGAATCTGCTACATGAGATACTTTCCCTCCTTTGTCACATGGCAGCACCGATTGAAATCAATGGGTGACACAGGGCAAACATGGGAAAAAACGTACGTGAATGCGCGCAAACACGACACAGTTGCCAAGGTTTCAATAAGGCATAAGGGTCCATTCACACAATTTGTGTTGGAGCTGCGCTGGCCGTTGTTTGCAGCCCGTTGTTTGCAGCATTGCAAGACAAGGCAATGTTCCTTGTCATGATAGTGCCCATTCACACCATTGCACTGCATTGCGGTAGGAACATGGTGGTGTGTGCTGAAAAAAGTAAGGTATGCCCTACTTTTTTTTCAGCACAGCGGGATGTGACACAGCACAACCGCCTTGCACCTCGCTGTGTCCATAGAACTGAGTAATAAATCACTTGTGCCATTTCAATAAAGTTCTAACAAAAAAAAAAAAGAGCACAGTGCGATGCGCTGGGATAATCACTTCAGCACTGTGCTGGGGCTCTATCGAAAGCTCCAACTCATCGAAATCTAACTACCTCACTTCTGGTGCTCAGAAAGACTGGAGCTCTGTACAGTTGTGGTGCGCATGTGCGTTGCAGAATACTCGTTGAGTTTGCCACCTGATGAATATTGTTAAAATGTAGCTGTACAGAGCTCCATCAGTCTTTATGTTTTGTAGTCTAACCTTGTCCGGTCGAAATCTCCAACTTGCAAGTACCCGGCAGTGAGGTAGTTGGAGATTTGCACGAGTTGGAGCTTTCCATAGAACACCGGAGCACCGATGATGTGCGGTTAACGCATCGTCAGGTGTGAATGGGTCCTAAGGGTTAACTGTTTACATACCTGGAGTTCTTCTTTACTCCAAACTCCACCTAACACTTTATAAGCAGTTACAGCAACATTTGTAATTGTTTTTTTTTTCTTTTGGGATAAATGAATAAAATCTGAGCATTGGAATCACCCATTAGTGGTTTATGGGTTGTCTCAACCCTCTATCTGCCACTTTTGTTGGACAGCTTGGTCTGTTAAAGGAAGTTAAAATAAAACAGACTTCCTGGCCGGATTGCCAGGTAAAGTAAAGGGGATAAAAGGCTGTGTTGCGATATATCTTAGTGGACTTTTTCAGACACACATAGATTTGCAATAGAGATGGAGGTTTTGTTTGTTTGTTGATAGAAACTTGGTTCATACAATGGAAGGGGCCAATACAATACAGGCCAAACTGGTTTTACACAATGGTGTAGCTTGTCCTGTATTGATTTGTATCACAATGGGATGGTGATCGTAAATAGTCACACCTAGCCTGGTCAAGATTCAAATCAAAATCTTGACTACTGATGGCAATTTATGGTACGTGAAATGCATTGTATTGCATTTTAGAAAGGTGAAAGGGGCGTCGCTTCCATTGTTTTAGGCCAGTTTTCTCTCAATAAAAAGCCAGTAGCTGAAAGATGACACAGCAGTTCACCAACACAGCACTTCACCAGACCAGGGCTTCAAAGGAGGGGGACAGTACGAGGGCGCTTCACAAGACGAGAGGACTTGCTTGAAGACCAGGACATACAAAGGATACTGCAACGAGAAGCCATTCTTCCTAGGCCTAGTCCTGCTCATCACGGAATCTGTGGAGCCTGCAGCCTAAGCTAAGTATATTTTCAGTGTTTCCCCTCCTAGAAATCATACATGTACTAGAAGATAGTGTAGTGGGTGCATGTTATGTTTGTAGCAGCCAGTCTTGTTTATGTATTTGCTTGCTTTTCCTGTAACCAAGTGTGTATACGCAGCATTTTCGCCAAGTAAAGTACTTTTAATGCTACTGAGTCAGTTTCCTTGAAGTTTACTGCAAGAACAGACAACAAATAGAAATTAAAGTTTTGCCAAGCTTTACAGCTGGGCTCATCCTTGGGATAAGCTTGACGTCTCTGGGATTTGTAGTCCAGAGCATTACAAAGGCTTAAAAAGCGCTGTGCAAACTGTTGGGGCTATATAAATCCTGTATAATAATAATAAAAAAGAAAACTAATGCAGCTACCATGTCTAAGAATAAGTAAGCTGCAATATATTACATTTTGGAATTTGGGCTTAGAAACGCTTTAAGCAGAAGAATCAAAATGGTTAATTTTCTGCTTGATTCCTTGGTGATGGAAGTTACATCGAACATTGTAATCCTGTCTCAGCATTACTTTCTGTACCCCTGGTCAGGATCCAGCCCTTTATGGTGTTCAGAAAATGAAACATAAGAACATTCATATTCCGCCGTTGTGAAACGCATTTACAATGTAATCATGAGGGGAATAACTATTTAAACAGCAAGTGCAAAAGCAAACTTTACAACTGATAAACTGAATTACTCAGGCATAATTTGATTAGCCATTTAGCACCGCGTTTTCCCAATCCTCGTCCTGGAAAATGAGACGATTAAAACTGTATTTCTTGTGGAACAGAGTGAAAAAAAGGAAACTTTTTTAAAATTCTAAAACAAGCAATTTATCCAGAAAGTGCAATTCCAGGCAACACGTTAAATGGATCAACTGTGAATGGTATCCGGCAATCACTAAAGGCAAATAATATGATCGTGTATGGAGGACAGCTGCTCATCTACAGGCTTGTAAATATTCAAAGAACAACACCGCTTCCGGCTTCCTGATTGGCCAGAAAACCAGCTCTATGCTGCACGGAAACGGCATCCCCGCTAATCAGGAAGCCGGGCGGCAAGTCATTACAAGCCACCCGGCTTCCTTAATGGGATTTCCGGTATCGGCATTCTGAATCGGCGAGTACTGAGAAAAAAAAGCAATTGGTGCATCCCAAATACAAACAATGTCATTAGTTTATAATACATTCAGAGTCATTAAAGAGGTGTGGAAATTGGGGAAATTCTCAAGAGACAGCAGAAGTAGAAGGAGCTCCGATCCACAGACTGAATGAAGAGGGAGATCCTTGCACTGCAACTTCTCAGGTACAGCTTCCTCTCCAGCAAGGAGAACAGTGAGCAACACAGTATTGACATCACCAAATCTCACTCCAAAAAGAAGCAGCAGTACCTTATATGATCTCACACTGCAGATAAGATGGCTATGAGGCTGAAGGCATAGAAAGAGTGCTCACTCAATTCAAGGAAAATGTAGATTTATCAGGGTATTCCTTTAGGCACCATTACAGAAGAACTGCAGCCAAAACCTTTTTTTGTTAGTTTTGTATAGAGTATGGGTGCGGTGTTCCACTGAGGAGATCTCCCTTCACTTCCTCTGCAATAGCCACAACAGGAAGTGAGAGGAAATCCCTCCAAAGAAAGGGAAATCACTGGTGTCACCGGAACTAATGTCCATTTTTGAAGATTTCATATCTATTCCAGTTCTGATGGGAACCAGAAATTTGAGATCTTAGTTTACTTTCAGTGATATCGGTCACCAGGGCAAACAGAGAGGGTGAATCTCCCCAACGGGGACACAGGCGGCAAAAAAAAAACCAACGTCCAGGTGTTCTAATCCCTCTCCTTTCTATCCAAAACTATTAAAAAAAAAAAGTTTGGCTTCAGTCTCACTTTAACATTTCAAGATGTTCCCCATACAGCAAATCTTCACTGTTACAGTTCAGGTCCACTTTAACTGTTGCATTCCACTCTGGTACCAACCAATATTTGCTAAAACAGAGATTAAGCATATTCTTTAATGCACCTATAGCAACGGTATTTCCCCAGATATCTTGTCCCCCTGCTCATGCAACCAACCTACAGAACTTGGCATCAAATTATAGCCATTCCCTGCAAGAACAGTTTCATTTTTGGTGGCCTTCAAAGACACTTTCATATTACAAAACTAGGCCTAGCCAGCTAGTAATAAAAGACCCTACCTGCTTTGCCTGGTTTTAGAAAGTGTTGACAAGGTCTATATCTACAGGGCAGCATTAGGTAAGGATCTGCAATTGAATACAACAGAATCCTCTCTCTCTCTCTCTCTTTATATTTCTCCTGAAGGAGCTGATTATTGTCCCCCAAATTGGAGGCACACTTTTAATCTGCAGAGGCAATGGAATGATGTGCGCGCTGGAAAACGGAGGAGGTGCTATGCAACTGTGAAACACAATCGATGCAACGTGTTTTGTTTTATAGGATGTGTCTGTTCATGTAGAAGTTTAATGTGATGATGTTTTTAAGTCACATGTTACTTGTGCAATGAACTGAACTAACTTTTCAGTCTCCAGCAGCATCAACTTTCAAAACCACTGCCAGCCTGTCAACCTCAAAACACCTGGGTACACTACAGTATATGTCATCCAACCACAAATGTCACACCTAGCGAGGCTCATGTGAAATCAAACCACAAGAAAGAAAGCAGAGATCGAAAGATAGCTTTATTGCTGAGTAACTGCTGTGCCAGGACCAGGGGCCCTTACATAGCACTTTAATAGCAGGAAAAAAATGGTCCAAGCAGCAAAAAGCTACCTAAACTAAGCCTGCCCAAATTTGGGAAATTTGAGTGAATAATTACATTAGTAGAGGCAACGTTCAGTGCAAAATGTTTTGCCAAATCATTAGTAGATCCAGATATATAAACAGCTGAAATTATAGGCACGTCTCAAATTTTTCTGCGAAAATTGAGCTTTCCATCAACCACCGACCTTCCTGTTGGTCAATAACTCCAACCAAATATTAAGGGCCATCATGGAGGTTTAGGATTCAGGGTTGTGTTGCACAGACGCTGGTCATTTTTGCTGCCCCCACCGTGGCAAATTGTATGCCAGGCAATCAGTAGATATAAGCAGCTGAAATGATAGGCATGTCTCAATTTTGTCTGTGAGAATGCAGCTTCACCAACTCCACCCACTTCAGGCAACGTCTTAAAGGACAAATGCGACATCTTGGTAACAGAGCCGTGCTGGGGACAAATGCCGCCCAAAGCGAGCACTTCTGCCACTCCCTCTGCAACAAACTGTATGCCAAACAATCAGTAGATCCAGATATAGAAACATCTGATGTTTATAGGCAAACCTCAACTATTTCTGTTAAGTTGAGCTTCCCCAACCACCTCAGACTTCTTGCTGGTCAATAAATCCACCCAACCTATTAAATGACCAATGGGTAAGCTCAGGAACAGGGCCATGCCAGGGGCAGATGTTGCCTAAGGCGGACATTTTTGCTGCCCCACCAAAGCAAAGATGACTATCTTGGGTGGAGATAGCGCTGATAGTGTAACAGGCGCAGTGGCTAGGCAAGGAGCTCAGTATCACTGAGCCTGTGAACTACACTTAGGATGGACCGTCTCGTATGGACACTCCGGCCTCAGTGCCGGCCCCCAATCATGCCTCCATAAATGATGCCTAGAGTGGCCTGCCTCAATAGGCTTCATTGCCCTGCTTAGCAAACAGTTGAGCAGGTGCAAAACCAACTTTTTAGTTTGTACAGTATTCTCAGAACAGTTTAAACATTATGGCAGCTCCTCTATAACTGTATATGACCGAGGAATTGGCCCTGGAAACAGTTCAGCACTAATCAATAATCGATACCAAGCAATCAGAATCCATCTTTTTTTATTCCTAGGATCGATCTTCCATATTGCCATGTTACTGCCTTGTGTCCACTTGTATCTTGGCTTTGGCCATACTGTAATGGGATTAAAAAAAAGTTGTTTTGAGTGCCCCCAATTATCTAAGGCAATTCTCTTTTAAACGGCCCAATAGAACATGAAGCATTCCATTTTCACCAAAAACAAAGAAGAAAAAATCCCCAGCCTTTAGACTAATATCATTACTTTGCAAACCCTAATAAACCGTCTCAGGAAGCACGGTTCACTAGTTTCTGTCTCGGCACTTACAATAATTACTGTATTTACAGGTCAATTTATCTACTGAGTGCACAAGTACTAAACATAGGTCTACAGTATAACATACAGTGACGGGGTGAGATAATCTGGTACTGGGGCCAAAATCACCTTCCCTTGTCACACAGTGCCAATAGTGTCTAACAGTCCATGCATTCTACATAAAGCTGCTCCAACATGTTAGAGAAACTGCAGCAAAGAGAATGGTCAACTTTCCACCATACTGTAACATCTGTAAAGTCAGAAAGAGGTGTTGTGGGACTCTAATGGTGCAGTGATCACAACATGCAATTTTTTTCTAAATAAGAACTTATGTTTGGCCATTCCAACAGTGATCATCAGAGTAAAGCTGCTGGGTTCTGGCCACAATCCGTTCCAGATAGTGATCATTGTCCCTAGCAGTGATCACTACAGAAAAATAGAAGAGTGGTGGCAGATAAAGAGCAAGTGGTCTATCAAGTCTGCCCCCTCTCCATCTTTTTTTATTTCAACATTAGGGTTTTCAATTTTTGTAGAGACCTGTGTTGATCCCAAGCGTGTTTAAAGCAGAACCCAAGGATGTGCAATAACTGCTCGTTTTGGTCTAGGGGATGGATTAAAGATCCTCAATAACACATGGCTGCTATATTGCTCCCCGCAGCCTCTTCTCCCAGAGAACCGTGAAGCCATCACGTCTAATGCAGGTCTTTTCACTTGTATTAGATGTGAGAACACCGATGGGCATAACACAGCTGGAGCAGAGAGCCAGAGACATGAGCACTGACTGCTGCAGGACCAAGGAACAGGTGAGTCTATTTCCTTTCTTTTCTGGCCCCTAGAGAAAAATGAGCAGTTAATCCTTGCAGTGTAGGGTTAACTCCACTATAAGGGTTAAGTGTTCTGCTTTAAATCAACTTACAGCTTACTGATCCCACCTACAGTTGATGCCTTTTTGGCATAAAAAAGAGTCAATTTTAAGTGTATGATGACATGGTTCCGTTCCCCCGACTCGTACTTTACTACTGTCACCCTGTAGTGACATTTGGGGTTGGAGCAACCTTTCTCAACCAGGGTGCCTTCTGATTTCCTCAGGAGTGCCTTAAAATTTTCACACCATGTCATGCATGGAAGGGATTCTGGAAGGGATTCTGGTCAGAACCCAGCAGCTTTACGCTGATTATCACTGTTGCCATGGCCAAATATAAGTTATTGTTGTGAAAAAAATATGAGGTTGGAGCAGCCTCTCAACCAGGGTGTCTTCTGGTTTCCTCAGGATTGCCTCAAACCTTTTACACGTGTCATGCATTGGAGGGGCAATGCATAGTTTTTTTACATTTTAGATAGGGGTGTCTCCAATTTTAAAGGATGCTGCGACTGGTTGAAAAAGAAAAAAGGTTGACAATTGTAATACATCTGAAGCAATCCATACTGATAAGAAGGGATGCACCGATACCAATACTAGTATCGGTGCCTAAACCAAGTACCCGTACTTGCCCAAATGCTCACAATACTTATGCTGATACCGTAAATTACGCTATCAGGAAGCCGGGCAGCAAGTCATTACCGGACGCCCGGCTCCCTGATTGGCCACGAGGCAGCACGGAGCTGGCTTCCTGGCCAATCAGGAAGCCGGGTGGCTTGTAATGACTCGCCCCCCGGCTTCCTGATTGTACAGAAAGCTGGTGATGAGGGAGCATGGAGCCGGCTTCCCAGCTAATCAGGAAGCCAGGGGGCAGGTAATGAATTGCCGCCCGGCCATCTGGCTAATCAGCAAGCTCTGCGGCAGGTCATTACACGCCGCCCAGCTTCCTTAGTGGGACTTTATTGACAAGTACCGGAAAAAAAATATCGGTACTCGTACTAGATACTAAAAAAACGGTATCGCTGCATCCCCACAAATAAATCCCTTCTTTTCAATTCTTTGGGTGTTGGAACAACCGGTGGATGGAACCACAACTCTGCATACAATGCATTGCTTTATATTAAGCTGCAACAATATCAATAAAGATGACATTCTGAAGCAGATTGGTGGGCAGACAACGCATCTCAATGAAAAAAGATTGAGAAAAGCTGGGTTGGAGGCAGAAAACACAGCACATGGTTGGGGACACAGAAATACGACACACCTAAAAAGTGTTGAATGTTGAAGAGATTGACAGAGACTGCAACATTGGAACATAAGGGATGACAGGTGTCCACCGGAGAGGCAAATATAATACCACTACCCTTCCTTTAGGATTGAACCTTAAATTAAAGCTCTGTGCAGATTTCTAGCATAAGCAGTGCGACACTCACAGGTGACCTAATCAATTAGATTCCTGGGGTTGTACTGCATACCAACAGTGTTCAAGTTTACAAAGGTTCATTTGGAAGGACAAAAAAAGACTGTTCAGCAAATATAAAGGTTTTATTTAATCCTTTCCCATAAGCCCTCATGGGCAGGGTCCTCCTTACCATCTTGTGTTGAATTGTATTGTGATTGTAATGTCTTCCTTATATTGTAAAGCGCTGCACAAACTGTTGGCGCTATATAAATCCTGTATAATAATAATGATGATGAGGTTCTAAATATGGGGCAAGTATGGTCAAATGTTTACCTATTGTTGGCTATTCCCCAAAAAAATTTACAAAAACACCAAAAAGTACGAAACCTCTGAGCACTATTTTCTTCTACAAATCTCTGGAACAGACAGATGTATGCAAAATATAACGGGTGAGCACTTTGTAGCTTATTTGATTAAATAAATAAACCAAAACTGCTCAACTGGTGGCCAAGCGCTAATATCACCCTGCCAGGCAGAGTCACTATAATAAATAAGAGAGGAAAAAGCTTTATCTTGTATATATTTTTCATTTTCACCGTTTACGGATTCCTATGAGGGAGCTGCCAAGGGAACAAAACTCTAAGCCTCAATTATAACTGATACGTACTTATTACTAGGAGCTGCCGCTGCCACATTTGGCACAGTGGGTAGTGTCATTGGGTTAACTCTGTTTATCGCTAGTAAGGGTTAAAGTGTATATACATTCAAAATCGAGTGTTCAGTATGTTTTGCTGTATAGAATTTTCTTAAGAAAACAGTGTGTACCTGTCTTGTATTTGTTTATTTATTTTATTTCAAATGGGTTTAGTGACACTGGAAGCAAATCATTTGTTTTAATCTTTTGCAAAGCTTTTTATCTGGAGATCCTGCCAAGTAACATCACTTCCTGCAATGTTTTTTTTAACCTGCCAGGAGCAGCACTTCCTGTTGCAGGCTGACAGCAATACAGGCAGTCCACGGGTTACGAACAAGATAGGGACTGTAGGTTTGTTCTTAAGTTGAATTTGTATGTGAGTTGGAACAGGTACATCTTTTAAGTGTAACTCAAGCCAAAAAATGTTTTTGTTTTGGATAGCACAGGGAAGGGTTTACCCCCTGTAACGTTTGTTTTTCTGAGTGTGCCCCTGTTCAGAAGATTTCCCCTCACTTTCTGTCCCTGTGACAATTGGATTTTGAAAATTTTGGGTTGTTGTGGATACAAGGATTGGTGATAAAGCTTCAGTGGAGACACCTTTTTCCCATGATAACTCTTACAGAAGTGAATTTCCCTTCCTAGGGGTAGATTTCCTCTCACTTCCTGTTGTCTCAAGGACAGGAAATGAGAATAAATCTTTCTAATGAGGTTACAGACAACAGTAAAAACCTCACAATGACCCAGAAGAAGAGGTGGGCGCCCCTCGTCTGCACGGCTAACAAGAGCCAACTTCCTGTAATGTGCGTACAGTACTACGAACCAGACCCAAAAAGGCGGGCACTCCTCGTCAGCACAAGCGCGGTAGCATTACAACTACCTTTTCTGTACAGTAATAGCCTCCGTTTGTAAGTAGGAGTCGGATGTAAGTCGGATGTATGTAACTATAACTGTATCTATCAAGATAGGTGGCCCAATGACCAGTGACAGAGCAGACACAGCAGGCTGACATGCTAATGGCAAGGCAGTGGCTTTAGTGCTGCTGGCTTAGTGCTGCTACAGGAAGTGCTGCTACTAGCAGGATCAACAGGTACAAAAACATTACATTAGATGCACAAAAAGCCATTTTGGTTAAAGCAGAACTATGTGTAAAAATAGTATTAACCCTCGAAGTGGGGCTACCCCTGCACTAAAAGGGTAAAGGGCTCTTTGTTGTCTAGGTTCAAAAATAAAAAAGTTATGCTCACCCAGTTCTCTGAGCTGACATGCTGTTAGACCAGTCCCTTCCACTTTTACTCCCGTTCCTCTGCAGCAGTCTAAGGATCCTCAAGTCATCACGTTCTATACACAGTGTATAGGACATGAGGATGCCGAGGTACATGCCACTGCTGTAGTGGAGGAGGCAAGAGGCTGGAGGGAGCTCTGTCACAGTTGCCCAACTTGGAGGATCTGTTTAGTTACCCGAGTGACACCATTGGAGGGGTGACACTAAAATGACTGACAGTCATTTTGGTGTCACCCCGTCTAAAAAGTCGGGCACTCTGTCATGGACCGAGAGCTCAACAGTGTCAGGAGAGAGGAGGGGACCCGGCGGCATACCTCATCCCTCCGGATGAACGTCCCCTCCTCCCACTGCAGGCATCAATTAGATGGGCATGCATGACGTCACGGCGAGGTTTTACCGGGTCTCCGCTCCTTGGGACGCCCCTGGCATCGAGATCTTGCTTTTTTATTGTTACAGTAAATGTAAATCTGAACTGGGCTGTAAGGGAACGTAGGCCCTTTTCACATCAGGGTATTTCGCCACACGTTTTCTTTCTGCGCTGAAATGCATGCAAATATAAATCCCATGTATTCCTATGGGGGCCGTTCACGCAAACACGCTGGACCACGGGTAACAATATGCCCATTGTTTAAAATAGCCCATGAGCTTCTTTTGTGGTGCATATCAGCTCGTTTTGCTCTAAAGACTTTTCTGCAGCTGAGACTGCTTTTCATTGGGCAACTGAAAAGGAGCTGAAAATGAGCCTTAAAATGCTCTTACATAAGAACAGAAAACAACTGTAAAATGAGCTGAAACACAAAAAAAAAAGGCTCAAAAACACGCAAAAAAAATGTGCGAAAAAAAGTGTAGAACCGCTGTCGCCCTGGTGTGAATGGGGCCTTAGGCCTCTGCCTTTGACTTTCTTTGTAGGGATGCACCGATATATGGGACGCCGAAACATATCAGCGGAAAATGGCACTTTTGGCTTGAATAAATAAATAAAATATTTAAAAAAATAAATAAAAATAAAATGGAAAAAAAATGGAAAAAGTTAAAATAAAAAACATTTTCGGTTTCAGCTTGACATTTTTTTTTAATTTCGGTTTTGAAATTGTCATTCTCGGTGCACCTCTATTTGTTTGTCTTGTAAGAACACTTTGCTCTCTGAGTTTTGCTCGGTGACGGGTTCCCCTTAAAAACAATTGCCAAGTTCCCTGAAGCAGAAACCAGCTCCCAAAGTCATGAAGGGGTTAAGACCAGACAAAGCTCGGTTTCTGCTCCTTAACACGCTGCGTTCTGAAGCCAGGAAAGCTGCAAGCGAATCCAAGAGTCACCCCGAGCCCGTGTTTTTCTTGAGAGGGCTTCGTTGTTCCAGCTGTACTTGTTGTCTTGCTTGTATCAGATCTTTCATCAAAAGAAGATGAAAAGAAGCCCAGGGATGGCAGCGAATCACTCCTTCCCCATTGTGCTCCTATCACATCTGCTTGTCGAGGAGCCGTCTACATGTCCTTTGGCCAAGGTGGGGCTGGGAGTTCGGCAGGATCGCGTTTGATCGCGGCATGATGAGGGATATCCCAGAAAGGCCGGGGGTGCTGAAAACATGCCGGGACCCCCTTTTGCTAGGCCAAGGTTTAAGGCGGTTAACCCCTGCAGGGACACAAAGGCCACCATCAATGGGATTCTTTGACAAGCTCAGTCGTAAGCGAAGGAGTTAATGGACATTAAAGAAAAAAGCGCGATCAAGTATTGCTTGAGATCCACAGACGCGGGCTTTGTTTAATAATTCCTTATCATTTTCAGATGAGACATCTGATATGCCATTTGTCTACTTATTGGGCTGACACCACACAACATAACCAAATCTGTGCTGTACTTCATGAAACTTTGATCAAAGTTATGTACAAGTTGCACACTGGCTTCTTGAATAGTAACTATGTGTATATGTTAAGCACTGGCTTCTTGGACAGTACCTATGTATAAGTCACACACTGGCTTCTTGAATAGTAACTACGTATAAGTTACACACTGGCTTCTTGAATAGTAAATATGTATAACTTACACACTGGCTTCTTGAATAATAATTCTGTATAACTTACACACTGGCTTCTTGAATAGTAACTACGCATAAGATACACACTGGCTTCTTGAATAGTAACAACTACGTATAAGTTACACGCTGGCCTCCTGAATAGTAACTCTGTATAAGTTACACACTGGCTTCTTGAATAGTAACTACGTATAAGTTACACGCTGGCTTTCTGAATAGTAACTCTGTATAAGTTACACACTGGTTTCTTGAATAGTAACTACGTATAAGTTACACGCTGGCTTCTTGAATAGTAACTACGTATAAGCTACATGCTGGCTTCTTGAATAGTAACTATGTATAAGTTACACACTGGACCTTAGACCGCTGCAGTGGAGGGGGAGAGGGGCTCCAGGGATTGGTCAAAGAGCAAGTCAACTCGGAGGATCGGGTGAGTGTAACTTTTTTCTATTTTTGACCCGACGCCAAACCGAGTAGTTAATCCTTGCAGTGCAGTGGTAGCCCCACTGAAAGATTTAATAATATTTATACCCGGAGTTCTGCTTTAAAGCCTAATTCCAGCTAACACTTGTTAAAGGAGAACTATGGGGTCAGTGTTTTTCCCATAGTTCTCCTTAGGGTAACGGGAGGACACAAACTAGCATCCTCCCGTCGCCCTAGGCTCAGTATACGGTGAGCTACAGCTCGCGGTATACTGAGATGCCTCAGCCGGAGCGGATCTCGACCTGGACGTCGGGATCCGCCCAGCTGCGTGAGTGACAGCTGGCTCTGCCTATCTAGAGGCAGAGCCAGCTGTACCCGCCCCCTCCCCGTCCGTTCTGCCAGTCAGCGCTGGCAGATCGGAGCGGGGAGAGGGGAATCCAGCCCCTCCCCCTGTCACGGCAGAGAGCCGTGACAGGATCGAGAGGTGAGCGAACGCCGGTATGTGTTCGCTCACCTCCCGATCTACTGAGCCGACCTGTGACAGTCTCATTGTCACAGGTCGGCTAGAATTATGAGGTGAGTGGAAATGACTCATCTCATAGTTCTCCTTTAAGCAGTTACAGCAACAACAGGTTTATGCTAATTAAATGAAAGCTGACTGTTGCCAGCCCAGGGGGGCACATCAAAGTTATAGTTATGTCAAATGTTAGCTTAGTTTGCTTAAACAAGTAGAACTTGCTAGAGAACAATGGTCCCGAACCAGTTGCTTGGGAGCTACATCTGGCTTTAAGGTACTTTTTGATGTGGCTCACAAGTGCTCAGCATTCCCGCCATCACTGATGCTTCATTGCCCTCGCAGCATGACAACCAGTGGGATATCTGCCACTCTCATCCCTCTACGGACCCACCACCAACATCAGCATAACTCGTTTGGTGAGCAGAGTGGGTGCAAGTGTGGCTAACCTTTCTTTCTCTTCTCTGCATTGAAAAATCAACAGATTGGACCACTGGATGAAAGACTGCAAATAGCAAGTTTAGTAACTGGTGTATGATAAAGAGCATTTCCTGCAACACTTTGCACTCATTATCACCACCTATAGCAGTGGTGGCGAACCTTGGCACTCCAGCTGTGCCAAAACTACAAATCCCAACATGCATCTGCCTCTGGGAGTTACAGTAATACCTTGGTTTACAAGTAACTTGGTTTGAGAGCGTTTTGCAAGACAAGCAAACATTTCTGAAAAATGTTGCCTTGATATACAAGCAATTGTCTAGCAAAATTTTGTAGAAAAGCACCACCGAATAAGGCTGTAGCAGTGCGAGCGATGAGTCTGTTTAACAACAATGCAATGTCACATTGGATAGATTCCTTGTTAAGGTTTTACGAAATGAAAAATATTCCATTGAGTCAAGAGATATCAGTGATTCCGTTAGTGACAGTGAAAGTCGTCCTACACAATAATCCTCCTCTCTCTTGTCCCCCTCACACCTGCCACGAAGGTACCGGTAATTGGTTTATTTTTCTTTATATTTTATACAGTATTATATTACAGTACAGTATTGTAATCATTGTAATCATTTGTATATGAATATTTTTGTGTTGTGGAACGAATCATCTGAATTTCCATTATTTCCTATGGGGAAATTCGCTTTGATATACAAGCGCTTTGGATTACAAGCATGCTTCCGGAACGAATTATGCTCTTAAACCAAGGTATTACTGTATGTATGTGGCTGTCAGAGCCTTGCAATGCCTCATGGGACTTGTAGTTCCAAAACAGCTGGAGTGCCAAGGTTCGCCACCACTGACCTAGAGGAATGCTACACAGCCCAGTGGTTGCAAGCAATGCTCAGACTGGACCTGCATGGATCTGTGCCCCCCTGTCAGTTTGAAGGCCAAGGCCTCATACATCGGAGGTAGACAAATTAATATGGAATTTCGGAGCCGATCTGTGCAATTCAGGAACCAGCAGGATTTTTTTCTTAGGAGCCAGCTCCATTGATACTGGAGAAAACCCCAAAAGTTAGGCGCCAGCTATAAGTTTTAGGGGGCATTGGCTACCTGGCTCCTGGAATTTGTCCAGCCATGTCATACACACATAAATCCAAAAGGAGCACCCGCAGCCACAGGCATAACGAAAAGTCATAAGGACCCAGTGGATAGTCTTAACTGAAGACCATTAATGCAATAAGCTTCAACAATCCAATTCAGCTGCTCAACACACACCATGATGGGCCTTGAAGAGGCTACCTTCTCTGCACCCCTTGTGTTCAATTTCCAGACGTCCACTGACTTTCCCCCATAGCAAAACTGCAAAAGTGTGATGCGAGACAAACAAGCCAGTAGATTCACTCCCTATTAAACCGTATAACTGAACGCTGAATACACAAGCCAACACTCGAATTACACAATTTCATTCCAATCTTTAGTACTGATAATTATTATTGCCAAGCAATACTGAAGTCACAACTGAGCCATCCTTCCTCCCTCATATTCATGAATGGCAAAAGAGGTCCGGATGCATTAATATTCCTTGCAGGAATCAGCACTATGAACTCCTTTCTGGGTTTGTCCCACGATCTAACAGTGGTGCATTTGTCACTGCTTAATGGGGCAATCAGTAGCTCCACCAGAATTCTGATTTTTTTTCTTCCAGTGCCCAATGTACCAACATTTGGTTACATGACTAATAACCAGAGGCGGTCAGGGGTACTAATTTTGACAATAAAGATTAGTATGTCAGCTTTTTTTATTTATAATGATAGAATTTTGCTTAAATTATCTTACTTACAGCTGAACCCTGGGCACAAAATAAAAATATATTCCAGAAGGATACAAAGCCATCGTCATTGTGCTGTACATAGCCTGTGCAGTAAGCAGAGCTGTGGGAGGGACTCAGCAGGCCCCACCCACTACAGGCTGCCTGCAGAAAACTACAGGGGGGGTGCCGATACAAGACCAGACACCCTGCAGAAGGAGAGAGAGCAGCAGTGACCGGTCTTCATTACAGGAGGGGGCGGAGACAAGACCAGTCACCCTGCAAAAGGAGAGAGAGCAGCAGTGACCGGTCTTTATTACAGGAAGCTCCAAGTGTCACACTGGATTACTGCATAGATCTGGAAGAAATACACAAAGCTCGCCAAGATTCAAGGAACAATACACATGACAAGAATTGAGACAACATTTGCTTATCCCGCAGTCCAGCTTTAACTTTTTAGTTTTGCCTAGAGTCAGTCAGAAACAGTTAAAACCCGTGCCAGCCCTTCACTGCTGTCTGTGGAGGTAGCACCAGCTTCCCCCCTTTCCCAGCTACAATCCCCTGCTTTTCCTTTCAGAGTACATCACCCTTTTAATCCATTGGATGCTCTATCAGGGAGTCAGTGACATCATGATTTTAGTGTCAACACCCCTCAAGTTTTTTTTTCCATAGATATTGCACTGCAAGAAGAGGACCTCATGGACAAGCCCTGGCTGGGCTTAGCTTGGAATTTTCCAAAGAAGGTGAATTTTTTTTAATTAATATAATTTAAGTGTCCACTGTATTGGTCATAACATACACAGACTTACATCAATATTCCTTACAACAATTTATTTTGTATTAGTTTATGAAGCTACAAGAGGACGATGAAATTCATATCTACCCAGAGTCATTACACAGTGTCCTTCTAGCCCACAGTTTGGTCAGAAATGTTTCTCTACTTGTACAAGTCAACAGAATGCAAAAGAAGCTTGAAACAGGTTGATGCAGACATGGAGGAGGTCAAATAGATCAGAAGGAGGTCAACTGCAGGTCAAATGCACCCGTCAATAGTCATGTCAATGAATGATCTCATGAGCATCTCAATCTAATCTCAAATACAAGCACCTAAGAGCATGATGCTTTTATCCACTGACACAAGTGCTTACTCTAACCTTCAATATGTGCTTAGATCTTACTCCAGGGGTGGAAAACCTCATATGGAATTCAAGAGCCACTCTGTCTAATCCAGGAGGCAGCAGCATATTAGTTTTTGAACCAGCTCAACAACTAGAGAAAAACTGAAAAGTTAGGAGCCGTCTGTAACTTCTGAGGAGCATTGGCTACCCGGTTCCTAGGCCTAGTCTTACTCTACCCCTTTATATATGCTGGCGTTGTAGAGACTCACCCTTCAACTCTTATTCCAACCCTCTATAAAAGGCAGAATTAGCTCCCTCATTTTTATCCCAACCCTGAAGTTTCAGCCTCCATCTATGGCATCCTGGGAGCCCTCAAACCCTTGTGCTCTATTATTCCAATACAATCTTCAGCTAGAAAGTCTTAGCCTTGGACTGGTCCTCTTACACCACTCAACTGGTCAGTGAGGCCTGGTCTTACTCTAACCCTTTATATAGCTGGAGTTGGACAGACTCACCCTACCACTCTTATTCCAACCCAGTATATCAGGTGGAATTAGCTCCCTAATTCTAATCCAAACCCTGAAGTTTCAGCCTTCATATATGGCATCTTGGGAGCCCTCAAACCCTCATGCTCTACTATTTCAATACCATCTTCAGCTAGAAAGGCACAGCCTTGGACTGGTCCTCCTGCACCATCCAACTGGTCAGTGAGGCTTGGTCTTACTATAACCATTTATATATGCTGGAGTTGGACAGACTCGCCCTTCCACTCTCATTCCAACCCTCTATATAAGCTGGAATTAGCCCTCTCATTCTTATCCCAACCCTGAAGTTTCAGTCTTCATCTATGGCATCTTGGAAGCCCTCAACCCCTCGTGCTCTATTATTCCAATACCATCTTCAACTAGAAAGTCAGTGGCTTGGGCTCATCCTCCTGAACCACCCAACTGGTCATAGAGGCCGTCCTTCACTGTAACGCTCCAACAGTGATGCACAGGCCAAAGTGCTGTCCTCCTAGCCAAAGACAGTTTTAACATGAGAGCTTTCTCTAGATTCTGGGGCTCTGGTCAGTCTTTATATAAAGGTGTTCCTTGGATTCTAGGGCTCCTGTATCAATGTTGAAGAAATTTTAAACTAGAGGAAGGCAGGTGCCTTCTTCTGCACGCAAGCTGGAGATTGCCAACCTTAATTTCACTATAGGTCAACCTCAAAACAAAAAGCTACACTATGGAGGTATAGGTAATAATTACAGTACATTTGCAGCTCTGTTTTTTAAAGTATTCAGACCTGCACAGAAATGTATCTATGTGTTAATGGTATAAGCTTGCTGTGAGTCCTTTTGCTCTATGTTAGGCAAAAACAAGATTACAGGTTGCTATTTTGCCTCTATAGCTTTACCAGTCAGCTGTGTATTCAAAAAAATCACTCACCGCTACCCCATCTTAACTTTAAACATCGTCTTTTCTAAAAAAAATATTCTGAAATCCCAACGTATTGCCCAGAGACTATTATTAAAAAAATAAGACCAGATTACAAGGTTAATGTAATAAACAGCTCAGACCCTCAAACACCTTGCACCTTTTGTGAAGGGCTTTCCTGAATTTTATCCTTCTTATTGTATTCAACATCAATCATTTCTTGTTTTATATAGTCCACCATCTCTCATAGAGGGCCTAAAACAAAACCATCAACCTTAAACCGTTCACATCCCTTTATGTACAAAAAAAGGAACTGAATTCAGATTAGAACTAATAATATTGTATACAAAATACAGAACCAATGTAAAACCTGAGGTGCATATAGAGTCAAATGTCTCCCTACACTGCGAAAATGTTTCACACTGCCTATTAATTAGCTCTTCAGAGAACCCATTCATACCTATACTGTGCATTGGAAGGTATCAGTTATGTGTGGGTTTACTTACAACATAAACGTTTTTCTACACATTAGGTAAACTGATATAATCTTTTCTACAAATAGATCAATGGTACATTTAATTTAAAAATAATATTAATTTTGATCTTTACAATTTATTTTTTGTCCAATGCACATACATCTATATTTCTTTTCATCTATCTTTATTTTTTATTTATCAAGTAAAATAATATGGATCTCATCTCTCCTCCTCTATAACAACAAACATCATGCCAAGTAAGCAATATTTAAAATACTGATGTCTGTTTTATAAATTAAAGCCAATTTGCCTCCTCCTAAGTAACTGTTTGTTTTGATTTTTCAATATAAATGTGTATTATTTATTTTTGCTTTCCATTGCACCTTATATGCAGTTTCTTTTTTATCTTTCTTTATATCTATTTATCTATAGCTATCTATATGTACAGTATATATCCATCTGTATCTATGTATAGCTATCTATCTATCTATCTATCTATCTATCTATCTATCTATATCTCTATAGTCCCAGGGGTAGCAACTACACTCTGTGTGTAAGGTAAATACCCGAGTGCAAATCCCCAAAAATATCCATACAAATCCAAAGTAGGTATAAAGGTGCTCAAAGATTTTGCAGAGTGGAGATTTTTCCCTTACAAACACATTTGCACATAAACCATACATTTCATTGTACATACGTCGACTTTAGGTATTGCACTGTTTGAGAACTACAAAAGGACTATAAATAGAAGTCACGAAAGCCTAAAAATAAATAAATAAATAATGGAACGTAGAAAATGAACCTTGGCTCACTCGAACCTATACCTGTCAATATTTTTTGTAACAACTGTTTAGCATCAGATCAGATCAGTTGGTAGAAGAAAGCTAAACAAACCAACAAAACCCAAAAACAAAATAAAAAATGTCTGCGCTTTATTTGTTTATATTTTAAAATGTTCTGGTCTTTTTTTTTTTACCTAAAGAAAAATGGTTTTAAAATAGTGAGCGCTATGGTTCTCCTGGACCAAAGAACAATGCCTGCGAAGCGTGAGGAATGGCACAACAAAAGCCACGGAGTGATAGGCGCTCTCGAAGGCCTTTAGGAAATGCACCTTGAGAGTTTAGATCAACAACATGTGTATGTGTGTTTGGAGAAAAGGCGAAGGAGGAGTGGAAGGTTTTTTAGGTGAAATAATTCCTCAGCATGGCTGGATTGTTGAACACCTGCAGACATCAAACACAAACTGCTGTTTCTTTACAAGGCTGGAAAAAAAAGGCCTTTCATGTGAAAAATGTTCCCTGGGAATGTCAAGACTACAGCTCAAGTTACATTCCTCTCTGCAGAAGCCCCCCCCCCTTACGAAGATGGCCAGGAACGAGGTACAGAGGCCACCACCACGCTAGATGTGAGCAACTTGTGCCCTCCAGCTGTTACGGGACAACAAGCACTGAAAGGCACACTGAGAGTTGTAGTCCTGTGATGGCATGAGGGCCACCAGCATCTCAGCCTTGCAGGACCCACAAGCCAGCTAGTGTCGCATTTATTTCCTTCTCTTTCTAAACTGAACATCATTTTGGCTCCACGATAAGAGCCAAGGCCTTGTAGCGCTGGGAGTCCAAATTGGCTCCAGTTGTATAAGGGCTATAGATTGCAAGCTCTTTGAAAAGCAGGACCCAACGTGAGCAACGAGACCCAAGAGCGGCGGAATTTGTTGGCGCTATATGAATGAAGACAAATAATTGAACCGATACAGAGTTTCTATTTGAAGCAACGACCGGGCGCTGCACAATCTGTATCGGGGAGCTAGGCTGTAATATTTCTCAGGAAACAACAACAAAAAGGTACCCAACAGACAAGCGGCATGAAAGCAGTACATAAAGATGACATCTGCTCTCGCCTGATTTTCCCACACGTACAGCTGAAGAAGTGAGATCGCTCTCTGTACCGCATCCACTGCACCTGCCCCATAAGAAAGGGCTGAAGGATGGCTGCGTTCACCTATCAATTAACACGTGGGGAAATGACAGGCTCACAACGCCCAGGATCTTTTATTTTTTTTCGGCACACATTTCAATGCCTCGTTATCCTGCAGAGGTGGCCGACTTACGTGCGGTACTTTATAGGAACACATTACAGGGCTCGCTTTCACCTGCGTCGGTGAACGCCATTCAGCTTCTTCGTCCAAAAGGGGAATGTTTTACACCGGATTCACTGCGACACTCGAGATCGGAGCGTCGACCATCGCTACACGCAACCATAGACAGGGCCAGAAGCCATGAAAAGTCACCGACACCAGAAACCCCATACAGAGCAAATCAAAGAGGAAGACCAAAAAAAGGACAATAATATCCAATTACACCAGAAAACAAAATAGACAACTTTATTAGAAGTGAACACTGAGGTCACCCCATGATGACATTGCCTTTCCCAACAAATGACAAGCACAGAGCAACATACATAGAAGTCCACACAAAAAAACAAGTGTGTAGAGGTGTGAACACAAAATAAAAGTTATATGTTACCAAACCTGCATGATATTATAATATACAGAGTAATCAGTCAGTGATATTACTATACCAAATGACCATTGATAGGAGCAATGGAAACGTGTATGTGAGAGTGTGTACGTGTGTATGTATACATACTACACACACATGATATATATATATAATAGATAGATAGATAGAGAGAGAGATAGATAGATAGAGAGATAGATAGATATAAATGTGTATATAACAGACACTCTCACACTCAAATTCCTAAAAAAATATATCTGTATATCCCCCAAACGCCACACAGCGCCATATTGCTCAGATAAGATTCGGAGGTTGGACTGGGAACCATAATATATCTGTTTACGTGTATAGGGCATGTGCAGTGCCAGGCAGCCTAAAACATTGCAGCTGTTAAATTAGGGAAAGGGGAGGGGATGGAGGTGGGGATGCTTTCATGTGTTACATCCAAAATCTATCCACAAAAAATAGAAGGGGGTCAGAAGAAGTATTTTTGGAAACAAAGAAATGCTATATGTACGTAGCCCCCTTGCCATAAAAACAAAAAGTCTAGCGTGCCCTATAGATCGCATGCCAGCTATTTAGGTGTCTTTGGCACGGGAATTCTAACTGCGCGCGGCTTTGCCAAGATTCACTGACATAAGATCACTGACGTCTTCTTCTACTGACTGTCAATATCCGCCAAACAACAAAGAATCCAAGTGCACAACCTAAAATAACACAATAAAAAAAAAAGAAAATGCAACAGAACACAGTACCAACCAGCAAAAAAAATAAATAATAAAAAATGCAAAAGAACACAACATCAACCAGCA
>NW_017306329.1:2421233-2421635 GCF_000935625.1 Nanorana parkeri | reverse complement strand
TGTCCACTTGCCAAAGAAGTTGGTCCATTTTTCCCACTGCTGACAGGAGGAGAAAACATCTGCAACAAACAGAACACAAAAGAGTTTTAAAAGAACTTGCCTTACCCCCTCCTCCACCCTTTCATCAACACAACGTACAATAATCAATAACATGAAACAAATACACACACATCATAATTAATAAAAAGTGCAGGAGGAAAAAAAAAAGGGGGCTGCGAAGTGCCCGGGGCTACGTATCCTGTCCAAACTTCCCAAAGACATCGCTCTCGGGGCAGGAAATTCATGAGGGGGGGTCCGAGAGGCGACCCCCGCGGTCATCTAAAGCGTGCAACGTCTTCTAGCGGGACACATGTAAGAAATAAAGATACAGAACGGAACATAGAGACATCACAAGGAAAAAAA
>NW_017306329.1:2415302-2420998 GCF_000935625.1 Nanorana parkeri | reverse complement strand
GTGATTGGTGCCAGGCTCCGGCACAAACAATAGGGGGGGAGCAAAGCGGGACAAGTCGTCGTCGTCGTCGTCCCCCCCCCTCCACACACACACGCAGACACACACCCACCTCTTCCAAAAAAACTTCTCAGTCTGTAGGAGGGAATGTCAGGCTCCACTTCGGCTTAATGCCGGTGACCCCCAGGAGCAGCAGCAGCACAGAGTGTGTGTCTTGTTCCCCTGGCTCAGTGTGTGCTGTAGGCAGGCATCAGCTAGCTGTGAGGCTGGGAGTGGAGGAGGAGGATGAGGAGGAGGTGGGAGTGGAGGAATAGAAGAGAGGGGGGGGTGAATGATGAGGAAATTATCCCCCCCCCTCCTCTCTCCGCGCCACCACCACCTCAGAGACAACTGTACGGGACTCCGGACGCTATACGCCCCCTGCGTTTGCTACTCGTCCCCCCACCTCACTACTCATCTCCCCCCACCTTACGGAACAGTGTCTCGTTACGTTATCCTTCGCTCGTTGTATCGTCACCGACTTGCCTTCAGTTTGGGACGTTACTGAGAACCGTTCAGCCTTACGATCCCTCCTTTCCTATTGGAAACATTGGCAACAAGTCCCTATATTTTTTTATTTACGGCCACCTGCCGGGTCATCATTGCCCCCCTCCCATGAGCAGCGTCTTGCTTCCCTTCATTCACCGTCTCATCGCCTTTACTTTGTGTTGCCCGTGCTTCCTTTCGTTCACAATCTCATCGCCTTTACTTTGTGTTGCCTGTGCTTCCCTTCATTCACCGTCTCATCGCCTTTACTTTGTGTTGCCTGTGCTTCCCTTCATTCACCGTCTCATCGCCTTTAGTTTGGGTTGTCCGTCCTCTGTTCTCCAAGCCGGCAGTGTTGTGTTACCATCTGCACGTTGTATCGGCACACAGTTCCTCCTCCTTATTTGGGATGTTCATGTCAACTGATTATGTTGTCCACCTTTTCCAGGGAATAAATCCCAGCCTGATTTTTTTTTTTTTCCTGTTGATGATGTTTGGTAACAGGTCCTCAGAAGTGGCCACCTGATGCACAGGAGTCCCGACACTGTATGGCCTACTGGGTGGTGACCATCATTGACCATAGAAGGAAAGCAGTGTTTTGCTTTCCTTTCTTCGATCTATGGTCACCATTCTGTTCTTTTACTTATGAATACCGGTGGCAGCAAATCACCAGCCAGGTGACAACCTCAGAGACGGCCACCTGATGCATGGGGCCGGGTTGCAGTATGCCCTACTGGGTGGTGGTCATCATTGACCACAAAGAGGAAGCAGCATCTTGCTTTCCTTCTTTCAATATATAGTCACCATTCTGTCTTTAGTTTGGGTTGCCCGTCCTGAGTTCTTCAATTGTTCAGGTTGTCCCCTCCTATTAATAACATTGGCAACAAGTCCCATTTTATTATGTTCACCGTCTCATCACAGTCCTGACTTTAATTTTAGAAACAAATCCCAACCTGGTGAATTCTTTCCTATTAGTGACACGTGTAATAAGTCCCATTTCTTACCAGATTTGGTGGCAAGCTCTAAGACGGCCACCTGGTTCACGCAATAAGACTCTGGACACTGGTTGGCGGTCTTCATTGACACCCCCTGACCCCCCTCCATTGGAAGCACCTTGCTTCCTTTCATTCACTGTATTGTCACCATTCTGCCTTTAGTTTGGGTTGCCCGTCCTGAGTTCTATAACCGTTCACGTAAGCCGACAACCCGACACTTCAGCCGACATTGTCGTGTTTCTCTCCGCCTGCTGTATCACCATCGTTCTGCCTTTAGTTTGAGATGTTCAGACTGTCACCTTTTCTGGGTAACAAATCCCAGTTCTATCATCTCTTTCCTATTCATACCAGTGACAAGTCCCATTTCATTACTGGCCATGTGTCAACCTCAGAGATGGCCACCTGACTCACAGCACGGGACTCTAGACACTGTACTTGGTTGGTGGGTGCACATTGCACGCGTTAAAATGCACATTTTAAGCCTGAAGATTACTTAAACCCCCCAGAATTATATATTTTCTGAAAGCTGAGACCCTGGAGAGTAACATGGTGCAATGTTTTATGTCACATGACTTTAGCAAACCCATACTTTCAGTAAAAAACACAGTAAAGTTTTTTTCTCACACAAACACAATATATTACCCAAGTTCGTCATACTACGGTACCCCAAATTGCCCGTAGGTGATGGTTTTAAAAACCCTTTACAGGTCATCAATTTAGAGTTCACAGAGGAGGATAGATCTGGAATTTTTAATATCACTCCAGCGTGCCCAACATGTTCAACACAATCATCGTATTTGTACGTAGACGCACCCAATGCACGTGTTTACGGTCTTGTGGAGGCAAGGGGCTTTAAAGGTTTTTTAGGTTTTTTTGTAAATTATTATTATTTTATTCATTTTATCACACTTTTTTTTGTTTAAAGGAGAACTATGAGGTGAGTGCTTTTTACTCAGTCGACCTGTGACAATGAGACCGTCACAGGTCGGCTCAGTAGATCGGGAAGTGAGCGAACACATACCGGCGTTCGCTCACTTCACGATCCTGTCACTGCAGAGAGCCGTGACAGGGGAGTGGCTGAATTCCCCCCTCGCCGCTCCGATCCTCCAGCGCTGACTGGCGGAACGGATGGGGGGAGGGGGCGGGTACAGCTGGCTCTGCCTCTAGATAGGCAGAGCCAGCTGTCACTCACGCTGCTGGGCGGATGCAGACATAATTGTCAGGATCCGCTTCCGCTGCGGCGTCTAAGTATACCGCGAGCAGTAGCTATAGCTCGAGGTATACTGAGCTTAGGGTGACGGGAGGACGCTAGTTTGTGTCCTCCCGTTACCCTAAGGAGAACTGTGGGGAAAAGCCCTGACCCCATAGTTCTCCTCTAAGTAACTTTATTGCTATAGAGGGTTGCAAAGTGGAAGTGTCAGGTTCTCGTTAAGGAGACATTAGGGGTCTATTAGACATGCATGCACACCAGTGGCTCTCCAATGGAATACACTAGACCTAAAAAAAAGACCAGCAGATATCGGGTTGGTGACAGAGCAGCAAGGGGGATCATGGTCATCACCTTGCTGGGGGTAGAGGGGCGCTTTCACTGGTAAGCGTGCCATAATGCACAAGTACGCTCTGCCTACTGGCACATTTTGGTAATAGCCCACTCACCATTAAACACTCACGTTCTGTTTTACCTGCCTCATTAGAAGACTTTTCCATCTTGTCTGATGTCCCCTTGGAAAGTCTAGTCAGATTTTACCTCAACCTTCAAAGGACATAAATTGTCCGCTTCTGTGTGCATTACTTTTTTATTCATTTTTGGGACAAGCCCACTTCATCGTAGCCTATCCTCACCACCTACAGGTTTATTTTTGTACAAGACCGTCCCAGCAGCAGTTTGGGGTGCACATCCTACTTTCCCGGTGCTATGCCTGATCTTTTCCCTCAGAAACACGTGTGGGCCGCCATTGCCCTTCTGAAGATCCTAGCAATCTGGTTATTACTGGGTTCAGTAAGTCACTGTGCTGGAGCAAGTATGCTGATCTGTAGTCTCTGTTCTAGATCAGGAAGATACAAAGTCAACCGCACACCAAGTACATGTCTATCAAACATACATGAAGAAAACATCACATGAATAGTAAAGAATACCGGTGTTATGGGTTCATTCTTCTAGACAACACAGTTACTACATTTTGAGACCTTGCAGGGTTCCTACGTAAAAAGCAACATAGTCACTATATTTTAGGACCTTACAAAGTCCCTTTCTCAAGGCAACATGGTCACTACATTTCTCCCCCTTGCAGCATTCTTCCTCAAGGCAACATAGTCACTGCATTTCAGGACCTTGGAGCATCCCTTTCTTTACGGCAACATAGTCACTAGATTTTGTACAACATAGTCGCTAAGTTTCTGGACCTTGCAGTATCCCATTCTGAAGGGAAACACCGTATTCTGGAATCTTGCAGGGTTCCTTCCTCAAGGCAACATAGTCCCTGCATTTCAGGACCTTACAGCATCCCTTCCTCAAGGCAACACAGTGCATTTAGAGCTCTTGCAGCATCCTTTCCTCAAGGCAAAATAGTCACTGCATTTCAGAACCTTGCAGCATCCCTTCCTCAAGACAACATAGTGCATTTCAGGACCTTACACCATCCCTTCCTCAAGACAACATAGTGCATTTCAGGACCTTACAGCATCCCTTCCTCAAGACAACATAGTGCATTTCAGGACCTTGCAGCATCCCTTCCTCAAGACAACATAGTGCATTTCAGGACCTTACAGCATCCCTTCCTCAAAGCAACATAGTCACTACGTTTCAGGACCTTGCAGCATCCCTTCCTCAAGGCAACATAGTCAGTATGTTTCCAGAACTTGCGGTATCCCTTCCTAAAGCAAACAGTCAGTACATTTTGGGACTTTGCAGGGAACCCTTCTCAAGGCAACATAGTCACTGCATTTCAGGACCTTCCAGTGTCCCTTCCTTTTCGGGAACTTGCAGCATCCTTTCCTCAATGCAACATAGTCACTATGTTTCTGGACCTTGTAGCATCCCTTCCTCAAGGCAACATAGTCACCACGTTTCTGGACCTTGCTGTATCCGTTCCACAAGGCAACATAGTCACTATGTTTCTGGACCATGCTGTATCCGTTCCACAAGAAAACAGTCAGTGCATTTTGGGACCTTGCAGCATCCTTTCCTCAAGACAACATAGTCACTGCGTTTCAGGACCTTGCAGCATCCCTTCCTCAAGGCAACATAGTTACTGCGTTTCAGGACCTTGCAGTGTCTCTTCCTTAAAGCAACACAGTCACTGCGTTGCAGAAACTTGCAGGGTTCCCTCCCCAAGACAACACAGTCACGACATTGTGATACATCACTGCGTTTCAGACTTGGGCTTGACTGATACTGGCCATACTCCAAACAGTAAATGATCAACTATTTATCAATGTAACCATTTCAAATGATCTTTCACTGAAAAACAATCATTAGACGCAGCCAAGATAGAAAGATTGATTCAACTTGACTTTGATAGGATTTCCTGATCATTGCAGCAGCAGTTTAGTGTGATGGATTACCGAAGGATGATCGCCGTACTGAAGGAATGTATTGATATGTGTGTGGTTAAAAGAGGTGGGGATGGAGAGGGAGACTTGCCCCATTATACTCCCCCCTTGGCTAGTTTAGGGCATACCTCTGTACCTAAAACGCGGGGAGTACCCTGTAATCTGTACAGAAAATACATATCAAACAGCACCCAATACACTCAAGATGCAGTGCAGTACAAGGACTTGTTTATAGGGGCAAAATCATAAATCCGCCTTCAGGACAGCTTCACACTGCTTCAGGTTTATGCCATTTAACAGATGTGCTGGGACAATAAAGTCACTGGGTACAGCGGACGCAAGGCAGCGCATTGCACTAAAGACAGAATGTCTTTGCTGATTTCCATATTTCCACTTGCATGGTGCTGTGCCATTCATTCTAAAGGTGCACTTTGCCGACGCGCTAACATGCACTGTGCTGCCACCAAAGGCGCAGGTCCGTTTTCTGGGATGTTGAGCTGCTTTTTCCAGGCCACTGGTGCGTTGCGTTAACATGCAATACATTTAAAGGGTAAGTCCACTTTCCCAGGTGAATTTGAAAAAAATGGAATTACCCCCTCCAATCTGGCCCCCCTCTCTCCCCCTTGT
>NW_017306329.1:2412625-2415280 GCF_000935625.1 Nanorana parkeri | reverse complement strand
AATGTTGCAGTTAATTCCCTTTTCCCAAATTCACCTGGAAAAGTGGAATTACACTTTAAATGCATTGCATGTTGACGCAATGCACCACAGCAGCAAAGTGTCAGCCTAGCCCAGGAATAGGCAACCTTGGCATTACAGCGGTGGCGAGACTACAAATCCCATCATGCCAGTTAGGGATACTAGTATCGATATCGGTGCCGATACCGAGTATTTGGGCAAGTACTCATACTCTCCCAAATGCTCTGATACCTTCCCCTATACCGGAACTTCCAGTCAGAGGAAGATTTCCGCTGACCGCCAGTGCCGTAGGGAAATATGGAGCCGGCTTCCCAGGCAATCAAGAAGCTGGGTGGCGCGTAATGACCTAGCTCCTGGATTCCTGATTGCCCAGGAAGCCGCCTCCATGCTAGCAGGAAGCACCGGTATCGCTACTCGGTATCAGCAAGTACCGAAAGCAAAATATCTGTACTCATACTCAATACTTAAAAACCGGTATCGGTGCATCCTAATGCCTGTCAGAGACTTGCAATGCCTCCTGGAACTTCTAGTTCCACAGCAGCTGGAGTGCCGGGGATGCCTACCCTTGACCTAGCCTAACCGTTCATTTTTCAGGAAGAGCTTTACAGAGGTCTACACCCTTCTTCCAGTCTGAAAGCCAGCGAACCATGGCTATCTGATTCAAGACTACAACTCCCAGCATGCCGTGCCAGAGTCCTGAATCAGTTGGCCCACGTAGCCAAGGGCTGCCCGCCGCAAACTCTTTCTAGGAAGCTGCTTCTTTAACCCTTTCCCGATCTCAGAGCAGTTTACTTTGGCACTTTTCTTTCTCTTCCAAAATTACCCTCGGGCTGACGTAGCTCGCAGAGGCTTTTCTCTGTTAGTCACATGTTCCAGACTCAGGGAAAAAAAGGTCTGTGTATATAATATACGCTCCCACCCACCCATTCCCCCTTCTGACTGGGAGGAAGTAAGCTCAGGAGAGGAAAGAAAAAAAAAGCCTCTTTAAAAGACACCTGCAGCAAATAAATCCTCTGCTACAAGGCTGCGCGCTTAACCCGCTCGCTGCCGCCGTCGCCTGCTACATTGTACATTTGTCTCTGTGTACACTTTCTTTCTGTGGATTAGAGGGAATATCTAAAGAAATTAAGAGTTCAGTTTACATAAAAAGCTGCAACTGTGCGCCAAAAAATTAAGTGGAGTCCAAAACGAAACAAAAACTCAGCCGTTAACTCTTTATCGTCGGATAATGGTGGCCATACGCTAGTAGAATTTTATTAGAACAAAATACGTTTTCGGAATGTTCGATTTTTTTAATCATTAGAGAAGATCTCCAGGATTTTAAATAAATTAACCCTTGCAGGGGGGCTAACCCCCGCACCGCAAGGGTTAACTGCTTGTTTTTCTCTAGGGGCGCAAATAAAGAAGAAATACTCCAGTGACAGTGACCGCTAGACATGTAAGCTGCGGAAAATTTCAGTTCGGTTCAGATATTTCGTTATTTCAGGATTCGGGTCCAAAATTCAATTCGGTTCGGGGTTTCGGATTTGGATGAAATCCGAGTTTTCGTTAGTTTCGGAGGAGTTTACGAATAGTCGTTGCGACTACCACAGACAACCCTATACAGATATTAATACTAAAGCTGAAGCTCCAAGACCCGAATGGCATTCGGGTTCTGAATTTCCGAATGCCATTCGGGTCTGGGAGCTATATACATATATTACTAAAGCTGAGGCTCCCAGACCCAAACGGCATTCGGGAGCTCCTGAATGCAATTCGGAAATTCGGATCACGAAGGCCATTCGGGTCTACAAGCCTCAGCTTTAAAATTTTATGTATATACTGTATATGGCTCCCATGCTGCCGTAATGAAAAATTCGCGCTCAGACCCATTTGAATGCATTAAACCGAAAAACAAATCTGATTGGCCAGAAAAGTCACATGTCCGATTCAGCTTCGTTTTTGAATGAAATTCGAACGGGATCAGAGATTCGAAAACGGAAATTCGGATTCGGACACATTCGGATGCATTGGGATTCGGAAATTTGGATGTGTCCGAATGTCTGAATTTCGGAAAATGTGTTCGAATTTTGAACGAAACAAATTGCACATGTCTAGTGACCGCTCACCCCTCTCCCCCTCCACTCCGTCTATGGGGTGTGCCTCAGCATCCTCATGTCCAATAGACCTGCATTAGACGTGATGATGTTACGGGACCTTAGACCACCGGAGCCGGGGAGGGGGGAGAAGAGGCTGCGGGGAACGGTCCCTTGTAGCCCAACTGCAAGGGTTGATTTTAGTATACCCTGGAGTTCTGCTTTCATAGGGTCAAATTGGCAAACGATTTTGGCCGTAATGCCAAATAAAACTGGTGATGTTTGAGGTACGCAACTTTAGCACACAAGTATGTGGTGACATACTGCAAACACTTTGTTTACAAAATCACAAACTTACCCTTAAAGAGAGGCTACCCCCCAGCCACTGCAAGGGTTAAGTGCTCGTTTTCTCGCAGTTGGCACTCAGCTTCCCTGCATCGGGTCAATGGACCTGCATAAGATGTGATGACCTCCGGAGCCTGGGGGACAAGAAGCTGCGGGGAGCCATCCACCAGCACGGAGGGAACTGTACGGGGGGGGGGGGGGCGGGGGAGAAAAGGGA
>NW_017306329.1:2384127-2412603 GCF_000935625.1 Nanorana parkeri | reverse complement strand
CCCGGCACGGGGGGGTGTGCGGGGGGGGGGGGGGGGGCTAGGGACACAAGGATCAGGTATTTGGCTCCCCTAGACAAAAGAAGCACTTACCACTTGCAGGGGGTGGCTTGGGCCCCAAGGCAAGGGTAACTTTGTGACTCTCCCAGAGTTCTTCTTTAAATGAATAGTCCTGCGATGAGGTATCATGCACATGGTTATTCGGGGAATGCCCGCCCTCTGTCTATATAAGCTGAGCTCAGTGTACCTCAAATACAGCTGTGCTGACACTACTTAGATGGATCACCGAACTCCGACAGCCTGTTGTGTAAACAAGACCTGAAGACAAGGCGACGCTAGACAATAGAGCAAGCCTTATCGACTTGTATCAACCTGTGTTCATCTTTGAAAGCGGTGCAGCTACACACACACAGCTGATGCAACTGCGTTACAGCGTACGGCGGAGCTATATCGTCACCTGCTTTCACACAGGACACGACATCAAACCCACCCCTGCTCTCTGCTGAAGAGTGGCAGATAGGCTGACAGCTCATTAAGCCGCTGCTCACAGGTTTCCAGAAGAAGATGAATTGAAAAGGTTCAGCGCATTGGTTTACCTTAGGGGCCACATTCACACCGTTTAACTGCATTTGTTGCGTCGTCCGCATAGAGCAGGGGCGCCCACAATTTTTCGTCTGTTGAGCTCTACCAACGAAAAAACACCTGCATTCAGGGGCGGGAGGGGGCGCGGCGATGCATTGAAGTCAATGGAACCGCAGTCAGGCCCCTCGCCCACATTGCGATCGCCTGCACCCGGAACCCAGGCACATTAGTGCCTACATTCCGGTCCAGTGCGTTGCGCAAAAATACTGCAAGCACTATTTTTGCAGATCGCACTGGACCAGAATGCAGGCACTAATGTGCCTGTGTTCCAGGTGCGGGCGATCGCACTGTGGGCGGGGGGCATGGCTGCGGCGCCATTGACTTCACTACAAATCCGCACCCTGAACGCATGGATTCGGCCGGCTTGCATTCCAGTGCGTTCTAGAGGCCCTGGCGTCCTGTCCTCCCACGGTGCTCTTGTGGCCGTTTTCAGAAAATGTTTACTATCATCCAGTTTCTGAATGGGGAGGAGCCTCTGTACAATGATACTCCCCATTGAGAAACTCATGAAAGAACAGGAAGTGATGCAAATCACTTCCTGTTCATTCATAACTGGGGACACATAGTGCTATGTGTCCCCAGTTATTTACAAACACTGGAGTGCTTAGCTGATCCCTCCAGTGTTTGTCCTGCACATTGGATCGGAACTTATCACTGATATGTACCGATCCTCCACCGCTCAGCCATGCACACGGGAGCTCAGCTTCTCCTCTGGTTCCCCACTGGTCTCACAGGCAGAGGCAGCGGGGGATCCAAGGAGAAGTGAAAGAAGCACTGCAGCCGCTGGGCAGCGGAGGAGGGAGCCGCTGTCACAGAAGTTAGTCTGAGCGGTAAGGAGAGAGAGAGAGGCGTCGGCTGTCAGATCCTGGCCGAGTGTCTCTCTCTTTTTCCTCACCGCTCGCCCTTACTTCTGTGACAGCGGCCCCATCCTCCGCCCCCCCCGCTGCCATCTACAGCGCTTCCTTCACTTCTCCATGGATCCCCGCTGCATACAGATGGGGGAGAGCATTGGGGATCCAGAGGAGAAGCCCCACGGCGGGAGGAGAGGACATCGCCATCTATCAGTGATCTCACGACACTTGAACAATGCCTGCATCCAATCAGATTGTTCAGGTATTTTGAAAGCCAGCGGGCCCGACTAGCAAGATACTGAAGCTTGGCCCAGTGGGAGATTCCTCAATCCACACAGTTTAGCGTAGATGGAGGAATCTGTTGCACTTTTACCATCTGACCATAGAGAATCTGCAGATAATCTATAAGTGTATGGTGATGTGATATTTTAGTGAAAAGGGGTTATCACATTATTTTATTAAAACAGAAACAGAACAGTCTCTTAGTACAGATACAAACTTCTAACCAGGTTATGTCCAGTAGATACACCTACTCTAATATATACCTGAAGTTAATTTACCACATTAACCACCTTAGTACCGGAGCAATGTTTTAATTTTTCACATACAAATCTGGATTTTTGGATAGAAAATTACTTTAAATCCCCAAAACAATTATATATTTACTGAAACCTGAGACCTTGTAGAATAAAAAAAAATGCTAGGTGAATTTTTTTATGGCGCACGATATTTACACAAATGTTTATCAAATCGATATTTTTAGGGAAAAAAAGTTAAATTTAATAGTGCAAACACAATTTCACCCATTTTTAGGGTTTCATCAATCATAATATATATATATTTATATATAGCTATAGATATATATATATATCATTTTTTTAATTTTATCACTTTTGAATTATTTTTTTTACTTACGTTTATTGCCAGGACAAAGGGTCAAACAACCCCCCTATGTGAAACTGTACTTTATTTTTTATTTCCGATTGATAGCTCTATAGGCAGTCATTTACATTTACTGCACTCATCTCTGCCCATAAAAAAATGCAAGTTAGGCATACACTAGTTAGGCCTATTATTCATGATTAAAGCTATCCTCCAGCTCTCCTAGTTTTGCAGAGCTGCATCATCTCTGGTGTCTCTAGTGGTAGTTTTTGCATTAAAACACCTGCCTTTGTCTCTAATACATTTCAGCCTAGTCTTGCTCATCAATACTGTCCTGCCACTGACCATTTTTCCGCTGTCTCTTGTAGTAAAACAGCTGCCTGTGCCCAGTGTCCCTAGTACATTTCAACCTAGTTTTTCTAATTAATTTTACATTCCTCACCATTCCACAATGTAAGAAATCCAACTCTTGATTTACTTTCCTTTATATTTTTTTCTTTGTGCTGTATACATTCCTCCATGCCCCTTGCCTCCATACTTGCCTCCATACTTTCATAGTAAAAAATGGCTTCACCCTGCTCCTGCAGCCTTTTGGGATATTGCAATACATATCCCATGAGGTAACAGCTGAGGTGCACACATGTCATGACCACGTGTCATTAGGGGGCCAGCTGCAAAAACCAGCAAGAGACAGCCAGCTGTAATGACAGAAGAAAGAAAGATAGGGACTTGGGACCAGGCATCCTGCAGCAAAGCAGCGGAACACAGCAGAACAATGCAGGATTTGCTTGGCGTGTGAGTTTGTTAATTGTGAATACCCCAATTTAAAAGGTAAAAGGTTTAAACCACATAAATAACAGCTGACTGGTGTAAGCACCCTGTTCAGGGTTATATGATTGTCCCAACCCCTGTATCTGCGACTTTTCCTAGACAACTTGACCACATGACTAAGGTAGAATGGATGTCTCCCATATTTTATTTAATATAGACCACTAGGCCCACCACCCAGTCGCTAGAAGGTAATAAAGAGACCACACTCCAATATGGCTTTAAATTGGCCTTAGCGGCCTTTTATTAAATAATCCAATAGGAAATTACTCTTGTCCTCCCGTTACCCTAAGGAGAACTATGGGGAAAAGCCCTTACCCCATAGTTCTCCTTTAAGGCTTTAAGGGCTCATGTGAGCATACAAATGACTGCAATGTAGGTAGGCTGATGTTGCCTAAGAAATGGTCAGTAGTGCAATATAAATGAGATGCATACGGGCTGAGAAGCATACAGTTCTCCTCCGTAATCTAGTGTCACTTTTGTTTATGTTTACATCTCCCCATGGCCCTGAATGAGTAAATCACTAGGCAGCAGCTCTGCTGCAGGCACAGAATGACCTAGGCCTCTAGTCATTGTGAATGCCACTGCCTGGTAAATCAGTCATTCAGGGTCGCGGGGAGATGTCAACATATACAAAGTATCGCTAAGTGACATCTGTGCCTGCACCACCAACTGGTGAATCACTCATTCAGGGCCAGGGGGAAAATGTCAACATAAACAAAGTGTCACTAAGCAACCCTAGACAGTGGTGGTACCGGTTGGTGAGCAGGGCAATGTTAAGACCCTGCTGAATCTGCTTTAGTTGCAGTGGCGTACATTAAGCTGTGCAGGCGCATAGGGGCTTCTGAGGTCATATGTGAGCTAGAGGTGCTCCCTGTCTGTAATAGCCACATAACCTCAGTGGGCATATAATGGTCAGGGTAATTTCAGTGAATGAAAGCCTTGTCTCACTCATTCATTGCCAGGGGGAGAAGTTAACCTAAACACTAGGCAATGGCGGCAACGACTGGTGAGCAGACCAATCTCCATTTGCAAGGATCAGCCGTACCATTATGACCACCCACCTAATATTGAGTAGGTCCTTCAAAACATTCCTGACCCATTGAGGCATGGACTCCACTAGACCTCTGAAGGTATACTGTAGTATCTGGCAACAAGCCGTCAGTAGCAGAACATTTATGTCTTGTAAGTTGTGAGGTGGGGCCTATTTCACTCCCCACATGCATCAATGAGAATTGGCCGACCATGACCCTGTCACCAGTTCACTGGTTTTCCTTCCTTGGACCACCTTTGGTAGGTCCTGACAATTGCAGACTGGGAACATCCCACAAGAGCTGCAGTGTTGGAGTTGCTCTGAGCCATCGTCTAGCCAGCACAAACTTCAGCTTATCCTAAGGCTAGCTTCGGCTGTGGGAGCCCTTCGGTTCAGCCGAACAGAAAGGCTGCTGTACGTGCTTTTCACAACAGCCTGTACAGCTGCCGAAGGTAGGCAAGCGGCTCAACCGAGCCGAAGGCATATGCTTCGGCTCGACTGAGCCGAAGTGACAGCCGAAGCGGGCCTTACAGCTCGCAAATGACAGCTGGGCGGAGCTTGCTGTCATTGCTAGCTCCACACAATATGGGTTTTTTAAAAAAAATATTTTTTCTTTTTTTTAAATCGTTATTGATTTTTTTTAATTTATAATTTATTTACATTTCTAATAATTTTTTTGTCAACCTTTTTTTTTTCATCTTTTTTTACTATTTGCTATTCAGCTTGTTTATTCACTCACTGCCATTCGGTGAATAGGTGCAAACAGCAGTGAGTGAGCTGCTAGAGCTTCGGCTCAGGCGATCCAGATGTTGGATCGATGAGTCGAAGGCAACCGATGTACGGCTGAAATCAGCTGTATTGAGCCGTAGTGAATAGCCGAACGTTGTTCGGCTCACTTTACTACAGTCTCAGCTGCCTTCGGCAGCTTAGTGAATAACCCTGTGAATGTTTTTTTCAATCTGAAACCCTATGTACAGACATGGGATTGCAGACGACATTCTTATCTTACAATATGCTATAATTTATGAATAAATAAACAAGACAAGCAGATATTGGCAAATAATGGCCGTGGCCAATTTTATTGGTATAATATATATATATATCCAAAATTCTTTAAAATTTCTTTATTAACCAACATAACATAAACCAACGAGTAATACTTCAAAACCAAATCTTTGCCCAGTCATTACAACTCGGGCAAATCCACTTTGCTTGACTGTAACTTAGTCCCCCCCAAAACTTTTTGAGGTGACAAACCACATAATATTAGCCGCGACTAGGGAGGGTGGGAGGGGGTTTGCTGAGCTGTGTTACGGACAACTGGTGCCTAATCCCCTGAGGTTACCTCCTTATATAGGGTTACTCTGGGCTGCAGAATCTTCTGGAATCTCCTCGCGGCGATTCTTCCCGCCCTAAAATTCACGCTCTTTTTTCAAGTTAGGGTCTTAAAGGGCCAGTACCTATAATTAAATTACCACACAAAAATACACAATATGTTATATTTAAGTCGCCGCAATCCCATGCAGGTGGGCCTTTTATAATATGCCCCCATTTACAATAGAAAGAAGCAAAACATTTGAGGAACAAATTTGCTCCCTGCTGCTCTATAAAATCAAAAGACGTGTCTGTGAATTGTTCTGGATTCTCCCCTATGTCCCAGTTCTGCTGGTCAAGTTCCCAACTGCTTACTCACCAGCTCCCTCTAGCGCAGCCAGAATTTTGTATGATGTGCCTATAAAAATATTATGATCCGAACATTGCTATTGATTTGCCTTGACCTGGAGATTGGACAGTCTTGGTGAAATTGAGGCTCTCATGGTGATGAAGAATTATACAAGTGTGGTTATTTGAACATTCTAAAGCAGATCTAAACCCAATGACTGAAGTCTCTTATAAGCTCCTATAAGCTTTGAAGGAGTATTATGGGGAGAGTTAAATATACTGATCCCCAGAATTAGAGCCAACGTGTGACATTGGAGTTGTCAAATGTCGGCACTGTTGATCGAGAACTGAACGATCACATACCGCCGATCGCTCAGTTCCTGATCTTCTCCCTGCAGTGACCGGTAGTCACCACTGACAGTATACAACTTCCTTGTCGCACCTCTTACTGAATGTCATGTGTAATGGGGTGCGCCCGTATTGACTGCGGATGGCACCGCCAATATCAGCAAACATGTATAGATGTCACCAGCACACCAAAATCCTTCCATGATCACAAAATGTTCATTTATTGAAGATTCCTGTCATATAAACAAACGCTTTTGGGGCCGCACAGGGTCCCTTCATCAGGCTTAGTATTGACAATGTGCACAAGCCACACCAAACTATATATGGACAAACAGATGCAAAAAAAATAAACACCTTTTAGAACCCCTGTGATGTCATAATGATGTCACAAACCCGCCAAAAACATTATAAACACAAACACAAATAGTCATCATCATGGGGGGAATTGATAAAAACTGGACAGACAAAATGTGGAGCAGTTGCCCATGGCAACTAATTAGCTTCTCTGTTTATTTTGTTCAGTTAAGATTTGAAAATGAAATGGGGAAGCTGATTGGTTGCCATGCACAGCTTCTCCAGATTTTGTCTGCTCCAGTTTTGATAAATTCCCCCCATGTATAGAGAATAGAATGCAGACAGCTGAAAACATGCAGATCAAACATCAATCCGTTGTATTAGAGCTGGGCGATAAGCTGAACAATGCCGTAAAGTACAGGTAAACACAGCTCACAAGACAGAAGAAGACGTCACAAGCGAGGCAAGCTACTGAAAGCCGTTCCTGGATCCAGCTACCGTACGTTGCCATGGAGACAAGACGCTGTATACTGAAGTTGTTGGGCCGTGTGTGCAGCAGCAGGTCCCTCCCACTGGCGCATACGCCATGCGGGATAAATGCAGATCAAAAATGTGTTGGCTATTTCTATACTGTCCCTTAAACCCTCCATTGAATAAAGATGTATCTGGACTATTAAACAGAATATGGCACTTCAATTTCCAATTGTGCAATTTGAGAAGCAGTGGGCAGGAATCCTTCAGTGCCATGGATTAAGGTAAGAGTTCCTCTCTATTAGATCCCCCTAAAGCTGGCCATACACCTATAGATTATCTGCATATTTTCTATGGTCAGATGGAAAAAGTTCAACAAATTCCTCCATCTATGCTTGGAGGGATCTCCAACTGGGCCAAGCCTCAGTACCTTGCTAGTCGGCCCCTCTGGCTCTCAAATACCTAAACAATGCCTGCATCCAATCAGAATGTTCTGGTATTTTGACATCCAGCGAGGCCAACTAGCAAGATACTGAAGCTTGGCCAAGTGGGAGATTCCTCCATCCACACATGGTGAGTGTATATACACTGAATTTTCAGCCGCCTTTTCGGCCGTCATGGTCCTTTTGGCAAATGGCCAAAAGTGCAATTTTCGTCCGAAATGTTGGTGTATCCTTACTTATTATCATATCATTCCTTTAATAAAAATTTGCAGGGCTATTCACAATAGGGTGAAGAGTTTGGAAAAGGTAGGAGAAGTGAACAATCTAGGATCACATAGCTGAACTGGAAAGTGAGCTGAACTGGAGAATTTTTCCAAATCAGCTATTTTGGCCAAGATTGTTCACTTCTCAAAACTCTTCACCCTTTTGTGAATAACCCTAATGGACTATTGACTATGGATCCATGGTGTAGTTGGGACATATGGTCTTATCTAAAGCTAACTAGTGTTCACCTTAGAAACTTTCTTCATTTCCATCTGTGGAAGGTATGACGGTTGTTCCTCCTAGAATACACCTCCGTGCAGCTGTCCCTTCTGATCTGTTTAAAAGGGACCCCACCATACTGAGTTAATAGCCTAAAACATGGTGATGCTAAACTCACTGCAGCGCAAGATAAAATGCCATGGGGTAGTCCATCCCTCACACTGCATTGTAATAAAGTAGAATGTGATAAGCATAATTGTTCCACTTATCTCGGGAAAATAGCATTCCAGCTGCTCTCCCTCCTCACTCGCCCATGCCAGTGTCATGAATTTCCTTCCAAGGCTGGAGGGATCCACAAAGTTGGGTATTGTTATTTTACCTGCATGGATCATGGAAAGTACATAATATGCAATCAGCACTGTGTCAAACAAATAGAACAGCGTATAATTTGATCACAAAGTTGTTCTGTATGCTGTAATTATAAGTCTTTGTGCAGTCACCGTTTATACCCGAGAGTATGCATCAATTATTATAAGCAGGGCTTCTGTACTGTAATTTTACACTAGGAAAATATGGATTTTCAGCCGGCAGCCTAGAATTTAAAAATCATCGATGATACACAAAGTCTGCTTATGTTGATATACCGTTATATACAAAGGAGGAAACCTCTCAGCATTTCAAATGACCAAAGGCAAATTCAAATTGCAAGAGATGTGTATGGCTGTGATCCCGTTAATGTAAATAGCTGTCTTGATATGTGTTAATCTGTTCTGTTTCTATGGTTATAATCATATAGGTTTGCTGCTTACATATACAAGTTCTGCTTCCAGACTAAGAGTTCAGGATAGTCATTGTGCTTCACTGCAAGTCTGCGCGTTATCTTAGACCAGTAATGATTCGCTGAACACGTACAATCTGCAGGTGGCTTATACAGTGGTTGATTTTTATCAGGTGGCTTATATGGGGTTGATTTTAACTCAGCACTTGGACAAGAAGGGCGCTCGTTGTAGATGTCGGATATACAAGTACACTACATAAAAAGGTTTATGGATACCTAACCTATATAAATTGTTTGTTGATACCTGACCTATATCAGCCTGCCTCACTCCAAATCCATAAGTATTACAATGGAGTTTCTTCCTGTTAAAGCCTCAACTCATTTGGGAAGGCTTTCCACAAGAGTGTGGATTGTCTCTGCGAATTTGTGAAAATTCAGCCAAAAGAACTTTTAAGAGGTCAGATACTGATACTGGATAGGAAGACCTGCCTTGTAACAAGCATTTCAAGTTATCTAAAAAGTGTTCCTTAGGGTTGAGGTCAGGGCTCTGTGTAGACCTCTCGGGTTCCTCCACACCAAATTCATCAAACCATGTCTTTATGGAGCTGCCTTTGTACACAGGAGCACAGTCATGCTGAAACAGTCATTGTCTTTGTATGGTGTAGTATTAAAGGAGAACTATGAGGTGAGTGCTTTTCACTCACCTCATAGTTCTAGCCGGTCTGTGACAATGAGACGGTCACAGGTCGGCTCAGTAGATCGGGAGGTGAGCGAACACATACCGGTGTTCGCTCACTTCTCGATCCTGTCATGGCTCTCTGCCGTGACGGGAGAGGGGCTGGATTCCCCCCTCCCCGCTCCGATCCACCAACGCTAACTGGCGGAATGGACGGGGGAGGGGCGGGTACAGCTGGCTCTGCCTCTAGATAGGCAGAGCCAGCTGTCACTCAAGCAGCTGGGCGGATCTCGACATCGATGTCGGGATCCGCTCCGGCTGCGGCGTCTCAGTATACAGCGAGCTGTAGCTTGCGGTATACTGAGCTTAGGGTGACGGGAGGACGCTAGTTTGTGTCCTCCCGTTACCCTAAGGAGAACTATGGGGAAAAGCCCTGACCCCATAGTTCTCCTTTAACTGTACCCTTCACTGGAAACACCTGAACTTAATACTTGTGGGTTGTCCGCATACCTTTGGCCATATAGTAGGTTTGATGGTAATGTGTCCACGAACTGTTGGCGATAAAGTGTAGTCACTAAAGCCCCCCACCCCCAGTAAGCACATTAAGCTCTTACAAGGGCTTGTTTTAAAGTACAACCCCAGTTCAAAAAATAAATAATTTTGAATAGAATGGGGAGGGATTAGATTGCTTTTACTGTCTGTGTCTCTGTTGGAAAGATTTACCCTCCCTTCGTGTCCTGAAAACCACAAAGAAAGTGAGGGAAAATCTGCTCAGTGGCAATAAACACCCAACAGATGTTTTAACCCTTGCCTACTCTATCCGAAGTTCTTAGTCTTTTATTCTGGTGGGGATGTGTCTCCATGATCACTCAATATCAAGGCTCCTCTGTATAGTGGCTGGGTAATATGTGTTTATTAAAATAGATTTAATCCATAACTAAATGTCTTTTAATTTGCTAAACAATTGTGACTTTTTTCAATTCAAATTTGTGTTTTCACTTTTTATCATCCTTTGCTGCACCTCATTGATGCTGTTCTTCTCCAGCCTCTTTTTTGCAGCCACCTACAATCTACATGCATTCCAGCAATGGCTTTGTGGCATTTCTCAGACCGGGTTCCATCATGGTGGCATCAGAAGACCATGCCTGCGCAATGTGTGTTGAAACAGCCATTCGTTGTCTCCAACAGAAGCCCATGTAAGAGGGAGTGTCTAGTCAAGGAACCTCATGGCAGAGTCACCAGGTATTATACTGAGTGTATGAAATTACATAGGCATATTAAAGATTATATTAATTTTTTGTGAGTGGGGTTTACATATACTTTAAATGAGAACCCCAGGCAAACAAAAAACATAGCCTTGCAGTGGGACTATCTGCTTGTTTAGTCTAGGAGGCTCAAATAAAGCTGTATTGCTCACTAGATCCTTGGTCTAGAGACTAGACCAGTCCCTGCAGCCTCTTCTTCCCCCGTCTAAGAAACACTGACGTCATCACATCTTATGCAGGTCCATTGACCTGCATTAGAAGTAAGGACGCTGAAGGACACTCCATAGCCAGAACGGAGGGTGTGAGAGGTGAGCGCTGACCACTGCAGGACCAAAGATCGGGCCCTAACTCTTCTGTATAGCAGAACTAAAGTTACAAGACTTAGCTCCTCCGTGTAAACTGTATACTCGGTTCAGTACACATTTAGGAGAAGAGGAACTTTTATTACAGAAGAGAAATGCATATGCAATATAAGCAGTGACGCAACTAGTGACCTCAGGGCCCCGATGCAAGAATCCATGAAGGCCCCCCCCAAGAAAAAACTAATTTTATATATATATATTAAACAAAATTTAGACAACGAAAAAAAAAAACACTCTCCTCTTTCATGTCCCCAGCTCCCCATTATCTCCCCTTTCATGTCCTAAGCTTTCCGCTCCCGGACCCCATGTCACCTTCCTTCATGCTTCCAGCTCCCTGTCTCCCCCTTTGTGTCCGCAGCAGCTCTATTCGGCACTGGGCAGCAGTTCTGTGTGATGAGGGGGCGGGGATTACACCGCTCCCACTCATTGGCTGCTGCCCGGCTGGATGATGCTTCACGCTGCACCCGGAACAAGGTGAGGGGAGCAGCGTGAAGCATGTAGGGCCCAGGACAGGAGGAAGAGGTCCCGGGAATGACATTCGCGGTTACCGGGATAATAAATATCCTGGTCACCATGGGCCCCTTCCTCCTGTCCTGGGCCCCCTCCAAGTGGCGGAACTCCAGGGCCCGGTCGCGGCCGCGACCTCTGCCACCCTGGTAGTTCCGCCACTGAATATAAGCCTACCTGCTACCATTATTTCATCTTTGGTCTATAGTTCCATTATAAAGAAGAACTCCAGGATTTATTAAAATTACCCCTTGCAGTGGGGTTACCCCAGCACTGCAAAGGTTAAGTGTTCGTTTTGGTCTACAGATGAAATAAAGAAGATATATTCACTTGATCCTCAGTCCTGCAGAAGTGACCACTCACCTTTTTCCCCCTCCAGAAGTTCTGCCCAGCATGAGAAGAGATACGGATTTAAAAGGAAGAGCAGCAAAGAGAAGGGAAACAACCATGGATTAGTTTTATGTTAAAACAGTATTGTTTTATGTTAAAAAATCAGAGGGTTTAATGTCACTTTAACCCTTGCAGAGCAGGGGGTAGCCCCACTGCAAGGGTTAATTTGAATAAATCCTAGAGTTCTTCTTTAAGGCGCAAAGTTACCAGATCTGTGAAATAAGGCCAACAGGCTGTCAGGTAAGCAAGTGGTCCACATTTTCCCCCATCAAGTGATGAACAACAGACATGACATTTGCTCGCTGTTCCAACCAATACTCAAATAGTTATTATTACATCTGTCAACGCTCCAATTATTATCAGATTCTAAACGTTCTCGCATGAACACCAGTGTTTTAAATAGTGTAAATTGTATAAATAACGTCTAATATGCTTACTAACTAAAATCCAAATGTATGCAGATGATGCTATTATATTTGTAGAAAGATCTCATTTGAATGACACGGAAGTCAAAATAGAATTGCAGCAGGTGATAATTCACTGTAATAAATCATTAAATGCATCAGCTAATCAGATGCTTAAATTACTGTGTTAGATACTTCTCGATTTGTATAAGGCAGTCTGGGATTTGCATAAAACCTTCAATGTCAAACATATTTTCACAGCTTTTAGCTTCTTTTTTTTTTTTTTCTTTTGACTTTTTCGAGCTAAAGATGAGATTTTATGCATGTCATCCGTCTCCTTCCCATCAATTTTCTAGTCATATTGTTTCTTTTTTTACATTTCGTGTTTACACTCAGACGCAGGGTGGTCACATATGGGCAGATGTCTCGGGAAAAACAGGTGGTGTGCGTCCATCTTTTGAAGGAGTTGCGCTACTGTTGGGACCTGCTGTGGTCTTTGCCTGATTTGCCTGAGCGATGAGAGTGGCGCAATATTGATATAGGCGACTTTTTGTTTTCAGCTCTCAGTCGCAAAGATGTTTCTTTTTTGTAATATAATCTGTTTCTTTGATAAAGATTGGTTATGAGGATAGGAAGCGATCAATATCACATCTCTGCTTCGGCCATATAAAAATAGCTGCATCACTTGCCTCTATCGGGTCTTGTACAGTCACCGTTACAAGGGATGATTATCAATTTCGTCAATAGGACAGATTATGGAACAAATGTATAATAACATTGTAGTTTGATTTATAAATTCCTCCCTCAGCTGCTCTAAATAATCACTGTGGCAAGATAAATCCTTTCCCTGACCACTTCTTAGTTGTGGGTGTTGAGTTTGGATAAGCTTGGGTTGAAACCAAACCGGAGCTCATCTGAACCTAGAAGTAAACCGTGCTGGCCCAATAAGCTGCAGATGCGGCATTTCCTACCTCACAGCTGCACATAAAAGGGGTGGGATGCTGGTGACATCATTGACCTTCTATGGCCACATGTCCTTATTTGGTCTATGACATTGACTTAAAATGACACTAAACTCAGGAGTCAAATCTTAAGAATCTATTCAACTACCTTAACTATTAACAAATAAAGTAAATTGTCGGCGCTATATAAATACCAGTAATGAATAGTAAATAAATCATTCTTTACCTCCAACCTGATGCAATGCCAAATATAGCAGAATGGCCATATAAGGTCAATTACATCATAGTACCCTGCCCCTTTGCTTTTGTGTAGCCGCAGGCAGGGAATTGCCCAACCACAGCTAATTGAGCGGCCATCGAAAGGAATTTCCTTCCGGGTTTGGTCTGATCCTGAGCTCATCCCTTGTTTATGGTATAGAGAAGGTTGGGGAAGGCTTTTGATGACTTCTTCTTTTCAGAAGCATTTTGGATTTTTAAATTGCAAACCAGAACACGACATGGTCTCAATTATAGATGAACCATTGATTTACATTGATCATTTATTTATATAGCTCAGACATTTAGAAAAAAATTGCAAGTCTCCTCCTTCTCTGAACCCAGTACAGCCTTGCTGACACATAAGGTGGTTGCATAGCCCACAACTATTGTTATCTCTCATCTTGACTATTGCAACTCCCTCCTCATTGGCCGACCTCTACACAGGCTATCCCCCCCTTCAGTCTATCATGAATGCTGCTGCTAGACTCTTCAACCTAACCAACCGCTCAGTGTCTGCAACCCCTCTGTTCCAATAGCCCAAAAGATACAATTCAAAATATTAACAACCAATTACAAAGCCATTCACAACTCTGCCCCCGGCTATATCTCCAACCTTATCTCCCTAACCATCCTCTCTGCTCTTCCCAAGACCTCCTGCTTTGCAGCTCCCTCGTCAACTCCTTCAATGCTCGCCTCCAGGACTTCTCTAGAGTCTCTCCCATCCTCTGGAACTCTTTCCCCAACCTGTCCCTCTATCTCCCACTCTGACTGCCTTTAGGTGATCCCTTAAGACTATTCTCTTCAGGGAAGCCTATCCCACCTCAACCTAACCGCTCAACCATCACACTCTCAAACAATTCATCCCCACACAGCTACCAACTCATGTATCACTTCCCCCAACCTTTCAGATTGTAAGCCCTCAGGGGCAGGGCCCTCCTTACCATCTTGTCTTGAATTGTATTGTGATTGTAATGTCTTCCTTATATTGTAAAGCGCTGCACAAACTGTTGGCACTATATAAATCCTGTATAATAATAATGACAAGAGGTTGTAGCCCTACCCAGAAAGCCTGTGAAAAGCCTGCTGAATCTTCAATGGATTCTGTAAAGCTTGGACTGACGAACAATAAGGCGGCTTTGTCATGTCAGGACAGTTTTATTTAGCAGTATTAGCAGTTCTCTGAACAATTTTACTTGTTGCCTGGAGGTGCTGTAACCTTCACTTACGGCTTCACTTCTCTCCCGGACTTTGCACACCATTATAAAATTAAATGGTAGCCGCCTTAGTAACTGATGGGAGACCTGCTGTGATGTTACTGCAGGACACGTTTTTATTTGCTTACCTTAATTTAATTTGTAAGTAATTTTAACTTATCCTGCCGGGAACATCACTTCACTATCTTTGTAAATGTAACAAGAAGCAGAATTCAATTTGTATTTTACAACTCCGGTAACAATGATTGTTTAAAACAATCTCTCTAGTAAAAAGGTAAGAAAAAAAATAGAAATCATGATTTTCTTTGCAAAAAAATAAAAATAAATAAAGCTAAAGTCCAGGCAACTAACTAAATACAAAGATGACAAGATGACACAAAGATACTGTATATGGGAGCTGTTTGAGTGCCCAAGGATTTGTATCTTTGACCATCCATCCCTGTGATGTAAACAGCTCTGCCACACAGTACAGCGCTGTCTATTGGGGGGGGGGGGGAAACCCTATCTATCTCTGATGCAGTTTCACTTTCATGTACAGGTCACCTCTCCACCTTATCCTGTGACAGGACAGTTAAAGGAGAAGCAGAACAGTGGTGTGCTCTCTCCTATCATGCTTCTTTCACTACAGCTCAACCGATTGGTTTCTTGTGTGCTTCTCCATTCAACGTTCTAACTTTTGCCGTACAGGCTGCATAACACCCCCATCCATGGACTTGCTTGAGGTACACAGACCCACTATGCCAGTCCTGGGCCCATACGGGTGACAGCAGAGCCAAGGATAGCTGGCATCGGCAGGTGGGGACACTTCCCTGCACCATACAAGCGATTAGACTGAACCCTTGTATGTGAAAGCCATCACCGGCTGTAAAACATGGTACCACAATCTTGGTATGACCGCTTCAGGTTTTTGTGATTTACAGTGGTACCTCGGTTCATGAACTTAATTTGTTCCACCATTCTGGTCGCAAATCGAATTGGTCGGGAACCGAATCAAATTTCCCCATAAAGTTCAATGTAAATAAGGTTAATCCATTCTGACCCCTACCAACGTGGTCAAGAACCTATTTTGGTCGCGAACAGAAACACATTTTCCCATAAGGTTCAATGTAAATGAAGTTATTCCGTTCTGAACCATATGTAAAAAAAAAAAAGAAGATGGCCACAGTCGCCTTTTTTTTCACCCGATTTCGAGTTCATGAAGGAAGCAAAATTTTGCCGAACTTCCTGTTTGTGAACAGAAGCGTTTGTGAACTAAGGTATTACTGTATATACATACGGTGGCCTTTGTTTTTGTAGCCCATCAAAACTAATAAACATGTAATGGCACCGCCAAAACTAATAAACATGTATTGCACCTTTTTATGCGTTCGGTGAACATGCATCAAAGCACCCACTTTTGTGCACGTCCAGGCAAGACAGCTTGGTTTGTTAAAGGAACTTAAGAAATATCAGAGTTACTGGCCGGATCACCAGGGCCATCTTTAATATTGATTGGACCCTAGGCAATCATTTTCTTGGGCCCCCTTCCCCTACCCGCCACGCCCCTTCCATTACCCGCCATTCCCCTGCCACGTTATGGCCCCTACCACACAAAATCCTCCTCCTGCAGAGCAAAAAGGAGATGTCAAAGGAAGACATGACCCTGGGTGAAATGTGACTTCATGCAGTCATGTTCACACAGCAGGGCAAAGCAACACTATGTGATGCCGATCGCATAATAAAATGGGGTTTACCTTTTGTGGGCTCAAGGGGCAGCTGCTTAGGGCCCCCCAACAATGACCAGGCCCGGGCCAACAGACCTTTTTCCCCCACATTAAAGACGGCCCTGCAGATCACCAGGTGAAAATAAAAGGAAACAAGCCTAAACAAAGAAAACGAATGCAGCCACCAAGTGGATCAAGGGATCGGTAAGCTGCAATATATAAAAATGTTGGTTCTGGGTTTATATACACTTTAAGGGGGATTTCTTTATTGACATGTATAGACATTTTGTACAATAGTAGTCACTCTTTTTTTCTTGGTGTAGCTTTCTCACAATGAACAATTTGTCATCACTGTAGTCTCTTCTCCTGAATCAAAACACCTGAATGTTTATATTCATCGGTCTTAATGAAATGTCAGCTTTCAACAACTGGTACTTTGTCTTTCTTTCCTGCAGGTATTGCCTGACAAGACCGCGGCGAGGCCTGGATGGAGGATAATCTGTTGCGTTATCGTGTCATGCTGCAAACCAATGGCATGAGAGATAAGAGGAAAACTCATAAATGTATTATCCTTCAAAGCCCTCTCATTGATTCCAGAAACAAGATGTCTTTGCACACCTTATAATAAAAAAAATGTGAATGTCTCATTCACGTTTATGAAATAATAATTCCATTGGTGGTCCGTGTCAGATGTTCTCTTTGAAGGCAAACTGGTTATCTTTTAATAATATGCCTAAAGGGTTTACAAACCTTAACAATGAATTTCTCTTATTTGCTCCTTTGGTCTGTTAAATCTGCCATTGATAAGTGTTTTGTTATATCTGTTTGATAAATGCAAAATAAGACTGCACCAGAAACATGATGAGCTGATAACTTCCTGTGCTGCATTGTTATTAGTCACATTGTTCTCAGATATATCTGTGGACTACAGAACTCATGTACATTATGTTATTGAGAAAAGCAGAAGGGAAGGTGTTCTTAAGTCCCATCCATGATGTACAATGCTGATCCTCAATAGATATAGTACATTAAAGTGACACTAACCTCAGGAGTTAAATCTTAAAAATGCATTCAGGTACCTTAACTATCATAGATATTTAAAAATATTTTCTTTGCTATATCTTCTTAAAGTAGGAATGTCGAAACCAAAAAAAAAAAAGTGGGTTGAATTAAGTAGAATTAATGATCAATGGGCCATGATATGTCTACTGAAGGCCACACCTACACAATTCAAGAAGAACGTTATTGAGATTCTGTACTTGACATTTAAAGTGACGCTAAACGCAGGAGATAAAACTTAATATACATCCAAGTACCTTATACATCCAATACATCCAAGTACCTTAATTATTACCAAAAATCTGTCTTATTTGTGTATCACTCGGCTGTAGATCCTCAAATCATCTCTGAATTGGTGCTGACACTGTCCTTCCTTCTGGAGCCTGGTGGCTACTTTTGTTCCCCGTAGTCCCTGTGTGTGTGTGTTGTAAAGTAGTCACCACTCCAATCTAGCTCCCGTGATGTGGTGCTGACACTGTCCTTCCTTCTGGAGGGGGGCTACTTTTGTTCCCCATGGTCCCTGTGTGTGAAAGCCACTTAAGAGAACATTGTCACCCTAGGACAGGAATTGTGTTACTGGCAGGATCACCAAGTGAACATAAAGGTAAGCTGTAATGTGGCTTCAGTCTTCAGCATTTGACATAGTTTTGGATGTGTCAGAAGCCTGGTTCCCAGCTGCTTTGTGATTCCATCTGTTGGTCCCTACCTCCTTAATATCATATAGTTTTGGTAAATCTAAAGTTGAGTGCACAAAGATTGCAGGGTCAAATTGTAATGTGTAAGTTGACCCTTACTCCTAAATACAGTGAAGGTACTGATGGCGAGACAGTTAAGTGTGAGACTTTTTCTCTGAAAGGGTTTTCTATTTATTTAAATTTTGGGGTAGAATTCCCCATTACATATTCACTTGTGTTGACCATTCACTATCTTGGCAGAGCCGTCCCTTTAATGAAGGTGTTGGCTGTTGGGTCACGTGAGAGGTGCGGGGGGTGGGCGGCAAGCAGAGTGGTATGGCCAATTTTTGCAGCGTGCAAATCCTTAAATTTGAGTGCAAAAGTAGAAATACACTTTAAGGGCCTGTTTACACCATATGCAGTGCGTTATGGCCATGTTCCGGCCGGAACGCACTACATCGCAATGCGGCCGGCTCAGTATTTCGTGGGGCCGCAATACGAACGCCCGCTCGGGATCGCAAGGCACATTTTGACCGCTGCACTATTTTGACCGCACCAGACCCCACGAAATACTGAGCTGGAACGCACTACATGTGGTGTGAACAGGCCCTGAGGGATCATCACATGACTATGTCGCTATGTAATGTCCACTGAGCATCCAAGGAGCAGAGGGGATAAGAATGTATTATAAGTGGTGGGTAGAGAACACCCAAGGGAAGCCATGGTGGCATCTGCGCAGTGAAAAGGAAGCAGTGCCTAGGGACTACAAGAGACAAAAAAGACCCTCTAACACCTATGGAGTTTTTTTACATGCAGCTTCAGGATGGGGAATGCCCAGTCCGCTGCTGATTGTGTGGAAGTGCCCATGGAATTTCCATTTTCATGGGAGCTTAGGTTCGGACTAGGTTCCGTCCAAACCTGAGCTCATCTCCAGTAGCTACATACCACCTAGCAGTGGCTCCTCCTTGATCAATGCTTGAAAGACGAAGTATCTCCACTTAGGGCCACCAGCCCAATGTATCTTGTGATTACTGGCCCAGCAGTGGCTCCTCTTTGATCAATGCCTGAAAGATGAAGTATCTCCACTTAGGGCCACCAGCCCAACGTATCTTGTGATTACTGGCCCAGGGTGCAAGTGCCTCTCTGCACTAGAGCCCAGTCCTCTCCTAGCAGCACCACAAACAATTGCACCAGAGGTGCTGGTGGTATCAGGTATGGGTTATAGAGCAAGAAACAGAGGCCCTGTGAATACCTGGTGGGCTGGGTATGGAAGTTATTAGTATGGGTTCGCTGTTGGTGTAGCAGCACTGTGGTATGAGAAAAATACATAATTGATGACTGCAACAAGCCTCTAACTAAAATGAAGTACATTCATCCAACTTGTTATTAATTTGCAAGCCATTTGGGAGGAAGTAACATTTTAGAATGGAGACGGAATGTTTTGTCATGTAACATTCTACAGAAGATTACAACTTTAAATTATTCATTCAGTTTTTCCTCCATAAATTATAATTGTGCTATGGCCAAATCCAGAGCAGATGTTTGCTCATCATCAGCAAATATGGTAAAACACTCAGTGAAATATTTAAAAGGGATTTCTATATGTCTATTGAGCCTGTAAGCCTGGCTGTCAACACGGCCTCTAAATTTCCATAGTGATGTATATGTCAGAACACTGGCCTGACTGTCTGATATGTACAAGATGCTTATTGTTCTGAATTGAGGTAAAGAATTGAAATATCTGTTTGAAATTGTCGGAACATTTGTGAAAAAAATAAACTATCTCTGTTCGCTTTTTTTTAAAGGCGACCCCGGGGTAAGAGAATACATTGTTTTAATTCACTGCTGGTTTTTCTATTTGGAACTACTATTTGTTTTGCTATTATGTTCATCCAAAGGCTTTCTGAGTCCCAGATCTGGAAGTCTGCAGATTGAAAGGCTTAACTTTCTTTTGGTCTTCAGTTGGAGCTTGTTGACATATGAGCTTTCTGTGTAGCTTGTTGACACCTGAGCTTTGTGTGGAGAGTGTTCACACTTGAGCTTTGTGTGGAGCTTGTTCACATCTGAGCTTTGTGTTATGCTTGCTCATCTTTGAGCTATGTGCGGAGTTTGTTCACACCTGAGCTTTGTGTGGAGCTTTTTCACACCTGAGCTTTGTGGGGAGCTTGTTCGCACCTGAGCATTGTGTGGTGCTTGTTCACACTTGAGCATTGTGTGGATCTTGTTCAAACCTGAGCTTTGTGTGGAGCTTGTTCATCCATGAGCTTTGTGTTATGCTTGTTCGGACCTGAGCTTAGTGTGATGCTTGTTTGCACCTGAGCTTTGCGTGATGTGTGTTCACATCTGAGCTTTGTGTGGAGCTTGTTCACATGTGAGCATTGTGTGGAGCTTGTTCACACCTGAGCTTTGTGTTATTGTTGTTCACACCTGAGCTTTGTGTGGAGCTTGTTTCCACCTGAGCTTTGTGTGATTGTTGTTCACACCTGAGCTTTGTGTGGAGCTTGTTTACACCTGAGCTTTGTGTGGTGCTTGTTTACACCTGAGCTTTGTGTGGAGCTTGTTCACACCTGTCACGTACCTTTGAGGAGTCTGAGGTGACGAGGGCGCCCTCTCTTACAACTCTGGTCCTGGAGCACCTGGATTGGGTACAGGGGCACTGGGGCACATGGGTGATCACAGTCTTTATAGCCCAGAGGGCGCCAAACATTCAAATGACACGTCGGCACACGTTTGTGTACGCACGTCCACGCAGAGACGCCGCTGTCAAGGTCTTCCCTTGTCCGCATGTTGGCAGCCATTTTGGACATGTGCAGACTGCAGTCTCTTATAACCTCTGATTGCATCATCGCTTGCCTGCTGCCTGGGCGCCGCACAGTGATGATGTGGCAACAGCTTGTTCAAACCTGAGCTTTGTGTGGAGCTTGTTCATACATGAGCTTTGTGTTATGCTTGTTCGGACCTGAGCTTAGTGTGATGCTTGTTTGCACCTGAGCTTTGTGTGAAGCTTGTTTACACCTGAGCTTTGTGTAGAGCTTGTTCACACATGAGCTTGTGCTGCTTGAAAAAAGTAGGTCCATAGTACCATTTTTGATCGAAATGTTTCCACGCCCAAAATTTCTATGCAACCCTAATATAACTCCTGCTCATGCACATGGAAGTTACTTCATCTTGGCATGCTGGGTCTGTGCACTGAAATTGCTGAATGTTATAAATAACTTTTATGGCAGAAGAGACTTGCACAGTAGCAAGCCAGCCATGTTTTTACCTTTACTTCCCACTTTAATATACTGTATTTTCTTTTCAGATCGCATGTATTGTAATGTACTACTGCATTATGTCCATTAGATGGAGCTGAGGAGCATAGAAAATGCTAATTTCCTATTCTCATCTCCATCTAGTGGCCATAATGCAGTACAACATCGCAATACATTCGACCTGAAAATAAAACACATTTAGAACGTCTGTTTTTGCCATTATGGACACAAAACAAACGTTCACAGATATTCAGCCTCTGAATTGTTTATAAATAGACCCCATATTGTTTATTTAATGAAAAGGTGCCGTCTAAAATCCTTCTTCCTCTAATTTCATAGAAAAAGATGGATGATCCTATAACCATGTTGTGGATCAGTTTAAACCTGCTTGGTGGGGAAGGGGGGATCTAAAATCCAGCCCTGACTGCTGTAATAAATGGAGTCGTGGGAACCCATTCACAAATATTTCCTTTATTATATTTATTGTACCTATGTAAAAAACAAAACAAATAAAAGCGCAGAGGGGAGATGACGTTCTCATGTGGTGATTGTGCAGAAACGAACCTTCACAAAACATTTCACAATTCACACAGGAGGAAAAGGGAAAAAAAAGCAGAATAACCCGCTACAGTCAATGCAGCAGCGAGTTTTGAGAAGATCGTCCAAACCTGGATGGCTGTGCGGTGGAAACATACCAAAAAGTGCAAAGGGATTACAAAAGACACCTGATAATTAACTCCAAATCAAAACAACATCTGGTTAACTGGTTCCTGATCCTCGTATAATGCTCAGCTTACATATGCTGTAATATTTTGGCATGCACACTTCAAATCTCTGGCAAACCGCAGAAAAATGCATACAATTTACAACTGACGTTCCCTGTCCAGCTTTCTGCAGAAACAGCTTTCTTTAAAAAAAAATGTTTAATATGTGCTGAATAATTTGCTATTATGGTGTTTGTTGTGTTGTTTTTTTTAACCTCAGCTCATATTTATAAAAAGGCAAATGTATCAATATTGTTTGCGTGGTTACATTTTTATACTATGTAGCCATAGAAATCAGCTTTTTAAAGAGGAACTGCACCCATATCTTCAAAATAACAACAAAGACACCTTTAGAAATATTTAGTAATAACAATCTACAAACGCATACTTCTAGATAATGGCCGGCTTTGTATTCTTTGCACACTTTGTTTTTTTTTTGTTCCCCGGTCTTCTGGCAGTAGCCATTTTTACTAAGAGCAGGTGAATCCATCTCACTTTCCAGGAGCTTCCCGCTATAAGGCCTCATTCACACTGCCGCGCATATACACGTGTACGTGAGTGTTGTACCATATGCAACATATGCAAATAAATGGCTCCATACACATAGCCACGTATGGAGCCGTATACTTGCATAGCGTAAAAATGCGCAAAAACAGAATGGAACCGAGATGCGTCCGGGCAGCATATACGCATATTTGCGCGTATACGAGCGTATGTGCGTACAGTTCATTAAAATTTCTATTAGGAATGATGCAGTCTGGGAATGCAAATAGTGCACGCATATACACTCGTATATACGCGCATAGACGCGTATATACGCAATATACAATTTTACTTGCGTTGTATGTAAATAGGCCTAAGATAGCGGCTCCCGGACACCTGGGGGAGAGAAACATTTTCTCCTGGGAAGGTTTGATCTGCTTTATCTAGCAGAGTAAACCTTTGCCTCCCGGTTTTTTTTCTTGACACTGGGGCTCCTCTGCTGACTGAGCAGAGGGCGGGTGCAATAGCCAGCTTGGCTATTGCAACTTGAAATAACCAATAGCTATTGGCTATTTGCTTTTGCAACTTGAAATAACCAATAGCAATTCATTGCTATTCATTCCTATGCTTTTTTTTAATTATTCTGACAGCAGCAGCTGTCAGAATAGTAAAAAAAACAGCAGATAGCACGGGAAGCATTAGCTTCTTTGCTATCCGCCATCATTTCAGGGGGGTGCTCTCTTCCTTGTTGTTGCACTGCCCCCCTCCATGGAGAGGGGGGGGGCTTGACAGAGGGCACCTCCCTGAAATGAGAAGGGCACCTCACTGAAATGACTTATTTCAGGTTGGGATCCCTGGACATGTGACCATGCACATCATCTCCTGAGATTACTGATGAGATTTCCCAGCAATGCTCTGCCGATGTAACCTTCCCAGGATGCAATGCTTGGGCACAATTACATAGTTTGTGCAAAGAGGACCAGGAAGTAGAAAAAAAATAAATTGTAAGTAAAATAAAAATATGTTTGTTTAGCTAATGAATATAAGATGATTTCATATCAGCATACAGAGCTGAATGCTGATGTGATGTTTAGCCCAAGGGGGTGACAGTCCTCTTTAAGTCACAAAGGGTGCAGTAATGACTAAAGCTTATTTATTTTAATGATAATCAGCAGAAACTAAAACTACTATCCAAAGAAGAGGAATATATAAAATGTTATAGATAGAAAGTGCTTCCTGTCTACATATGTTTTATTAAAAAAAATACACTGGAGAAAGTGTATCAAAACTGGAGCAGACAAAATCTGAAGCAGATTTGCACGACAACCAATCAGCTTCTCTCTTTCACTTTCAAATCTTACCTGAGCAAACAGGGACGTAACTAGAAATCATAGGGCCCCATAGCAAAATTTTGTATGGATTTCTAATTCTTTCTTGCAGAGACCACCTGAGATCCCACACAGCTCACCTGAGAGTGACCCTGCAGAGCCCACCATAGACTCTCTATGGTGGGCTCTGCAGGGTCTCAGGTGGGCTGGTCACTCCCCTGCACACCTCTTACCTGTCAGCCCCGATCCGCTGTCCAACTCCTCCTCCTGCGCGGTTGCTGGTGGGCCCCCCTCTCCTCTTTCATCGCCGGGCCCTGTCTCCTCTTCCATCGCTGGGCCCCGCATCCTCTGACATCACTGGCCCCTCCTCCTCTTACATCGCTGGGCCCCGCCTCCTCCTTCACTGCCGACATTGGGCCCAGCCTCCTCTGCAGCAGCTGCTGGCTGACACTGACAATCTAATGTCTTTATTCAACCTCAAATACTATGTAACTATGTAACTAACAGCGACACGTTCCTCCTCACACCCACCAGTGACAGCCAGCAGCCTGAGATGACATACCGACCCAGGTGGCCCCCACAACATCAGGGGGATGTCCTGGCCGGGGCCCCCTGTTCCCTGGGCCCCATAGCGGCCGCCTGGGTCGCTATGTCGATTGTTACGCCACTGTGAGCAAACTGAAGAGAGAAGCTGATTGGTTGCCATGGTCAACTGCTCCATGCTCCAGATTCTCTTTGCTCCAGTTTTGATAAATCCCCCCCATTATATACTTATTGATGAATTTATTTAAAGCTGAGCTTTAATCTGCTTATGTTTTGCCTTCCTTGACCCCCCCATGCTAATGCTATTTTTCTGTTTTTATTACATACTTTATTTTAGACCTGGTGATGTCATCACTAGGTCCCTATGCTTCTCTATGCAATGTAGGCAGAGCATAGAAGGTGGGAGGAGATGACAGGGTGCTGTACATAGCTTCCTGAAAACATCACAGTACCCTGCGTCAGTACTCCTCTTAAGAACCTGACGCATGCACTGGGCTGGATCTTGGAAAGAGTTGCGAAAATAACAAAATGTTCTGATGGGTGAATGGCAGTCTGGTGGGGTGGGGTGGGGTGTAGTGGGCTTGTCCTTTTTGCAAACAGACCTTCCCATGTAACGCCCATATGTGATACTGAGCCTCTGTGATTTGAATGAACTGCATTTCAATCAGTGAAAGGGGCTGGTGATGATAGACGTCCTCTAGCCAGGAAAGGAGGCGGGCTCTATCTGACTCGCTGCAGCTTCTAATGCACATTAGGAGACGCTCACAGTGTGCAGGGAAATCAGAGGAAGCAATTTCAGTCCAGGAGAGGAGTCGGTACAACTGTGCAAGACTGAAGGGAAGGCCGGGGGTCAGCTTTAGAGTGTATCTAAACCCTAACAATGAATATTCTCTTTTTTGCTCACTTTTGGTTTATTATTATATCAAGTGGGGAAGGGGGGGTTCTGTGGTCCAACGGGAGCTGAGAACAATGTAACTGATAACAGTCACCATAAGCAGAGGACAGAGGAAGTTATCAGCTCACTGGATTTCTGGCAGGATCAACGGGTATATTATTTATTCATCTTACATATATTACAAAACACTTCTGCTATATGAGCATTAGGTTTTATATGCAGCACAATGCCGCGGTGGTTGGTGCTCTGCCTTGCAGCACTGGGGGTCCTCGGTTGGAATCCTGGACAGGTCACTATCTGCATGGAGTTTGCATGTTCTCTATGTGCTTGTGTGGGTTTCCTCCGGGTACTCCGGCTTCCTCCCACACTCCAAACACATGCTGGAAGGTTAATTGGCACCTCTCTAAATTGTCCTTGTATGTATGTGAGATAGGGACCTTAGATTGTAAGCTCCTTGAGGGCAGGGACTGATGTGAATGTGCACTATGTATGTAAATTGTCGGCACAATATCAATACCAAAAACACCTTTGTTTTGGCTAGACACCATCTACTGCAGGGGTGGGCAACTCCAGCCCTCCAGCTGTGCTTTAATACAAATCCCAACATGCCTCTGCCTCTGGGTGTCATGCCTGTGGCTAGCAGAGACTTGCAATGCATCATGGGACTTGTAGTTCTACAACAGCTGGAGGAGCCAGACTTGCCCACCTCTGATCTACTCTCTGAAGAAAGTCCCATTAAGGTCACCCCAGCTCTTTCGCAATAGCATATTGATCTGGTGTGTTTAAAAACGGGTTCCGATGGATGAGCCGAGCATTCCCATTTATGTATGCGTCATGAGGGACGTTGGACTCAGCCTGCACTTCTACAGGGTCTAAAGACTATGGATTATATTAGATATGTCACTCAGGTAGAAAAGAGACAGTCTAGACCAGGGGTGGGCAACTCCAGCCCTCCAGCTGTGCTTTGACTACAAATCTCAACATGCCTCTGCGTCTGGGGGGTCATGCCTGTAAGTGTCAGTCTTGCAATGCCTCATGGGACTTGTAGTTCCAGAAGAGCTGGTGGGCCAGAGTTGCCCACCCCTGGTCTAGGTTCATACTTGTGTTTGTACACACGTTTTTGTGCATTTTCAGGCATAAGGATTTTTTTTTTTGGCCAATGGAAAGCAGGTCACTAGGAGAAGGCCGGGCTCGCAGTCTCCACTCTAATGCATTCCAAAGGTGTTCTATGGGGTTGAGGTGAGGACTCTGTGCAGGCCAGTCAAGTTCCTCCACCCCAAACTCGCTCATCCATGTCTTTATGGACCTTGCTTTGTGCACTGGTGCGCAGTCATGTTGGAACAGGAAGGCCATCCCCAAACTGTTCCCACAAAGTTGGGAGCATGACATTGTCCAAAATGTCTTCGTATGCTGATGGCTTAAGAGTTCCCTTCACTGGAACTAAGGGGCCGAGCCCAACACGTCTCCACTTCTCTAGAGTCCAGTGGCGGCGTGCTTTACACCACTGCATCCCACACTTTGCATTGCACTTGGTGATGTAAGGCTTGGATGCAGCTGCTCGGCCATGTAAACCCATTCCATGAAGCTCTCTACGCACTGTTGTTGTGTCAATCTGAAGGCCACACAAAGTTTGGAGGTCTGTAGCTATTGACTCTGCAGACAGTTGGCGACTTCTGTCCACTGTGCCCTTCAGCATGTGCTGACCCCGCTCCGTCATTTTACGTGGCCTACCACTTCGTGGCTGAGTTGTTGTTGTTCCCAGTTGCTTCCACTTTGTTATAATACCACTAAGAGGCGACCGCGGAATATTTAGAAGCAAGGAAATGTCACGGAACACCTGGATCCAATGATTTGGAGAGGTGTCCCAATACTTTTGGCAATATAGTCTATATATACACTGAGTGGCCAGATTATTATGACCAGCTGACGTTTGTAGGCAAATTAGCTATAATTTCGCACTGAAGTTGCTAGAGGGCCAGACCATTATAAATAGGGAAGCAGGTTGTTTACCACGACAGTAGAAGTGATTTCTTTCTGAAGATACGGGGAAACAACGCGATTTAACAGCCTTTAAACGTGGGATGATTGTTGGCGCTCGGAGCCATGGAGTGAGTATCAGCAAACAGCAGAATTCGTTAAATGTTCAAGAGCAGCTGTTGTTAAAGTGTTTAAAGACCGGACTGTCAGCCGAAAATCTGGGTCTGAACGTGCCAATTGTGGCCGCCAGCGACTAGTCAATGTTAGGGCAGAACGGAGAGTGGCAAGACTGGTACAAGACAACAGAAGGGCAACAGTGCAGTGTCAGATTCCTCACATCACCTTTCATCATCTTGTGGAGTCACGAGGCGGCCCAACAAAGTCATCTCGTGGAGTCATCTTGTGGCCCAACAAAGTACTGATGGGGTGGTAATAATAATCTGGCCACTCAGTGTATATATAATCTTATTGTCGAGTGATGTCACTTTTCTGGAAAGTCATGACAAATCTCTCAGATGTGAAGTGAATGGGATATATCTATTCTTTCCTATTAGGTACCTGGTGTTGAGACCGAAGGTATGAGGAGGCTCCACTTGCACCCCGTGTCTTGTGGCCTTTGAGATTGGTGACAAAGGCCAGTCGGACAATGAGTGGCACGAGGGCTTTTGGGAGATCCAGTAATCGATGTCAAAACAAGCCGGGGTCAATAGCCAGGAGATCCGATGCGGTACAATAAGGAGCAGGCAGAAGAATATCCAGAAAACAGTCCGAGGTCAATAAGGCAGGCAGCAAGCAAGGATAGTCGGCAAAACAGGAACGAGTCACAATCCAGAGAGATCAGGAGAATACAGGATCAGGCAAAACAGGATACACGGAACACACACAAACTGGAAAGACAAACCAGCAACTAGTGGGCGTTTGAGCTGGGTTTAAATAGGGCCGTGAATCTATCTATGACGTCACTTCCTGTGCGCCACTTGGCGCGGATTTCCGCACGGCACCTCCGACTGCGCATGCGCGTGTTTGTTCTCAGCTGCGCATGCGCA